>NC_054537.1:12822975-13134642 GCF_017654505.1 Polyodon spathula | reverse complement strand
TGATCGAGGATCACAATTTATTTCTCATGTGCTGCAGGAGGTGTGTGAGAAATGGCAAGTAGTACAAAAATTGACAACCGGAGATCTTCAATGAAGACAGTGATGATAAGGAGTTTCTGGGATTTGCAGAAAAGGAGATTGAAGAGTCTGTTGCTCTTCCACATTCCAGCTCCTAGATTTTATTGAATATTGTAAGAAAAATAGTGGCACTAGTATTAATTAAGGACAAATTATAAACAATATAGCATAATGAATGGTCTTTCCTAAATAATGAAGAATTGATCACTTGGAATTCTGAAATTGAGATGTTGCTTATGATTTAAATTGGCGGTTTGAGACAAATCATAAAAATCACAAACCACAAATCATATGCAATATGTGTAACAAGTTTAAAGTGGATATATATATATATATATATATATATATATATATATATATATATATATATATATATATATATATATATATATATTATATGATTTAATAACTTATTTGAGTACAATATAACCGACTGTGCAATGGTGTGCAATATATTTATTTATTGGGCACAATATAACCAATTGACAGTGTGATTGGTCAATTGATGTAATTAACAACATATTTTAATGAACTTGTTTGTGCAACTGAGTCAGTAACCAGGAGGTCTGCTTGTTATCTGTAGAGCATAATGAATGCTTGAGAACTGTATGGTTCCTCAGTGCTTCTTCTCTAGCTGTTTTTTCCTCCTCTGCCCTTTTTATTTTTTCAATTACATACAGCTAGTATTATTCCCTGGGCATATAGAGGGTGTAGTGGTGTCACATATAGAAAAGTGAATTACTGTGTCCTAGTAGTGGGTTGGTGACAATTAAATATGGTAGATTATGCATTTGCCTGGCACCCCAGATAGCCAACCATTACACCGTTTTCAACCAATGTACTTTATGTCTAATGAACAATTCTTGTGGTATATTGCCTACTGCCATTGAATTGGGTTAGAAAACCGAAGTGAATACCTCCTCAAAAATATTCATATTCTTTCAGGAATGCAGGATGGAATAATTGGATGTAAGTCTTCAGCAAATGAACTGCTGACAGATAATCAACATTCATTAATCAGCTATGAGTTTTGTTAACTTAAATCCACAGAGAGTAGTACAAGCATGGGTCTGAATCATTCTAAATAATCACACAGGGGCATCTTAGCAATTAGAGGATGTGTAGGCGTTAAAACACAGCTTCTCTGACCTTTGCTGAATCCTTCTCAATCCGTCTCACAGTCTCTTGCAAGTCTCTTGGGGAGGGTTCATTATGATGAGAAATTGATTCCTAGGTAACGGTTAGGCTTTCCTTCTTCGAATGCTAGACTGATATCACCCTATAACATTTCTTTAATTACAGACAGCAAACAACCCTTACAATTCCTTACTCACAATTAAACGGATGCAACGGCATTCTTTAGCTGCAAAAGTTGAATTATATAACACGTTGATACAGTCTGTAAATGAAGAGGATGATAGCAACTGAGAATAGAGAATATGTGTCCACCTCCAGAATGGTTTATTAAAGCAAGTGGAATCAAATTTGTTGATTTGCCTTCGTTGTTGTAACTAAGTTGTTCCTTACTAGTTAACACACTATCATCAAAAATAGCACCGCAGAAAAACACTGAGCTGTAAACCAACCAGAAGCGAGTACCGGGTTTACATCACCACTTCATTCATGTGAGATACTTAAGAATAAATGTTCTGTGTTAATAAGCTCTTATGGCAAGCTCATATTCAAGCAAACTAAGCAACTGGTAGCTTTTTTAATGTTACAGGCAAGCTCACACCAGTGTTTAAAGTGAAACTAATAATCAAATTAGTCTCACTCTCTTAACTTCATTCCTACATTTAAAGATGCAAAAAGCCCCTTTTGGGAATTTACTTGAGGCGTCTTGTAATGGTATTTAGTAGAGAAAATACTGCTGTGATCCATGGAGAGATATTAAAAAAAAAATGATGAAAAACAATAACAGAACAAGAATTGGAAACCAAATTACATGAATGATACATAAGTGAGAACATTATTTTATACACCTGTTGCTATTTAAAAGCAACACCTATTGATACTGCTTTTAAAGGTACAGACAGGACACTGAGCATATTAAATTAAATGTCTGATTTAAGAACTCTGAAGTCTTTTGTGACTTCTACAAACTGCTATGGCTTATAGGGTTAAAACTTTTAAGGCTATACTGCACAAACAAAAGAAAAACACATTAAAAAAATGGCGTGAAGAAACCCATTTTCTGATAATGTTTCATCTCCAAAGAAGCTGCTTCTTTCACTTCTCCATTTATAGATTTAAAAGATATCCTCAGTTTTATTATTCTGGACACTGAATGCTTTTGTAATACATACTTTTCTGACAAAATAATTTAAATATAGTTGTACCCATAATGAATCTAAATGCTTCATTTACCCTGAGCGATTCAGAAGAAAGAAAATGTCTAGGAAATAAATTAATTTGACAGCAGAAATATATATATATATATATATATATATATATATATATATATATATATATATATATATATATATATATATATATATATATTATTAACTTGTATACTCTCCAGACTATACACAAAAACGTTAAAGACTGCTTTAACAATAGATAGATATAGATAGATAGATAATAAACTAAGCTGTGATAGGGTCTCCCAGATTTGATACATCTTCTTAAAGCTACAGTGTCCTACAGCTATGTTCAGTTGCATACTAAAATAAAAAATTTTGGTGTCTCTGTACTATAATGTTCCATAGTTTAGTCTTCAATACGTTATTCTTTCTCAGCCTCTGATTTTATTATTAACTTGTATACTCTCCAGACTATACACAAAACGTTAAAGACTGCTTTAACAAGTGCTTATTTAAGGACTGGTTTTTGAAGTGAGATTACAAACATTCTCTTAGGTTACAAAATGCTTTGAAAAAGTAGAATAAACTAATAAACCCTATCGAAAACAGTTGAACCACAAACTTGCTTTAATGAATCAAAACAGGCCTTTAGTTAATAAGGGCCCAGAGTTTCATAAATAAGTAATGTGCTTTGTTGTAAACTCTGTTATTATACTATGTAACACAATTTTTGTTCCTGGGTAGTAAGTGTTATTTCCTAATTGCTTATGCCTCAAAAGTATAGAACATGGCTATTATTCCCCACAAACTTTGTTTTTGTGACCAGGACAGTGATATTTCAAAATATCACTATTTCCAATGGGAAAATGGGCAAATGTGTGTCTTTTCGTTCACATAAAGTCAGAAAAAAAACAACATATGAATCCAAATTAACACGTATTTATACTAAAGTAATACAAATATGACTACAAAAGACTTAGACGTGAGTTGTTTTTCGAGATTTACAATTATACTGTATTTACAGTATAATTGTAAATCTCGAAAAACTACTCACTATCGTATGCATATGGAAAAAGCTAAGAAAAAAATCTCGATACACAAAATCACATCAAACCCCATGATACATAGAGCCATCATCTTTAATCCTTCATACTGTAGCTGAACTGTGCAGTCACACATTTTCCTTTCGCCTGGGGTGCTGGCATTTTTACTGCCATCCTGTAGGTCAGTGTTTCCCAACTCTGCTCCTGGTGGCACACCGTGTCTGCTGGTTTTCGTTCCAATGCAGCGCTCAATTGATTAATTGAACGGTATGAACAAACAAAGAGCTTGAAAGTAACGGGAGAATGCCCAGTTAATCAATTTATTAGTTCAATTATGGGTTCAATTAAGCAATTGAGAGCTGTGTCGGAACGAAAACCAGCAGACATGATGTGCCGCCAGGAACAGGGTTGGGAAACATTGCTGTAGGTGGCTCTATAAACTGACACAAAACAAGCAAAGCAAAGCATTTGTCACCAACACCGGACCTTTCCTTAGCACTGCCTTAATGCCTACTGGTGCTGTTTTTTGGGAGATGTATTTTCTGTCAAGTTTAATCACAGCTGAAATCTTACTACAGTGCCACACTTTGCTACAGAGAAGATGCATTTCTACAGAAACGAGCACTGAAAAATCTAAATTGTTTTATATCAAAAGGATAAAAGAGAGCTAAAACAAATAATTCCCGATGAAATATAATGGTTTTATATTAAATCACACTGTGGCACTGTGATTGATTGGTACTAATTGCACTAACAGCAATTTCAATTGACACCTTACAACTAAAAACATGTTAAAGAGAATCACTGTTAAAATCGCAATATCTGCAAAGCCCATTATATCAACCGTTCCATTTCTCGATTTTCTTTAATTAGACATATTAAATAAATTAATTAAATCCAAACATGTCAATGTTATTATTTAGCTTCAAACTTGAACTGACTTGCAAAAGATTAGATTCAGATTTCACAAAACAATACTAAGACTGAGTGCGGGTCCTGTTCCCCAGACACAGCTCATTACAGCCTTGAACTTCAGTTCAACCTCAATTGAGAGCTTGTAATGTAGAAACACAGTAAACTGCAGAGAAACCCCACTGTATCTGGAACACACCATTATATGCAATAGCAACATGAAGCTGCAACTTAAAATAATTGTGCAAAATCTTTCTAAATTGTTCACACTATTATGTTCTTTCTCATATTTTGGGTCTCTAACAGCTACATGCATAATTTTCTGAGGGGCCAGAACCTTTGCAATATCTTCTCTATAGTGCATACTGTGAAATACCTGGTGTTTCCCTTTATTGTGAAAGGCTGTTTTAGAAAGGCTTTAACACTGTAATTGAGGGGCAACCGGCTAATAAACACCCATTGACTTATATTGGCAGTTTTTCCAAAATGTTGGTAACTGCGTGTGACGGAAAGATGAGTTCTGGTGATGAATCTTCCTCCCAACCTGTGAGGGCGCTAAAGAACGGGAGGAGAAGTATCTGGAAGGGCTGGCCTGACAGTTCGTTTCCGGGTCAGGGAAGTGGGTCAGCCTGGAGGGAAGCGCGACTCTGTTGTAAGACCGTATTGATTTGAGAGGTAAACGAGAGGCAGCTGCAACCGTTTATCTCGATATCATGCGGGATTACATATAGGGGCCAGGGTAACGCTGATCTTCTCCTTCGTTTGGGTTAACGCTTGGAGAGAGAAGGATCGAGAGAGGAGCTCTCGTTGTAAAGCGGAATTACGTGTTGTGTTTGTTTGTAATTGTCTGCGTTTTGCACCACCAGACAGTTAACTCACCTATGCGGAGCTGTCGACCAGGGTCAGCACAATCCGGATCACCACTGCACGGAACCGTCACAAAATACAGTGTCTTCACCCACCACAAGCACGTCTGCACTCACCCAGGACTGGTGACCGTGTGTTCGTTTTGTTCGGGACTGTGTCCTATTATTGCTATCCCCGTGCTTTACACATTGTTGTGTATAGCCGGGGATTTATTATTTAACGGTCACCAGACCTGGATTATAAATAAAAGCACCTTTTCACTGGAAACTGTTGTCTGCCTGTCACTCCTGCATCGCATCACCGCTATACCTGTTCCCCTCCACTAGCCACTTTGCCACACTGCGTCAAATCACATAACTCAATGAACAGTCAAGCTTTCCCTAAATTCCCTCTGTGAGACCTACAGTATTTTATCTGCAACCAGGGACTGTCAGGACTGCTCTTGGTGCAGGGAGAACGCCATGAGACAAGGACTTCAACTAACGCGGATGAGGTTAAATTGGGTCTATATTTTGGTAGATTTTACAGTAGGCAAGAGCACCCTAATTGCTCTTATGCTGTACTCTACTGGGCAATACACTGTACTGTAGCTCTTGCGAGGTGCCTGACCAATGGTGTATTTATAACCCCCCCCCCTAGAACTGAAGTCACTGGCAGACCTAACTACAACCCAGTCACTGCCCACTGTCCCTACACTTCTCAGTGCGCAGCCTAGTGACAAGGAATAGTGTGATAAACCAACTGGATGAGCCAATTTGTTATGAAAATTGATAGGATTTTCAATTTCAACATTTATCTGAATTTTTAATGCAGTGTTTTGGCTGGCAGAAGTTTGTTACAATTAACAGGAAAAGATTGATGTTTTTCGGTGTCTAGCATGGCCTGTGTTTAAACTGATAATCAAATTGCATAAAATACTGTCTGTTACTCTGTTACATTACTACATGGTACGTACAAAATGGGAACCATGGCCTTACTGCCTTATAACCTGGCTCTGCAATATAAAGGGTTGTGTTACAACAGGAGAGCACTGTATACATTTATTTTTTTGGTACTGCCAGCCCCCTTGGCAAAGTCAAAAAAAAAGAGGTTGGGGAGAAGGTAAACTAACAAAAACACATTGAAGGCTGACATGAAAGGGAGAGTTAACTCCCTAGTCCAATCTCTGAACTAGTTGTTCTATTAAAGGGTGAATGAGGGTGGAGAATTAAAGGAATTATGAGACCTCTGTGACCTCTATACATACAAATGTAACATCAAGATAATGATGCTGAAGTTGTAATAAAAACACAAAATTGATGCATGAATTAGAGATGTCTAAACACCTCAGGTATGAAGTGTGTGGTTATAATTCACATTTTTATCACACAACAGGAATTGTGAAAGTTTCTCCAGCAGAAAAAAGCTCTGGGAGCGGCGGCTCCTCCCCTCTGGGCTCTGGGAGCGATGGCTCCTCCTCCTCCCTCTCTGGCTCTCGGGACGACGGCAGCTCCTCCCCCCTCTCTGGCTCTGGGAGCGACGGCAGCTCCTCCCCCCTCTCTGGCTCTGGGAGCGACGGCAGCTCCTCCCCTCTCTCTGGCTCTGGGAGCGACGGCAGCTCCTCCCCCCTCTCTGGCTCTGGGAGCGACGGCAGCTCCTCCCCCCTCTCTGGCTCTGGGAGCGACGGCAGCTCCTCCCCCCTCTCTGGCTCTGGGAGCGACGGCAGCTCCTCCCCCCTCTCTGGCTCTGGGAGCGACGGCAGCTCCTCCCCCCTCTCTGGATCTGGGAGCGATGGCAGCTCCTCACCCCTCTCTGGCTCTGGGAGCGATGGCTCACCCCTCTTTATTGGAGTGACCGGGGCATCTCCCATGTCTACCGCCAGGTAATTAACCACCATGAGGGCAACCTCTGGGAAGGACGCCGGGTGGTGTTGTTCCTTCCATTGTTCCCACCTCTCCCCATCTCGACGCCACAGTGTGTTGATAACTATGGGGAGATCGTGAACAAGGTCTGCCTCAGGGTGCATCATCCAGTCCCAGATCTCCTGGGACAGTGGTGAAGATGGTGGTGCTGGAGGTAGTGGGGTGGCCCCTAATGCCCGGGGTGAACACTGCACCTCCTCCTGGGCCTGGTTGTAGGGGCATCCTGCCCAGTTGTGGCCGTCCTCCTCACACCGGCCACACCAGTTTGCCGGTGGCACATCTGGGCAGGACCGCTAACGACGGTCCTCCTTCCCGCACCAGGAACACCAGGGGAAGAGGCTGGCCAGGTCCTCCAGCGGTGGCTGCAGCAGCTTACATTTCTTCAGCTGCTGCTGCTTGTCCTGCCTTTGCCGCTGTCTGCTCTTCTTTCCCATGAAAGAGGCCCAGAGACAGTCTGGAGTTCAAAAAAATAACTATTTTATTATAAACACAAAAATGAAAGGGCACAAGGGCCAAAACAAAGCAATTTAAACACAAAATAAACAAAATAAAGCAAAAATACACTCACAAAAATAAAGGTTTCCAGGCTGGGCAATGCCTTCACTGGATTGAAAACATTCAAAAATCACAAACACCAACCTGCTTCCTCAGCTCCCTCCTCCTAAATGAAAAGCAGAGGCCTCCTTTTATGTCAGGTGGCTGGGTGCTGATTGATCGTTAATTAAACTAATCATCTAATCAACCCCAGCCACCTGAACACAATGAACCAAGGCAGATAGGGGAATTTAACCCCATCCCTGCCAATTTCTAAAGAGCAGAGCTGTGCTCTGCCACAGGCCTTCATTATAACAAACTTTTGACTATAACATAAACACACACTGTCAACATCCTGGTTTGTACGCACGGGATACCACCTCCTGACTATTTTAACAAAAGGAGTAATGCAGGCATATCTCTGTTGTGAATACAGGTTGTCAAAAAGCACTCTGTTCTTTGGCTTGTTCAGCAACCATGCGGCAAAACAAAATTGATTAAAGAAACAACAACAACAACAACAACAACAACAACAAAAATACTGGAGGATCTGATGAACTTTTTACGTCAGATTGTTTTGTAATAAAATCTCAGTTTGGGATTCTTGCATGTTGGATTAAGATTTGGTGCACTTTGAAACGATTCATGGCAGATTGATTTTGAATAAAAGTTCAGCTTCAATTTGTTATTTTTGGTTTTTGTACTGAGTTTTAATTATTTAATGAATTGTATAAAGCAAATGCAGAATAATGCATACATGAAATGAACAGGTACATGTAACTCTACTTTTATTCACAATCTCACCTCGTTAACTTACTCCAGCAGTTTATCATTCATTTTGATTGTCCTTTCACTATATGAACCGCTCGACATAACAAATAAAAGCCTTGTAGCCCAGCAGGTATGTTAGCAAGGATGTACTATAGTAATAAAAATAACATGAATGCATAAGATGAATACAATTCAGTAAAACATAGAAATAAACAAGTGATGAGGAAAATACAGTACACCAAACAATTACATTTACAATTCAGGTTAGAAAGGCTTTTTATTACAAACATTGACTTAAAGAGGTTGACTGTCATCAGCATCCCCAATAGAAGATGGCGATGCATTTCACTCTTGCTGTATTCTGACGGTCATGCCTTCATTGATTAAGAAAGAGGTTTGTTTCAGTGACTCATATAATCAGTCTTTTCGAAAGACCTTTTCCTGCAGTCTAGTTCAATTCTGAAGTGCCGTAAACAACAAAAGCATGAAATCAGAAAAACACCAGACCTATAACCCTTTTCTTATAGACAGGCTCAGATTTATTGGTTAAAGCTTTTTTTATTTTATTTGATATACTACTCATACGGTATTAATCTGTATCATTAAAGCATTAAGTTACTCTATATATCTTAAACCGTTCAGCTTTTCAACATTTTGAACTGGAAATCAGTTGTTTAACAATCAAGCTTATACTGACATGGGGTCTTTTTAAACAAATACAAAAAACACAGACTCTGATACATTACTGTCAAATATCAAATGCATTTAAAAATAAAATGTTGAAAGGCGCTGTCTATAAAGTCTCTAAAATAAAAGCTGCCAACTGGTGAAAAACTGTAACTTAACAAAATCAACCCTTAAGTTTTGATTCGTGGAACTTTCAAGTTTAAAAGTATTATCCACTGGGTATACCACCAGTGAGTGATAGAATATGCAGGAGAGTATGGTGGATCAATAAAGAAAAATAGAAATACCATTTAACTAAGAACGGTATTATAAAGCATGGTAGGAACCTGTATTAACAATGCTGTGAATTACATGCAGTATGTTTACTCAATGAAAGTAGAAAACGTTATGTGCTCTGTATACCTGACAATGAATAAAATCATTCTTTAATAACAGAATACCAAATCATAAAACACCTGTACATACAGAGGCTTCTGCTTTATTAATGTATTATTTCTGCTTGGCTGTTGAAGACTATCATAATACATAGACAAACATATGCAATGTTTTATTAGCTATCTGAATACCATTCGTTTTAAGGAGAAGGTATTTTAAGAACAAGGATAATGTAAAGACCTTCTGAACAGACTTGAGTTCGGCTTGAAATGTAGTTTTACAATGTGTGAGTCAATCTGGAACTAAACACAGGATGCCATATCTTAGTTTGCCAAGATGTTGAAGGGGGCTTGCACCACAATTACAGTATGTGGGTGTTTGAATATACTTTTGTCGTGGATTATACCTGGCAATACATCTATCCTTAAAATCAATAAAAAAATTAAGACTGCATTAATCATATTGACATCAGTATCTTAAATTATCTTTTGTTATAACAAGCTTTATTACATATTTTATCAATGTGTGCATTATAATCAAGCAATGAAAACAAATAAAAAAGCAGCACTCAAACAAACAAATGAGGAACCCAAAAAGACAAGGAAGAAACACCCAGAGAGGGAGATGAAACACCCACAGAGAGAGATGAAACACTCAGAGAGGGAGACGAAACACCCAGAGAGGGAGATGAAATATCCAGAGAGAGAACGAGAGAATGATAATGAAACACCAGAGAGGGAGATGTGTTTTGTTCTGTGGTAATAGATTGTTCACAACAACAACCACAGCTCATCATAGACTGTTATGTTATTAAAGACGCAATTTTAATATGACAGAAAAGTAATATTAAACTAACTTCTTTATTGATATGGTTGCCACTGGCAGCACTAGAATATTCTGCATTCACCCAGGAGTTATCAGTGAGTTATTAGCCAACATCCCTGCAGCATAAAATACCTCATGTAATTCCTGTTTCTGAGATAACAAATGGTCTCTAATTTCTATAAATTTCTATGTTTCTATTACTTATTGTGCCAAGGTACAGTTTATTCTACTTGCACATTACTCCCTAACTCCTAAATGAATAACGATGACACACTGCATATTGACCATACTTGTGGTTTTATTATTCTGTAAAACATGAAATCGTGAGTAATGTGTGCATATATTTTACTTCCTGACAACATTGCCTGCAATGTAATTTTATATAAAGAAGACATTGCCAGGGATCCCGACTGGCGCATCTACTAAAAGCGCTCTGCGTGAGTGCAGGATGCGCCCTATATCCTGGACGTTGCTGGTTCAAGTCTGGGCTATTCCACAGCCGACTGTGGACGGGAGTTTCCAGGAGGCGTCGCTCAATTGGCTGAGCATCGCCGGGGGGAGGGCTTAGGTCGGCAAGGGTGTCCTCGGCTCATCGCGCACCGGCGACCCCTGTAGTCTGGCCGGGCACCTGCAGGCTTGCATGTTAGCTGCCCGGGAGCTGCGTTGTCCTCTGGCGCTATAGCTCCTGGGTGGCTGCATGGTGAATCCGCAGTGTGTAAAGAAGTGGTCGGCTGACGGCACACACTTCGGAGGACAGCCTGTGTTCGTCTTCGCCCTCCCGGGTCAGCACAGGGGTGGTAGCAGTGAGCTGAGCAACAAAAAAATAATTGGGAGAAAAATAACAAAAAATAATTGGCAACGACTAAATTTAAAAAAAAAAAAAAAAAAAAAAAAAAGAAGACATTGCCACATACTTTTTCTGCTTATTATCAATGAGAGGGGACTAGTATTATAGACTCACTCCAATCTAGCTGTACTTAATACAACCACAACTTCAAACTGCAGACCTGTATATCGGATATGCTACCAAAATGCTGTAAGAAAAAAATAACAATGGGAGCAACAATCAACAGCGTAACTAATAACAGATAACAACCTCTTCAGAATGAACAAAATAAAACACTATGCCAGAAAATATTTACAATTTTTCTTATTAAAATGTTCTTTAACAACATGTCCATGTACACCTCAGCAAGGTTTATGTACAATAAGTGCAAAATCACTACAGGCATATTCCAAAAAGTGTCATTGATATACAATTATTTAAATTATTCTAATCAAAAATCTTCTTTACATTTTCTCCTTTAGTTGTACCTTTCCATGCTGTTTTTTTTTTACTGTGTGTTCAGAAGCTACTCTGTGATAAAGAGGCCACATTTTTGCCAACACTAGGATTATCACAAAAATCACTTCAGAAGTCAAAGAGTGATTGTGCAAGTTTGCTCCCCATAATCAGCTGAAACAGCCCATAATAACATGTATTCAGTTTCTTAAACATGATATCTGATACTAGGTACTGAATTAAATAAATCTTTGTTTGCAAGCCAAGTGTTGCAAGAGCAACAGATTTCCTGAGAATAAGGTATGGAAACTGCAAACTTTCATTAACCTAATGTAGTACCAGATGTTACATTTTAAAATGAAGATACATGTTTGCAGTAACAATGTTTTCTTTCAAAACTGCACATTTGAGATCCATGTAGTTCCTCAAGAAATGTAAACAAGTGGAAAAAAATCATAAAACCCGGCAAACAAACAAACTTGAAACTGATGCTCAGCAAACTAGCAAAGCTTTTCAAAAGAGGACACAAAAGTATTGCTAGTACAGCGTCACTGTGTCTGAGGGTGGGCCTGCAGTCACAGCATGTACAAGCTCCGACACAGACATCAGTAGCTCTCAGTGTAGCATTTGAAATACAATAAAGTTATTAATAATAAAGATGTATTCTTCGTTCATACCGTACATTGGGTGTGAAAATACATGTTGGCAATATCATATGTTTCTTGCAAAACTGTACATGTAAAACCTGTATAGTGATACATAACAGGTAATATTGATAAAAGTTAGATAGAGAAACAGATAGAGAACTTTCACTTCTCTATCTGTATCTGTTCAAGGGTTTTACTCAGATCCTGCCTGATTAAATACTAGTGTCCCAGTGGGTTAACTTCTGAGCCAAGTTCTCTCTTCAGTTTTCATCAATGATTTGTCCTTGAATTACCATGCAGATGATATCCTTGCAGCATATGATAAAATTGTTGGTAGTGTTTCCGGGGCACAGCAAAGACATTTTTTTTTCCTGATATTTAAAAAATATTTCAGCAAAACTTACCCAACTTTAACTGTTTAAGGACTATGTTTACGTCACTAATAAACATAACATTGGTTACACCGTGTAATAATTTTTTATTTTTTTGGTTCCTGGGTAGTAAGTGTTATTTCCTAATTGTTTATGCCTCAAAAGTATAGAAAATGGCTATTATTCCCCACAAACTTTGTTTTTGTGACCAGGACAGTGATATTTTGAAATGTACCTATTTTCTAGAACATTCCAGATAGATTCACTGCTGAGTAAACTTGGAGTAACTTCTAGAACTTTCTAGAACTTTCCAGTAATATAAATAGTAGTATAAATACAGAGGCCTTAAGCCCACCAGTTCAGTTTAGTTCCAGCTGCCTAAGTGGATACATATCTGCATTTTTCTGGGAGGATATAGGAGACTTCAAAATGGTGGCATTCCTGATGGGTCTCCAAGGCGGTTTTACCAAGTTTCCATGCTATCTTTGCCTTTGGGACAGCAGGGACACCAAGGCGCACTACCACAGGCGGGACTGGCCACAGCGGACCGAGTTCTCTGTGGGGAGGAACAACGTCAAGTGGGAGCCACTGGTGGACCCCCGGAAGGTGCTGATTCCACCACTGCACATCAAATTGGGCCTTATGAAACAATTTGTCAGAGCTCTAGATAAGGCAGCCTTCAAGTACCTTCAAGACTTCTTCCCTAAGCTGTCTGAGGCAAAGGTCAAAGCAGGTGTCTTCGTCGGACCACAGATAAAGAAGATCCTGGAGTGCAATGAATTCCCCAAGAAGCTCACTAGTAAGGAGAAAGCGGCTTGGAACAGCTTTGTCGCAGTGGTTCGGGGCTTCCTGGGCAATCACAAGGCCGAAAACTATGTGGAGCTGGTTGAGACTCTGGTGAAGAACTACGGCACAATGGGCTGTAGATGTCCCTCAAAGTCCATATCCTTGATGCTCATCTTGATAAATTCAAGAAGAACATTGGGAGCGTACTCGGAGGAGCAAGGCGAGCGCTTCCACCAGGATATACTGGACTTTGAACGCTGCTACCAAGGACAGTATAACGAGAACATGATGGGAGACTACATTTGGGGGCTGATTCGTGAAAGTGATTTACAGTATATTCGTAAGTCTTGAAAAACTACTCACTTCTAAATCTTTTGTAGTCATTTTTGTATTACTTTAGTATAAATGCATGTTAATTTGAATTCATATGTTGTGTTTTTCTGACTTTATGTGAACGAAAAGACAGTTTTCTCATTGGAAACAGGTACATTTCAAAATATCACTGTCTTGGTCACAAAAGCAAAGTTTGTGGGGAATAATAGCCATTGTCTATACTTTTGAGGCATAAGCAATTAGGAAATAACACTTACTACCCAGGAACAAAAATTGTGTTACATAGTGTTATCAGTCAGTGTTCAACACCTCTTTGAAGTGCTGTGACAAATGTTTAGATTCTGCTTGAATAAATATTAATATAACTGGTCAAACTAAAAGAGTTAGGTAGATAATCTACTGCACTTGCCTGGTGACCTTTTTAACCCTACAGTACATAAGCAGTAATAATAGTAAATGCATCACAGGGGAGCAGAAACACAAATTGGTGCAACAAGGCTCCACTCAATACTGTATCACACCAGTGATTAAGTAAACAGGTTGGGAAATAAGTTTCTTCAGACAATACTGTTCATTCAGTGCTGTCTGATTTGAAATGTAGTCAATTTAACATTTCGGAGAGCATAACAGTAAAATAACTAAAAAAAAAAACAAACTTTTCTGAGGATCCATCAATAAGACTTGATTTGTCTTGCTATTTGAAATACTACACAACATATAAGTAGAGACTAAAGCTATGTGTAAGAGGTACTGTGTGCATCTCTATCTGATACGATCATCTAATGTTGTGATGTATATCTGTGAACTCCATATCATGTAAACAGTACGTTAACATACTGATTAAGGATTAAAGGATTTAAGGAAATAAAATGGATGGGACAAACATTTTTAACCCATGACATCTGTTTTTTAACTAACTTTTACTAATCTGTTGCGCAACTCAGATGCATGCAACCTAATCGCTTATATTTGTACGTCCCTGCAACCAATTGCGAGCAGTTGAGCAACCAATTGCTCGAAGTAGAACAGTGCTCTTCTTTCCAAGCAACCGTCTAAGCGACTTGTCGTGACGTGTAGGATCACGCGGCAATTTGCGAACTTTGATTTGCTGTTATAATCCTGACGCCACTAACATAAAGAAGCGGTACATTAAAAAATGTTGGCAAGAAAATTAAACTGGGGAGAGGAGGCCCTCAAGCATTTGGAAGAGTTATTACGCAAGAGAGAGAGAAAGGTTTTATGGAAAATTAGTGACAAACCATATCACAAAAAAAAAACCTTTACGGGACACTGCAGTGCAGGAGATAGTTCAATCGAGCCATGTGTGACTGCTGAACACGTAATGGCAAAGCTGCATTCTCTCCACACTGTTTACACAAGGGAAGCAAAGAAAATCGAGGAAACAAGAAGAAGCGGTGCTTCCCCGGACGACAGTGGTTCGATCTCTTTTCCTTTTGGAAAGATCAAGGAACCTGCAGAAGAACAGACTCCAACCTGTGAGCATTATTATGTGTAAACTTCCAATGATGGGGGGCACATTCACCACCCCCTGTCCCACCACCTGTCCCACCACCTGTATGACATGCACCCCTCCGCCCGACATACCCACCCCTCCACCTGACATATTCACCCCGCACATACGCCCCCATTTCAAATGAAATATGTTTGTACCATATAAGCCTATATATATTTTTTTTTAATTCAAGTCTACATAACACACTGTTATTACTATTAAATGCCAGATATGATAGAATAATAATAACAGCCATTTCATTGAAAACCGTGCGCTTGGTAACTATCCTTTCTACACAAAGACGACACAAGTACACACAAAAATGTTTGTTTCTAAATTGTAAAGTCTGATCTACAGTTATGTAATAAACTAAATATTTGATATTGTCACTCTGTCACTAAACTACTGCTATAAGCCTATTATTTACAAAGTAGTGGGTGCGATAATGATATTGGTGGAAACAACATTGTTTAATTTCATATAGATTTATATATTGTTGCAATGTCCTTTTTTAAATTAAACTAGGCTTGTAGAAGGCTCACAAAAAACACAAACAGATGTTCAAATGTGGTACCGATGCAAGAATCACAAATAAAAACAATTTAAAAACAATAAACGATCAATGTTTAGACAGTAATTTAACAATAGTTAATTCATAAAAAGGTTAAAAGAGACACAATGGGAGCAAATAAGAACATTAAATGATAAATGCTTAGGCAGTAAATAATAATAGCTATATTCAAAACTCTCCTGCTCACCTACAATGCCCTTCATCACACAGGTCCCGAGTACCTCCTCAACCTGCTGACCCGCTATGACCCTGCCTGGAAGGGGAGGTCCTCTGACTCTGAACTGTTTGATATCCCCAAGCAAAAGTGCACCACACTTGGACAACGCTCATTTAGCTTCATGGCTCAGACTCTTTGGAACTCTCTCTCAGCTTTGGTGCGTGATGCTCCCACCATCGCTCGCTTTAAATCAACTCTCAAGACCCACCTGTTCTCTTTTGCTTTCCATGCTTCTTAAGCCTGATATCTGCTATTAGCTACTGCCACTATTTCACATATTATGTTACTATCATGTACTATGCACTTTCCACTGTATTTAATGTATTATGCATTTTTTTTACTGCATAAATTATCTATAATTGAGATCTGTGTTGGAACAAAAAGCAGTAGACAGACTGGGGTCCCCAGGACCAGGGTTGGGAAACTGATTAGAAGAGAATGCTACGAAAATAATGCATCTGTGCCTGAACGCATGTAGGCCTAGGGTTTTTATATCATTCCCCACTGCCAAGAAACAGCCCCCCTCAGAAGTAAAATAATCCTGAATTTCACGAGTGTTGGTTGTTGACATGTTGCTTCCTTGCTGTTGCAGTGGAATCATGCTGTGAATCCCTCATTTCCCCAAGGTGCTGGAGTGACATTGATTGAATCACAGATGTGTCCACAGATTGTTCTGGCATGTACAACTGGGCAGAGACTGAGAAAATTATGTAGGGTGCATGCTGCTTCTGTGATGGTCTTTGCTTTCTCAGCAGAAAGAAGTATTGGTCTCTTGAAGACCTGGAAGCTCTGCACAAAAATCCCAAATGCATTCTCCACCACCAGTCCTCAAATTGTTTGGCGACATCCATCCATTTCTCTTTAGAGTCAGGTGTCTGTGAACACAAGAAACATAAAACGTGCTTTTAAATTTTGAAATATCTGCAAAACTTCCAGAAATGCAAAACTGTAAATGTATTTAAAATCATAAGTTTACTGGTGCTGATCTGTATGTTTTCCTTTTTTAGGATCACTGCACTGGTGAAGCTGAAGGGGAAGAAGTACCAACCTGCCGCCCAAGAAACCCAAGCAAATGGTCAAGAAAAGAGATACTGCCGACTTAATAAACCTTGCAGTTGGAAGTCTCCAATTGCATTTCACCAACTCCCACTGCCTGACGAATACAATGCGTTTGCCCAAAGTTTTGCAGGGGGGTGCTTTGTAGCCTACCTACAGAACATGTGTTTTATGTGAGGGGAAATTTGTTGGTCCTCAAACAACACCTGTAGGTTTCCAGCCTCAATATTTCTGCCCTGCATCATCATCACCCAGTACAAGTGTAAATTCACCATGATCAAACTAGTGGATGGGGGTGGCTCAATGACCTGGTGGGTTGCTAGTTTATACATCTTATATGACTCACTATTCAACATTTTATTATTGTTTTGTTAATGTTTAATTGGAGAATTTAGACTTTTATTTGTAGTGCAATAGTATTAAAACAAATTGAATTATTTCTGTCCTTCTGTAAATATCGGGGGTGCTTGGGAAACATGGGGGTGAGGGGGTGGCTTGAGCCATGTAATGAATCTTTAGTTGGCATTACACTGTCATTTCTATGATGTTGCATTGAAAGAAGAGGGTTGTGTCAGACTAATAAATACTCTTTTTTGTCAAATCTGTCTGAAAGGTTTATTCAATACAATCAACAACATTATAGAGCATCTGTTGATTACAAAGTTTATACAAGTTCTTTTAGTGTTAGCCTGCTATTGTTCACCAAGTTTTTGGATTTTTTACACAATATAATGATCAAACAATAATAATAATAATAATAATAATAATAATAATAATAATAATAATAATAATAATAATAATAATATCAAAAGGTTTTTGTGCTTACCTTTTAGTAGCTGTACTTCAGCACCTGGTATATTGCAACACACACATCAGGGATAACTACACAGGGCTTGTTTTGAGATTCTGTACAGATATCCTTATCTTGTGTAGGTGTCACCTGTAGCTAGATATCGCAGGGTCACCGCCAGTCTTTCTTCTGCCAGTATAGCCGCTCTGAAGAAGGTGTCTTCTTTTTCAATTAAAGGTTTGACCAATTTTGGTCAAATGATAGGGTGTCCATCCGTAAAAGGTTTCGGTACTTTTCTGCATCTTCAAGACTCATCTCCTGTACAAGGGCGTGATATGCCCAATGTTTCTGGTGACGACTCAACCACGGTTTCGTCCAGTTTACTTGGACTTGCTTTTTCGTTAGGGAATATGGTATGTAAAATAACAACAGTTGAGAAAATAATAACTGCCATCTATTCCTCTGTAATAATGGAACCCATTACGACAGATAAGAAAAATAAGTAAATAATGAACCGAAGCCCGGAACCGAAGAAAACCCAGCGTCACCTCAGTTGCCAAAAAAAAAAAAAAAAACTACTTAAATTTGTAGTTACAGAACAAAAAACAAAAACCTGTCGTCACTACAGGTGTCAAAAAATAATTACATTTGTAGACGCGGGAACCTTGTTGCTCAGCTAATTGCTCAGCTGTGGATACAGCAATTGCTCGCAACTGAGTGACTTCGGGAGCGATTGGGCTGCACAACTGATCGCTCAGGTGTGGTTCAGGTTTATTCTCCCTCTGGCAAAATGGCTGAAAGTGAAAGAACTGCTAACAACGATTCTGTGACAGAAAATTAATTACAAAACATACTAGAGAAAGAAAGATGGTCCAAACACTAAAATGGTGATTAAAACGTCACTGCTTTCTGATTTTCTGAAATTGAAACAAATTCAACTTGAAGATGTAAACAAATATGCCAGCCAGGATCTTACACTACTAATATTATGCAGCAGTCAGGAATCCAGATAGACAGCTGTACGCCAAACATACTTTGATAACTATGCGGTATGAACTTCAAAAATATCTTATTTATTTATGTTATGTATTTATTTACTTATGTTGTATCAGCTATATTTAGGAAGCATATATAAAGTCATAAATACTTAGACCAGATAGCAAGAGTGAAAAATCAGGAAACTTTCAGTTGGTAAGGGGAGGAAAGAAACCTTGTGAACTACTAAACAACACAAGCAACGTGAACTACGTGTCTTTCTTCTGTAGATAGGCTTTTTTATTCCTTCACCTTTCTGTGTGCATTGCACTTAGGCAAAAACAAAAACATAGAGAAATATAATTAAAAAACAAACAAACAAACAAACAAACAAACAAAAAAACTCCAAAGCGGTTAACTTTCTTGTTTAACTTTCTTGTTTACTGTTCAGATGACGACGATGTTTTAATCAGCATATCGGTGCATCTGTACTGGCTTTTCTGGACCTGCTGTACCGTACCTAGCAGGTGGGACAAAGTCAGTGCTGCATTGTTTTGATTTAGGCTGCTAACATCTAATTTTCAGCATTAGACATAAAATACCCAAAAATCTACCACAAAGCAAAACAAGCAAAGTATATTTCGTCTGAGGATCACGTCAAGACATTTCCCAAAGAAGCTGTACTTGCAGAGGGAGGTAATTGCACATCCTGTAATGTGACTTACAAAATACAAACGATCGCTATAATTTCAGAATCACACATTAAACAAAACGCTACTACACAGATGGCTGAACACAATGTAAAACAAACAACAGCTTTCAGAAAACAAACTGGAAAGTTAGCGCCAACAAAAAAGTATTCCTGTGTTGGTTGTACCCTCCCCTTCCCACTCGGACACAGACCTTGAAAAATGACTGAAATCTGAGACTTTGGATTTATTTTTCTATTTATCTATCAGTGACAAAATAAAATAATAATAACTCCGTGCCATCTCAACTCCGTCCCCTGGTGTGTCTTTTCAATGGCAATGTACACAATACCAAAAATACAGATGTACTTTCTTTTGCATATTTCAGTCAAATTAATTTACTGAGCTTAATTTAGTGTGTAGTTTAAAGCTATAAATGGGACTACTTTAGTGGTTTAAGAATATTTAATAATAAACTACAAATTGTTTGCCCAAAACATTTGTGCTTTTTTTCTTCAAATCCACTATTTTACCTGTCGTCCGAGGCATCTGTATATTCACATATTCATGTACATGAACAACCTGTCAAACCTGATTGCATATACATATACATATTACAAAATTCCATATATATATATTTAGACTTGACTGTTTGGAGAGGTGATTATAGACAGAAATCTATTGAAAGTTTAGTTTCTGTTCATTATTACCTTGTTCTATTGTGCCTTTATTTGAACTGAGTGTTATTTTTGTTTGGAGGTAAAGGGATTAGCCCTCCTCGTTAGGTAGGTGAATCCTGTGTTTAGTAAAGGGATTAGCCCTCCTCGTTAGGTAGGTGAATCCTGTGTTTAGTAAAGGGATTAGCCCTCCTCGTTAGGTAGGGTAATTCTGTGTTTAGTAAAGGGATTAGCCCTCCTCGTTAGGTAGGTGAATCCTGTGTTTAGTAAAGGGATTAGCCCTCCTCGTTAGGTAGGTGAATCCTGTGTTTAGTAAAGGGATTAGCCCTCCTCGTTAGGTAGGTGAATCCTGTGTTTAGTAAAGGGATTAGCCCTCCTCGTTAGGTAGGTGAATCCTGTGTTTAGTAAAGGGATTAGCCCTCCTCGTTAGGTAGGTGAATCCTGTGTTTAGTAAAGGGATTAGCCCTCCTCGTTAGGTAGGTGAATCCTGTGTTTAGTAAAGGGACTGGCCCACCTCATTAGATAGGGGAATCCTGTGTTGAGTTTGAGCCTTTCACGGTAAGGGTTTTGTTTGTTTCTTTTCTGTGTGAAAAGTATTATTGTGTTTCTTTTTGGAAAAGTAATATAAAATAAAACCAGCAATTCCTCAAAAGAACCCTGGTCAGCTGCCTCCTTCACCTGTATTGACAATAGGAGAGGGGGTTATTGACCTCAGTACACCACTAGAGGCAAATTGTTACACTATATATTCATTTCATTCAGTTGTGCACTCGTGTTTCTGGAATACCTTGGCAGTCTAAGATGATAACTATACCTCTAGTCCTCTTCATCAGATCTTTATGTGTCTTTTACTGCCATTCTCTTGTTGTTGAGCTTTGAGTTCTTTTATGTCTTGACTTAATTAATTGACATCAGAAGACTGTGGTGTAACACTCTGAAATCACCAATCTCAGGATGGATCTTTAAACAGACCTTTTCTCAGTGGTCTTTATGACTGTGTACAGTTTCCTTCCAATATGACCTCAGATTGCCAGGTCCTCCCCTCTCAGAAAGATTCCTTACGAAGACTGTCTCCGGGTTGGAGAGATGCTCCTTTCACGTCATAGCACCTTTTCCTTTTTTCTGATGAACTTTGGCTATCTTTAGACTCAGTCCTATAAGCTTCCTACATCTTGTCAGCCTGTGAGAACTGGTGAAAAGTTTTCTTATCTTGGCTGTTGAAGTAGGCTAGTCGAGGATGCCTCCTGTACAAAAGAATGAATTGCCCAGTAGGTATGAAGTAAGAGCAGGATCCATTACCCAGTTATGACATGGCCCTGTCATCTGAAGTGCTACCCAGGTTTTTATTGTTATGTTATGCCGTTGCGTAAGCCTGTTCAGATAACATTCTAATTTTGATGATTGTTCAACACTGCATACTTGTTTGTTGTCTTATGTATGGTAATCAGACTGCTGCTCTGTATTTACTAAAAGGCTTCCTTCTTGATAAAGGAGGCTAACTACTAAAGAGAAAGTATAGTTAATGTCTATTCAGTATTTAGTCTGTACAGTAATATGTTTTACATAAAACTCTTAAATTCCACCACTGGCTTTTTTAAATAATGTCATATTTCTGGAATGTAGTACTGGATATAGGTGGATGCATACACATTTTTTTGAATTACAAAAAATGATTTACAAAGCTATGAAACAACACCTGGTTTCAAGCTAAACAATATAGAAATAACCTAATGCCTCACTTTAAAGTTGCCCTTGGTAATTTCATTACATTGCTTCAAGGCTCGTTCATAAGAAATGGCTGTATAGAATAAAAGCCATTTTGTTATGAAATTGATACCCAACATTATATGCATAAATCCAGAAAGTGTTCAATAAATACTGTGCATGCTGACAAAGCTATGTTAACACCACTAGAGAGATGTATCTGGTCTGTTTGGTAGTTCTTGGCAGAAAACTCTGGGGATCCTTTAATTAAAGTTGTCAGCAGGCAGATGCATGTGGCATGCTGTACTCAAACATCACTGAAGTGTGACAAGGAACAACAAGAAAAGGTTATTTATGCAAACCTTGTTATCTGTTGTTTTGATATGTTATGCATATGAAACCAAATCACTAAATAAAACTCTTGGAAAATTGTCAATATAGGCAAATTAGTGATTGCCTAATTTAACTGATGACTTTATAGACCACACATGCAATTGTGGAGTGTGGTAACCAGTGGAGTACCACGGTGATCAGTATTAGGTCCTCTGCTATTCCTAATCTACATTAATGATTTAGATTCTGGTATAGTAAGCAAACTTGTTAAATTTGCAGACGACACAAAAATAGGAGGAGTGGCAAACACTGTTACAGCAGTAAAGGTCATTCAAAATGATCTAGACAAGATTCAAAACTGGGCAGACACATAGCAAATGACATTTAATAGAGAAAAGTGTAAGGTACTGCATGCAGGAAATAAAAATGTAAATATCATATGGGTGATACTGAAATTGCAGAAGGAATCTATGAAAAAGACCTAGGAGTTTTTGTTGACTCAGAAATGTCTTCATCTAGACAATGTGGGGAAGCTATAAAAAAGGCCAACAAGATGTTTGGATACATTGTGAAAAGTGTTGAATTTAAATCAAGGGAAGTAATGTTAAAGCTGTACAATGCATTAGTAAGACTTCATCTTGAATATTGTGTTCAGTTTAAAGCAAAGTTGCCCGTGTTAATGTTTAGATATTATACGTGTATTGAATTGGTTATTAATGTATTTTTGTTGTTAATATTTTTTTGTTGTTATCATAGAAAATCCATGTTTTTCCATGTTAGTCCTCAGCAAACTAATTTCTAGGATCTCTGCTGATTACTGACTCAAAAATTGAAATTATAACACCCAGAGGTTTTCATGCAGTTAGGTATATAAATGACAAATCTTCAGGTGTTCTAATAAATTTGCATACTACACGTGTATACACAGTTTTAATAAAAAACATCTGTTGCCTTCCTTATTATTATACAGATTTAGAAGCCATAGAGAAATACAAGCCTAAAGACCCAAACCACAGTCTGAGTGATGATGCCTGGAAACTGAATGGAGATAAAGCTGTCTTTCAAGGCTTAATAAAAAATGGAATAGATATTTTGGGTACAGTGTAAACATTTTGTCCATTCAGCCAAATCTCCCCAATAGTCCTCGAAGGCAGTCATTTTCCATGGTATGTTTCTAAGTGTTCGGTGGCTACCGCTAATCAAGTTGAGAGTGTATTTCTCGCACACTCTTTGCTGTTTCAGGCCTTAGATTAGAGGTAAAGAGACTAGATGTCCTGTTTTGGACGGCATAGTCCCACTTTTGGAACATTGGTTCCAGTGTCCTCCAGAACCTTCCTTGGGACTCTCATTTCATCCTGTCCCCACCCCCCCGAGCATCACAGCGCCAGTAACAGAATATTGTATTCTATTACATTTTTGTGCTGGCTGCTGTGTTACTACAATAGATAGTTACTGTGACTAAAGGGAAGGTTGGACGACCAGTATCATTAAACAGCAGCTGTACAGAGCAGTGCAAATCTGGAGAATTACTTTACAGTCAACATTCATATTTGCAACCAATCAGAATAAGTATTCCCAATATCAGAATCAAGGTTCCAGTACCTAGAATAAAAGTACTAGAATATGTATAGCTCGAGCAAATAAAAATAATGGGATATGGGGATACAGTATATGTGTGACTGCAAATTAGATGAGACTCTACAAATATTGTGAGAATAAATGTGTCAATGTCCATGGATAAAAATCACTGTGAAATAATTGTTAAAGCTCTCTAAACATGTGTCACTGTAATCATATTTATCGATTTATTCTTTAAAACTGTATCACTGTGCCATTTTTTATAATCAGTCTGATTTGAATATAACAGTAAACAATACCACCACTGAACTGCTATGCAATTAATGAGTGGAAAAAGTGAAATCCCCATACCTCCTGGGAGAGATTATGCTAAATATACTGAGAAGTATTATCAGGGAAGCAAGGAAATGCTTCTTTTTGATGGAGAACTATTTAAATGTTTAAACCTAAAATAATTATTTTTAAAGATTATTACTTGAGCAGTTCAATGCAG
This sequence comes from Polyodon spathula, assembly GCF_017654505.1. Classification (NCBI taxonomy): domain Eukaryota; kingdom Metazoa; phylum Chordata; class Actinopteri; order Acipenseriformes; family Polyodontidae; genus Polyodon; species Polyodon spathula. Next base: position 13,110,328 of record NC_054537.1, on the reverse strand, counting down.
TTTTATTGCGAGAAGAAGCTTTGAAATATATTTTTGAAAAATGTTCCTGTAAACTCTATATTTGACTATAATCCTAACTTTTAATGATGAATACAATCTACACTACTATTTTGTCCCTGAACTGACCCTCACTGTCTACAGTGAAAGCTCTATTGGGAATAAAAGCTGGGTTTGAATCTCCCAGATGACGAAAAGTAAATGCGCCATGTCCCATCTTTCACACCTTCTCTGTATATGCCAAACATGAGCTGATACCTCAGAATGGAGTGTGGTAACCAGTGGTGTACCACAGGGATCAGTATTAGGTCCTCTGCTATTCCTAATCTACATTAATGATTTAGATTCATCTGCAAGTTTAACAAGCAAACTTGTTAAATTTGCAGATGACACAAAAGTAGGAGGAGTGGCAAACACTGTTGTAGCAGCAAAGGTCATTCAAAATGATCTAGACAAGATTCAGAACTGGGCAGACACATGGCAAATGACATTTAATAGAGAAAAGTGTAAGGTACTGCACGCAGGAAATAAAAATGTATATTATAAATATCATATGGGAGATACTGAAATTGGAAAAGGAATCTATGAAAAAGACCTAGGAGTTTTTGTTGACTCAGAAATGTCTTCATCTAGACAATGTGGGGAAGCTATAAAAAAGGCTAACAAGATGCTCAGATACATTGTGAAAAGTGTTGAATTTAAATCAAGGGAAGTAATGTTAAAACTGTACAGTGCACTAGTAAGACCTCATCTTGAATATTGTGTGCAGTTCTGGTCACCTCTCTATAAAAAAGATATTGCTGCTCTAGAAAGAGTGCAAAGAAGAGCGACCAGAATTATTCCGGGCTTAAAAGGCATGTCATATGCAGATAGGCTAAAATAATTGAATCTGTTCAGTCTTGAACAAAGAAGACTACGTGGCGACCTAATTCAAGCATTCAAAATTCTAAAAGGTATTGACAGTGTCGACCCAAGGGACTTTTTCAGCCTGAAAAAAGAAACAAGGACCAGGGGTCACAAATGGAGATTAGACAAAGGGGCATTCAGAACAGAAAATAGGAGGCACTTTTTTACACAGAGAATTGTGAGGGTCTGGAATCAACTCCCCAGTAATGTTGTCGAAGCTGACTCCCTGGGATCCTTCAAGAAGCTGCTTGATGAGATTCTGGGATCAATAAGCTACTAACAACTAAACGAGCAAGATGGGCCGAATGGCCTCCTCTCGTTTGTAAACTTTCTTATGTTCTTATGTTCTTATGATACAAACATTTTCCAAAGTCAAACTAGCCTAAAATTGTGGATTGGTGACATACTTTCAAGCACTTATCTACCCTTTTTATGCTGATTATCTATCAGATTGGCCCATTGTGAACCTTATTTGAGGCTTTTTCTCAGATACTGCAATCACCCTTGATTCCACCACTTAGTTTTTCATGTCGTGCCTCCATTGCTCCAAGCTGCAGTGGGACACGTTGTTTTATGTCTTATCCTTTTTAACAGCATCATTGTATCAGAGGTTTAAATCTTAAACAAAATAAATGTACACCAATACTATGTCAGTCCACAGAGCAGTCTTTCTTATCTTACTTCAATCAACTCAAAATCTTTTGTGTGGATTTTTTAACATTTCCATTCTGTTTTAGGTAATTATCTTACGATGTGAGAAGATGACCTGTAGGACACTTCCAACTACCATAATTTCACTTGACAGCATATTTCCATGTGTAAAAGTAGCCCATACTACTCAAAGGCAAAATGCTCCATTGATTTTCCACTGCAATATAAAATGTTAATAATGACACAACAGCCATATGAGGTATAACCATATATATATATTATATATATATATATATATATATATATATATATATATATATATATATATATATATATAGTACTATTATTAATTTTTAACAATTTTTATTATAACTAACTAAAATTTAAAAGTTATTCTTCTTAGATTCACAAAAGTTTTGACTCCAAATAAATAGTCATTTTTCAGTTACCAAACAGAAACTAAAAACTAAATAATTTCATTTAGCGTCTTCTATGTAGTCTTAAGCTGTTTCTTTTTACTTTAAAAAAGTGTTGTTGGTGTAAAAAGCTGTTGGAATCCAGTACAGCTCCTTTCAAAACCTTACATGAATCAAGTTTTGTTGTTAGAGTCAGTAGACTACACAGAAGAAAATAAGAAACATAAGGGCTAGGTTTGATTTATACCAGTTAACTTCTTTTTCATATTTCTGTTCAAATAGTATTATGTGAATAGCATTAGGGTGATGAATCATCTGCAAAATCTAATCTTTCTTCTTGCAGGGCAATTCAAGTGTAGAACAAAATAAATAACATAGACAATATGTTTTTACTGACAAAGATATCCTTCACCCAGTTTGGTTTAAGCAGTGTCTGAGTGGGACAAATAGGATCCTCCAGAACTCTGTGTCTGCCTCTGACATCTGAGCGCAGATGCCACTGGCAACTTTTAAGTACATAGAACTGACAAAACAATTTCAGTAAATCGTAATTAATATGCATTATCATCATTACGTAGATCTGAAATTGCCCTAAATCAAATTACTAAATTAATTCAAAGTCATTCCAACCCCAAACTGGCTTACGATGTGTTAGGATGCTGATACTGATGACATATTGTTTCCTGGTATATTTACAGAAGTCACACACTGAACTGAGGAGGACAGTCAAGCTTTCAACCCAGTTTACCATGTGTATTGCAATCCCTCTCCCTCTCCCTGTCTGCATTTGGAACGCCTGCATGCACCAGACCACATCCATCCTGTAGCGAGTTGGTAGTGAATGGACACACTGGGAGATGCTAGTCCTGAATTAAGTACCTACAGTACATTGTTATGGTCTACTCAGAATACCGTGCTTCCAGGACAGCATGAGCCTAGATCCCTTCACTTTCTTTTGAGTGGACTGTATTACAGAGTGAAGACCAGAGTTAAAGCAAAACTGGAATATAAAATGTTGACGATTACACAACAGTCATATGAAGAGCCATATGCAACTGTAAAATCCAATACAGTGCTTCTTCTTAGATTCTCAAAGCTTTTTCCCCTGAATAAATAAGTACATGTTTTTCAGAAACAACTGGACAGTTTCTCATAAATCTGACCTCCTGCTATAAAGAAATGTACCAACATTCTATTTTCTTGTTTGACTGTATTACATGATGATGGAACCCGTCTGTAATTTAAAACAAAAGTACAAAGTACATTAGAAGGGACTTAAAAAATGAAATCTACAGTATGCGATTTTGTGTTACTTTGAAGGTACTTCTTACAGCCGGTCTTACCTCCCACTGTTCCACTGCTAATAATATCCTTCCCACTGCGTGCCTGGCAAAGACAGGAACATTTCCTATAAACACTGTCTCAGTGTAAATTGTGCAAGGTAAAGCTCTGGTTACAGTTTCCATACCTGCTATCTTTGAATTCTTAACACAGTTGTTCACATTTGCAGGATATACTGTATCTGATACCCACGTTGCATCTTAAATTAGGTTGAGTTTCTACCACTTAGACTGCCAGGTGAAGGTATCCAAGTTTTAGATATTTTACTCTTTCAAAGCATTGACTTATTATCTGCAGCTCTCAAAGCAGGGTGCAGTATATACTAGTGTTTTCAGTCTGTCCGTCCGTCTGTCCTTCTTTCACACTCACACAATAAATAGGTTATAAAGCTTATTGTCACACAGGTAGACTGAGGCATATACAAGGATTCTTGGAAATCCTTAACTTAACCCTTGTCACAGAATACCAAGCCAATTTTGTTTTTGACGTTCTCACAATAGGAGTTGAATCAATTTTACAATTTGGATCAAATTTTGTAGAATTAAAGAGCAAGGTTCAACATTGGTTTCTATTAGCTCAACATAGGCTCTTTTTTTGACTTTCTCAAAAGTGTTATTTACCAAGAACCTAAACCACTGAGCCAACAATAACCAGCCAAGGATTCACATATACAGTACTGTGCAAATGTTTTAGGCAGGTGTGAAAAAACGCTGTAAAGTAAGAATGCTATCAAAAATAGACATGTTAATAGATTATATTTATCAATTAACTAATTGCAAAGTGAGTGAACAGAAGAAAAATCTAAATCAAATCCATATTTGGTGTGACCACCCTTTGCCTTCAAATCAGCATCAATTCTAGGTACACTTGCACAAAGTCAGGGATTTTGTAGGCATATAGTCAGGTGTATGATTAAACAATTATACCAAACAGGTGCTAATGATCATCAATTCAATATGTAGGTTGAAACCCAATCATTAACTGAAAAAGAAACAGCTTGTGTATGAGGAATAAAACTGGGTGAGGAACAGCTAAACTCAGCTAACAAGGTGAGGTTGCTGAAGACAGTTTACTGTCAAAGTCATACACCATGGCAAGACTGAGCACAGCAACAAGACACAAGGTAGTTATACTGCATCAGCAAGGTCTCTCCCTGGCAGAAATTTCAGGGCAGACAAGGGTTTCCAGATGTGCTGTCCAAGGTCTTTTGAAGAAGCACAAAGAAACAGGCAACGTTGAGGACCGTAGATGCAGTGGTTGGACAAGTAAACTAAAGTATACTGCAGCAGATGAAATACACATCATGCTTACTTCCCTTCGCAATTGGAAGATGTCTAGCAGGGCCATCAGCTCAGAATTGGCAGAAAACAGTGGGACCCTGGTACACCCATCTACTGTCCGGAGAAATCTGGTCAGAAGTGGCCTTCATGGAAGACTTGCGGCCAAAAAGCCATACCTCCAAAGTGGAAACAAGGCCAAGCGACTCAACTATGCAAGAAAACAAGGGAACTGGGGTGCAGAAAAATGGCAGCAGGTGCTCTGGATTGATGAGTCAAAATTTGAAATATTTGGCTGTAGCAGAAGGCAGTTTGTTAGATTTTTCCCGACCTCTCGTACATGTGATAAATAAGAACATAAGAACATAAGAAAGTTTACAAACGAGAGGAGGCCATTCGGCCCATCTTGCTCGTTTGGTTGTTAGTAGCTTATTGATCCCAAAATCTCATCAAGCAGCTTCTTGAAGGATCCCAAGGGTGTCAGCTTCAACAACATTACTGGGGAGTTGATTTCAGACCCTCACAATTCTCTGTGTAAAAAAGTGTCTCCTATTTTCTGTTCTGAATGCCCCTTTTTCTAAACTCCATTTGTGACCCCTGGTCCTTGTTTCTTTTTTCAGGCTGAAAAAGTCCCTTGGGTCGACACTGTCAATACCTTTTAGAATTTTGAATGCTTGAATTAGGTCGCCACGTAGTCTTCTTTGTTCAAGACTGAACAGATTCAATTCTTTTAGCCTGTCTGCATATGACATGCCTTTTAAGCCCGGAATAATTCTGGTCGCTCTTCTTTGCACTCTTTCTAGAGCAGCAATATCTTTTTTATAGCGAGGTGACCAGAACTGCACACAATATTCAAGATGAGGTCTTACAAGTGCATTGTACAGTTTTAACATTACTTCCCTTGATTTAAATTCAACACTTTTCACAATGTATCCGAGCATCTTGTTAACCTTTTTTTATAGCTTCCCCACATTGCCTAGATGAAGACATTTCTGAGTCAACAAAAACTCCTAGGTCTTTTTCATAGATTCCTTCTCCAATTTCAATATCTCCCATATGATATTTATAATGTACATTTTTATTTCCTGCGTGCAGTACCTTACACTTTTCTCTATTAAATGTCATTTGCCATGTGTCTGCCCAGTTCTGAATCTTGTCTAGATCATTTTGAATGACCTTTGCTGCTGCAACAGTGTTTGCCACTCCTCCTACTTTTGTGTCGTCTGCAAATTTAACAAGTTTGCTTACTATACCAGAATCTAAATCATTAATGTAGATTAGGAATAGCAGAGGACCTAATACTGATCCCTGTGGTACACCGCTGGTTACCACACTCCATTCTGAGGTTTTTCCTCTAATCAGTACTTTCTGTTTTCTACATGTTAACCACTCCCTAATCCATGTACATGTGTTTCCTTGAATCCCAACTGCGTTCAGTTTGAGAATTAATCTTTTGTGCGGGACTTTGTCAAAAGCTTTCTGGAAATCTAAATAAACCATGTCATATGCTTTGCAATTATCCATTATCGATGTTGCATCCTCAAAAAAATCAAGCAAGTTAGTTAGGCACGATCTCCCTTTCCTAAAACCATGTTGACTGTCTCCCAGGACCCTGTTACCATATAGGTAATTTTCCATTTTGGATCTTATTATAGTTTCCATAAGTTTGCATATAATAGAAGTCAGGCTTACTGGTCTGTAGTTACCTGGTTCAGTTTTGTTTCCCTTTTTGTGGATCGGTATTACGTTTGCAATTTTCCAGTCTGTCGGTACCACCCCTGTGTCAAGAGACTGCTGCATGATCTTGGTTAGCGGTTTGTAAATTACTTCTTTCATTTCTTTGAGTACTACTGGGAGGATCTCATCCGGCCCAGGGGATTTGTTTATTTTAAGAGCTCCTAGTCCCTTTAACACTTCTGCCTCAGTTATGCTAAAGTTATTTAAAACTGGATAGGAACTGGATGACATGTGGGGCATGTTGTCAGTATCTTCCTTTGTAAAAACTTGTGAAAAGTAATCATTTAACATATTTGCTATTTTTTTTTCTTCCTCTACGATTTTGCCATTTGTATCTCTTAAACATTTAATCTCCTCTTTGAATGTTCTCTTGCTGTTGTAATATTGGAAAAACATTTTGGAATTGGTTTTAGCTCCCTTAGCAATGTTCATTTCTATTTCTCTCTTGGCCTTTCTAACTTCCTTTTTGACTTGCGTTTGCAGTTCTGTGTACTCTTTCTGTGTACTTTCTTTTTGGTCCTTTTTTAATGCTCTGTAAAGTGCCTTTTTTCGCTGAATATTTTTTTTAATTGATCTATTAAACCATTTTGGCAATTTAGTTTTACATTTAGATTTGTCTACTTTAGGGATGTAATTGTTTTGCGCCTCTAGTACTACGTTTTTGAAGAACAACCATCCTTCTTCTGTGGGTGTTTTCTCTATTTTACTCCAATCTACTTCTGTTAGTCTCTGTTTCATACCTTCATAGTTTGCTTTTCTAAAATTGTAAACCTTAGCTTTAGTCTTTACTTTTGAGGATTTAAAAAACACTTCAAATGAGACCATGTTGTGGTCTGAGTTTGCCAGTGGTTCTCTGACCTCTGTTTTAGTTATTCTATCTTCGTTATTTGAAAAGACTAAATCAAGGCATGCCTCCCCTCTAGTGGGTGCCTTCACAAATTGTGTTAGGAAGCAGTCATTTGTCATTTCCACCATTTCTATTTCATCCTTCGCGCTACCCACCGGGTTTTCCCATTTTATTTGGGGGAAGTTGAAATCCCCCATTAGTATGGCTTCTCCTTTGCTACACGCATTTCTAATGTCATTGTATAACAGATTATTGTGCTCACCGTCTGAATCTGGCGGTCTATAGCATGCTCCTATTATTATGCCTTTTGAATTTTTGTCTGTTATTCTGACCCATATTGATTCGGTTTTATTTTCTTTGTCCAGGTTTAACACCTGGGCTTCAAGACTGTTTCTTATGTATAGCGCTACCCCTCCTCCTCTTCTGTCCTGCCTGTCTTTCCTATACAGTGTATACCCACAAATATTATATTCGTCCCCATCACTCTCAGATAACCAAGTTTCTGTAACACCTATCACATCATAGTTACCTGTTAGTGCAGTAGCTTCAAGTTCTAGAATTTTGTTTCTGATACTTCTAGCATTTAGATAAATACATTTAATGGTTGTCTTACCTGAGTTGTTGTTCTTGTTTTGATGCGGTCTCCCTTCTGTTTTTTTGTTGATTTCTCCCCCCTTCCTTTCTAGTTTAAATGCTTCCGAACCTGCTCGAGGATCTTTTCTCCAAGTAGACTAGTTCCCTTGTTATTTAAATGCAGTCCATCCCGTCTATACAGATAGTCCTCGTTGTAGAAAGTGGTCCAATGATCAAGATAGGTGAAGCCTTCCCGTGTGCACCACGTCTTCAACCATTGGTTTTGATTTATTATTTCCAGCTGTCCATATGGTCCTTTGCAAGGTGCGGGTAGTATACCAGAAAATACCACAGTTTTGGTTTTCTCTTTTAATTTCCTTCCTAGCTCTCTGAATTTGTTTTGCAGGGATTTTGGTCTGTCTCTTCCAATGTTGTTTGTACCGATGTGGACGACTACTACCGGGTCGTCTCCTGTTCGTTCTAGGAGCCTGTCCACGTTCTCAGTGATGTGCTTGACCGAGGCTCCCGGAAGGCAGCACACTGTTGTAGTAAGGGGGTCCAAACTGCGAACTGAACTTGCTGTGTTTCTCAATATGGAGTCCCCAACAATCATGACCTCCCTTCTTTTTACTGTCTTGTCACCACTGTCAATAGGGTCCTGGATGTTGTTCCTTTCATTCTCTTGTTGTTGGTTCTGCTCATCACAATTCTGAAGTGACTCAAATCTGTTGGTTGTTTTGATTTCTGGTGGTTGTGTTTGACGAAGTTTCTTTTTTTCCCTGCTTCTGCCTACCTGAACCCAGCTGTTCTGACCTTCTATCTCCCTGGTGGCTTTCAGTCTGTTAGGGGTGATGCAGACTTCCATGAATTGTGGGTGTGCCAGTTCCTCAAGATCCTGTTGCTGTCTCACTTCTTCCAGCTCCATTTCTAGCATACTTACTAGTTTATGCAAATCCTGGATCGCGCGGCACTTTACGCACACTTGGTTTAGCTCCGCTGGGTTTTCTCGGATTTCCCACATCAAGCAGGTGTCACAGATTACAGGCTTGAAGACCATGTTGAGGTTTTTTTTTTTTTGAAGTTTAGTTTTCTTCTGCAGCCTGTCAACCTGCTTTCAAACTGCTTCTAAACTGCTCTGTACTTTTCCACGCCTGTACTTCGCCCACTCGCTGTCGCTTCCACTCGCTGTCGCTGGGAAGACTGCCTCGTTTAACTGCGTTGTTCTGCTGTGCTGTCGGCTCCTCCCCTCGCCCGTGTCTCAAAACGGCGCTGAATTTGAATCAGCTGCTCCGAGTTTCAGCTTGTTTGTTATCAGAAAAACACACGCGGCTGTGTTTCCCCAATGTCCTCTGTTTTCTGATTAAAGCAATTCAAGATGCAATTTCTCCTTTCTGCTTCGAAACTGCTCTGTACTTTTCCACGCCTGTACTTCTCCCACTCGCTGTCGCTTCCACTCAAATGAGTGTCTGCAGGCAACAATGAAGCATGGTGGAGGTTCCTTGCAAGTTTGGGGCTGCATTTCTGCAAATGGAGTTGGGGATTTGGTCAGAATTAATGGTCTCCTCAATGTTGAGAAGTACAGGCAGATACTTATCCATCATGCAATACCATCAGGGAGGCATCTGATTGGCCCCAAATTTATTCTGCAGCATGACAACGACCCCAAACATACAGCGAAAGTCATTAAGAGCTATCTTCAGCGTAAAGAGGAACAAGGACTTCTGGAAGTGATGGTATGGCCCCCACAGAGCCCTGATCTCAACATCTTCGAGTCTGTCTGGGATTACATGAAGACAGAAAAGCAACTGAGGCTGCATAAATCCACAGAAGAACTGTGGTTAGTTCTCCAAGATGTTTGGGCCAACCTACCTGCTAAGTTCCTTCAAAAACTGTGTGCAAGTGTACCTAGAAGAATTGATGCTGTTTTGAAGGCAAAGGGTGGTCACACCAAATATTGATTTGATGTAGATTTTTCTTCTGATAAATATATATAAACATTCTTACTTTACAGCATTTTTTCACACCTGCCTAAAACTTTTGCACAGTACTGTATATTGGACAGGAGTTGATTGTGAACGTGTAGCATTTTAATTTTGTATATGTTGGAGGGGCCTATTTGCTATATTTACCAAAATATAATAACTTTCTGTATATCTCTTTAAACTCAGCCCCATTCTTTTCGGTGTCCCGGCACACAGAACTTTAAGTGCATATTAGATGGTTCAGTTTTATTCTGTTTTATTTGAAAAAAAGTGTTGTGATTATACTCGGTTGGTGAAAGTGCTAATAAAACAGTTGTTTTTCACATAAATTCACTTAATTTGTTGTTCCCATGTTCATTTCATATTGAAGTTCAATGGTGTATAGCAGTGACCAAACATGATTTTGTTTGGAAAAGTGTTATTCGTTTTACCACATATGGTATGCCTGATCCTGTTGTAACTTATATACTATGAAAGGAAACTGTGTCGCCTTTCTTTTGATATAAGTTACATATGTGCAGCACAAACTATCCAGTAATTACACATAATAAATTAAAACTGAAAAACAGGCTGAAACAGGGTTGAGTTTAAAGAGATATGGCTGATTACTGTAAATTTGTGAGATACAAGATTGTGCTTTTGCAACCACAAGAGGCCAACAATATGTAGTGTAGAGGGTGCAACAGTAAGTACACCCAACCCTCGTACTGTTCTCATATACACACGCATTGCACAATAACACAAAGCAAATTAAATGTCTACTTGCTGAAGCATTTTTTTTGTTTTAGCCTACAAGGTGTTCACTTGTGGCAGCAATACACTAGCAAACGTCACAGGGCAGTGACGTCATATATTGGGAATGGATTCTTTCAATGCACCGCAGTTTGGGCATATGAGAAAGCAGAGGAAGACTCATGACATTAATTGGAGACTGAAATTGATGAGAAGCAATTACCCTCCACAGTACAAATAAAAATGGTGTGCTGTTTTTTATACAAACAATGAGAAAAAGCAGGTTGCATAGAGGACTTATATTGGACCCTGACCCCGCCCCCCCCACCCCACTCCTCAAAACGAGGGAGTGGTTGTATAGTACCGTATTTGTTATTTGCCTATTTGTTTTTCTATAGCTCTCTCTATATAGTGGCCCTCGAAATATAGCGGATTTGTATTGGACCCCGACACACGTGATAAATCGAGTGGGTGGTGCATTTAGAACATTGTTAAAGTCACCTCATGTTTTATTTCGATTTAAGGTCTAGATTATCTGGTCACACCCTCAGCATAATTATCCTAGGACAACGAAGAAGATTGAGAAGCAGTTTAATATTTGCGTGTGGTGATGCTGTTCTCGTTACGAATAGACACTCAGACGTTTGTGGAGTTCATATGCTGAAATCAATACATTTCAAGTATACTGGGTGTACAGCCAGGGATGGAAATAAGACTATTGCATAGCAGTTCGATCCATTCCTGGTTTTACTATGAAAAGACACAGCTTGTTACCTATACACTGCGGCTAGTGAAGCGCATAATAAAGCCTGAAATGGGTGAAACTGCTAGGATTGGATTGTGAATAAAGCAAGACATGCCTGTGAACTGGATATTTAGATGTTGCTTCTTATTTCTTATTATATTATATATTGTTTTATATTTTCTAGCGTTACGCATTAAAAAGGAAATCTGCCTTTAAAAAAGTCCAATTACTTGCCTACACTTATTAGCTTGTCCTACAGCCATTGTGGTAAAGGCTTTCTTCATGAGGGATTAATTATGTTATTAATGATAAGTTTTACATTTTGTGTGTGTGTGTTTTTTATAGTTAAGCTATTTTTAATCATTATGTTTAAATTGTGTGTGAATGTGCTTTTATAGTCATTTTAATGCAGTATTGTCCAAGTTTAGAATTCTCTTATTACATGTGGCTGACCCTGAGACGGGGGAGGTGTTTTAAAAGACGATGGATGTGCCCTGCTGAATGTAACACTTGACGGACCATAAGGTCAGAGAGCAATTTTTTTTTAAAAATCTAATTAAATGCAAACATAGCTAAGTAGCAATTTCTTCATATTGTAGTGAGACTTATCTTCAGATCTTGAGGCAGAGAAAAAATAAAGTGCTTACACTGGAGTGTCACAGAGGCACCAGTACACGTGTGTAACTGACATTTCAAGTGCAATAATAAAAAAAAAAAAAAAAAAAAAAACAGGGAACGCTTACAAACACAGTATTTGTGCTCTATACATGACATTGGCATGAGGTAAGTGGTAGCAGCTCAGAAACTCGCACCGAAAATTGTTTCGTTTATTCAATTTGTTGCTGCAGAGCCAGCACAGTTAACCCCTCGATATGCAATGTTTACTCACTTTACGTCAACCCCAAGGACCAGTTTAGATTAAAAAGCATACACTGTGTTTTTCAAATGTGGAGATACATGAAATCACACTTTATGGGAATTGAAAAACTTTGAAGCTGTAACCGAAAATCACTTTCAGTAACCCAGCTAAACAAATCCTCAGAATTCATTTAAAAAACACATACATAAGAACAGGTTTTCTTTTAAAAACAAAAACATTAAATTTTTTTAGTCCAGATCTCATGTACAGCACGCAACTGTTATATATTTTATATATAATATTTTGAATGTATTACAAGTTGCATTTTTTCACAGAATATGGAGACTATGGAATATGTACTGGATAGTGTTAAAACTAAAATGACAATATTGTCCACATAAACATTTTTCATTTTTCAGTGGCCCTAAAATTCCACTCCCCAGGTTATTGCTTGGTTTGCCTTACAATCAATTTTTATTTGTCTGGATGGCATTTCATTCCATGCAAGATGTGTCCCTCAGAAAAAATAAACAGCTTCTTCCAACCCCAGTGGCATTTCAGGTATCAAATGAAGATGTCAGGAAAATGAGAACAAATCATTGTAAAAAACAATACAGTGGATATGATAACCTGTGTATCATAAATCTTGAAATTCTTACTTCGGTTTGTAACAGTGAACTGAATTAAATAAAAATTGCCCCCCAAGTTTTCTGTTATCATCACAGAGAGCTCCTTGTAACCGGCTGCGGCCTTGTGTCTCACAACACATCCAATTATCTTACCGCACACCCTGGGCTGGGTTAAGTTCAAGTCCCACCAAAATCATTTATTATTTAACTTAGGTTAAACAGTAGTAAATATATAAAAAAGTGACATTTCAAAATCACATAAGCCGTTGTTCTTTGCTGATGCTAATGTTCAACTTTCAAAATGTGTGTACTTAGTAATAATTTAAACTCACATTTGTTTAATAATAAACATTTATGTATATTCTGTCTCTGAATGATGGAAAAAAATGTAGAACTTCTCTCTCTTCTCTCTCTCTTAGAAGCCGTTCAGTTGAGTATGACTCTCGGCCACTCTATGGATCAATGTTCTCCGTGTCTTCCGATCTCTCACGGCTTCTTTCAATTCTGCTATGTTCAGTCCAGTATCTTTCTTGATGGTATCTAGCCAGCAAGTTCTTGGGCGGCCTCTTCCTCTTTTGCCACCGATCATTACAAGCATGACGTCCTTCTCAAGCGACTTGCCTCGTATGATGTGACCAAAGTAAGAGAGCTTTTGCTTTGTTATCTTGGCCTCCAGTGAGATTTTTGGTTTGATCCATTCCAGAACTGCTTGGTTTGTTATTCTGGCTGTCCACGGAATGCGTAGCAGATGTCTCCAGCACCACAGTTCAAATGCATCGATCTTTCGCCTGTCTGCCTTTTTCAGCGTCCAGGTTTCACAGCCATATGTTGCTATTGGGAAAACTATCGCACTGACCAATCTGCATTTGGTTGCCAGGCTGATGTCTTTGCTCTTCCAGATGTTGTTCATACTGACCATCGCATTTCTTCCAAGTGCCAGCCATCTCTTAATGTCAGGGGTGCAGTCGCCATCGCGATCAATTTTGGAACCAAGAAAGATGAAATCTTCAACCACTTCAATTTCTTCATTGTTGATCTTGATATTAACGTTCACATTTTTTGCTGTTGTCATGATCTTTGTCCTCTTGATGTTCATGCACAGTCCAACCTTAACACTTTCTTCTTTGACTTTCATGATCAGATGTTCGAGATCCTTCTTGTTTTCAGCCAACAGGATGGTATTGTCGGTGTACCGGAGGTTGTTGATGTTTCTGCCACCTATTTTCACGCCAATCTTGGTCTCATCCAGGCCTGCTGGCCACATGATAGCTTCTGCGTACATGTTGAAGGCTGCTGGTGACAGGATGCATCCTTGGCGTGTACCCTTTCCGATCTTGAACCAATCCATGTCTCTGTATGGCGTTCGGACTGTAGCTGCTTGATTTTGATAGTGATCTTATGAGTTCGTTCAGGTGTGGTGGTGTGCCCATTTCCTTCAAGCAGGTCCAGAGCTTGTTGTGCTCAATTACATTGAACGCCTTCAAATAATCGATGAAACACATGTAGAGATCTTTCTGATACTCCCTGTTTTTTTCCATAATCCATCAAAGGTTTGCAATATGATCACGAGTGCCTCTGCCTTTCCTGAAGCCAGCTTGCACATCTGGCATTTCCCCATCGACGGCTGTACTCAAGCGTTGTCGGATGATCTTCAGAAGGATTTTGCTTGTGTGTGGTATCAGGGCTATGGTGCGGTATTACTTCACATCATTATTATTTACGGTTTGTTTCTCCACCAGGCATTGGACAAAACAAACAAAACAAACCTTTGCACCTGGATTACAATTGTCTGTCTGTTATTTAATCACCTGCACACTGTTAACTACTTTACCAAAGTACTGTCTGGATTATGCACTGGAATTGATTATGCCATTTTGTACTACTTAATAAATGCTCAGTTAGCAAATATTCTATATTTTATGCAGAAACCTGTCCAATTTTGTGGGTTTACTACTGTATTACAAAAACAGTAACTTAAAAAAGATTGAACAGTAAAAATGAGGTTTACCAGAACTTCTTAACAACAATTCTATTTTACCTTTGCCCCCCCCCCCCCCTCCATTTTTAAACAAAGTTAGACACCCTCTGCGGCCCCAACTTGTTACATCTGACAAAAACATAAATATTTTTGTTTGCAGTTATGTTTTATGGTCACTTCGGGTTCACTGATCTGTTATGTTTCTGATTAAGAATGTATCTCTCTTTGCATGCTCCTGCAATGTGCATGCCCCTGAAAGAAGAGCATTTATAATTCAAACAACTTTAGAACTGGCTAGCATTGCTTGCTAATTACGAAGCCCCATCGTTTTTGGTTTTCATTTTATTTTCTTTTTCCAGGGAAACAAAACTATTTGCTGATGTTCCAAACTCCAAATTGGCCACACTGATTGCAGGCTTCTCCACAACAAAATCAAAAAATGAAAACAAAATCACAAGGATAGGGCGGTCGAGAACATCTTGCGATTCATCACAATCGGTTGATTGAATTTGGCAAGGATTTTGCAGCTGGACAGAAGGACCCCCAAAGGACCGTCAGCATGGCCTAACGGCTGCCCTGAAAAACACAGGGCACGGACAAATTCACTTACTGCATTGTGTTGATCTCAATCTTTCTGTAGTGCCCGCGTGAATGTCGTAAGTGTCATTTGCTCTCCAAAAGTTCTTTAATCCGCTCTGCATGAGTGTCAGTTTTGATGTCCTATACTTTTTTTTTATAACTCTAAAAAACCTCCTTATGTTCTGCCATGTACTCTGATACAGTTTTTCTTTTTCGTCCCATTTTATTTTAAAACCGTTAACTGCTACTGCTGGTATGCTGAATTGAATTGTGTACGTGGGTCAGTACATACAGATACGCACGCACCTCCGAGCATGCTTGTGTGTGTGTCTATTGTAGCGATCTAGGTTAACGCAGGCAGGTGTATTAACAGGCGGAGGGCGGGCACGAACCCGGGAGCTTTTGCACTAAAGCATAGCGCCGATACCGCTGTACAAAATAAATGGCTCCTTTGCAAGGAGCATATATCGGGCTTATGTCTTTGTATGTGATTACGTCACCCACCAGCCCTGCTGCTGCATTCCCCCTGAGCATGCTACAATATCTTCATCTGCATTGCCTTACTTCAACACGCAGCTGTACATATATGCGTAGAGTAATGTATTATTAACATAACACATGTAATGCAATGTATTGCATTTCTATTTTTATGCACTTGAGTGATACAAAATTAGGGAGAAAATCGGTAAAACTGAATCATAGTTTTTGCAAAACCTGGGAATTTTTCGGTAAAAATCGGATTAAACCGAAAACAAAGGAGCTTGCTAATTACGAAAAGGAGAGGAATAGGACTTGTTGGAAATGGAGGCAGCTGCAATTCCTCTCACATTATTAACTTTAAGACACAGCTTCATACTGTTTCTCTCAGGCATCTTATTACCCAGCTGTTTCCAAATCACGATGGACATTTCTCAATCGCATAGCGTATATAATAATCACTGTATTCCGGGGGTGGTGGGTGTACGGTTGTAATTAAGTTTTGCATAACAATTGGAAAGATATTGTAGCTGAAGATCTAAAATAATGTATCTCAATCAAATTGTACTTTTCTTATCTGAATTTGACTCCCTTGAATACCTATGCACTTTATTTCAATCTTCAGAGCCCAGCTGCCCAACATACATCTATTGTACATTTATAATTAATCTTATAAAGCCCCAATAAGACCTCCTCTTTTGGCAAGTGTGAAAACCCATTTCTAAAGAAAATAAAATCATAAAACTAATGAATGACTTCTCAGAATTTTTTTTCCAACTTTTTCTTTTTTCCAGTTTTATGCTACAATTGCCTTTCACTTTGTACTGGCTTCAAATATGCCATACTGAGTTTTCTAGTCAAAGCAGTATGTGGAATTTGAGCCCATGTCACTTTTGTTGTTCCAGAAGACAGAGTATATCCCCCCCATTGAGAACTGTGCTGTTACTAAGTGCTATCTCATTAAGTTGAAGAGCATTTCCTTCTTAATCATTGAAATTTATACAAGGACTATTTCAGATGAGATTACAGAAGTAGGGAAAAGTGTTGCAAGTCTGAAAACATATTTTGCCATTTAGTGAGTTAATTGGCAGAATCCTGTAAAAATAAAAATCCACCACCAATATCCTGATGCTATTTATATCCTTTTTATATCTGCAACCTCTTTTTGGTAGCAGCTAGATGTCAAACATTTTCGTGATGAAGGACAAACATTCCAACTCTTGTATTGCATAATATACTGTAGCCTTTGTGGTGGGGTTCTCCAAAACACCTTGATCTTTGCCTTATGACAGGTTAATATTTTTTTCATGGCTCATTATCAACTGCCATTTCAATTCAGTGCTGGGATTAAAACTCACGTTTTTGCTCAACCCTTAAACACAGGAAATCTAATTTTGGTGGCAATAGGACTGAAAAGGTCAAGGTACACATACATAACCACATCTTAGTCATTTTCGTCATTACAAGTGCCAAGGGGTAAACAGCAAAACATAAAAAAAAACTTTTCTGGGGGCTCCTGAGTGGCGTATCCAGCAAAGGTGCTCCATGTGGATGTGCCCTATAGCCTTGGGATCGCAGGTTTGAGTCCAGGCTATGTAACAGCTAACCATGACCGGGAGTTCCTAGGGCGTGGTGCACAATTGGCCGACTGCTGCCCGGGTAGAGAGGGCTTTGGTCGGCAGGGGGATCCACGCCTCCGTTCCTCGAGTTAGCTGGGGGGTTACGAGCAGCGAGCTGAGAATACAGATAATAACTGGGCACACTAAATTGGGGAGAAAACTGGGGTAAAAAATTGGAGATGACTAAATTAAAAAAAAAAAAAACTTTTCTTTTATGATTATAACCCTTCTGTAGCCTATTTTGTTTTGCAGTCATATATGCCTTCAGAATAAAATTTTAAACAGTAGCTAGATATTCACTACAATGTATCATTCTGGGGTGATACAGATGTTAAAGGAATGGTTGACTAACCCTAATATGCCGGAAACCATCGTCAGTCCTCTTCAATAGAAGTATTTAAATATTCATTAATTAACATACCCTACATTGTGCTGAAGTCCTGCGAGGCACAGCTGTACAGAAATGAAGACAATGCATTTTCTTTCCTGACATGTATAAACCTCTGTTTTTTCAGGGAACTTCTACCAAAAGTTTGGCTAATCTTTCCTTGTTGTCTGGAAGATACAAAGATAGGAAAAACAGAGCATGCAAAATGATTGCATGCATGGCACATACTATTTATTTTTACCCTGTTTTTCTCCCAGTTTGAAATAGCCAATTGTATTATTAAAGGCTCAGCTCACTGCTACCACCCCTGTACTAACCTTGGAGCAACAAAGACAAACACACATCCAAGGACACCCTGGGTTGACCTAGCCCTCCCCACCTGGGTGATGCTCAGCCAATTTTGTGCTGCCCCTTGGGAACTCTTGTCCATGGTCAGCAATGGAAGAGGTTGGACTTGAACTGGCAACCTCCAGGCTATAGAGTGCCATGTGGAGTGCCTTTACCGGATGCACCACACAGGAGCCCCTGACACATACAAATGTTTCAGGAAAAAAAACAGGAGAGGAACACGGTGATTGTAACATTTTTACATTATGCTGAATAACTGGGATCCTTTAAGACCTGACAAAGTTGAGGTCAATCATCTTCAGAACTGAACGAATATTGATGGGCTGAATGCATTCCTTCCCTTGTCTTATGTTCTTAAGTTCTATATCCAGAGCTCACACAGGTGTTGAAGGTGAGACTAATGATCAAATTAGTCTCACTGTTGTACCTTTAGTCTCAGATTGATTATGCAAACAAACCCAGTGGGGAACTAACTAAAAGCATCTAGTTATGGTCTTTAGTAGAGAAATTGTTGCTATGAACCATGCTTAGCTCAAACCTAAAATACATTTCAAGGATGTAATAAAAAATGGAGATGAGAATTAGAAACAAAACATTTCATATGTAGGTGAGAGCATTTTCTGTATTTATTCTACCTTTTAAAGTTCTCTAGAAGCAAATAATCATATAAGACACTATGTCATGTTCCAAGTGATTTTGATCCTTCTTGCTTTTCAATTCCATTAATAATCTTGGACACACCAGACTGATCCACCATATTGACTGATTTATATCCTTCTATGCCATATACCTTTCAAAGCCCTGCAAATTCCCTTGAGACATGTATTGTTGAAGAGCAGCATGTTAGTACACATTTCTGGAAAGTAGCCACTTCGTTAACATTTAAAGCCTGTACTTGAGACATATTCTACAGATATAGAAAAATGCAACTGCTATAATTCTCACAAAAAATAAGAGGAATGAACACATCGCCCCAATACTGGCTCCTTTGCACTATCTTCCGGTGTGCTTTACAGTTTATTTAAAAAGGTTTCTTTAACTTTATAGGGCTGCTAACGGTCTTGGTCCTGTCTGAGTTATTGTCATCATATGTTCTTGCTCCTACTTTACATTCTCATGACGCAGATTTGTTGAGATTAGCATACAAAAGGCAAATACGCTTTTAGCTGTTATGCTCCAAGATTACTGAATACCTTGTCATGCAATATTAGGCAAGCTGAGTCTGTTTTGGTTTTTAAATTTATTATGAAGGCCTAATTGTTTGATAAAACTTTTTTCTGGTCAGCAGGCTCAAGTTACTGGGGCAAACTGTTGATGAACCCAATGTTAAGTGCTTTGGGAAGACTTGGAAATTCTTGAAAGGCGCTCTATGAATGTAATGTTGTTGTTGTCATTGTTCAGTGAGATGCATGTAGGCATCTGCCTGTACCGTTTCCAGCGCCTTTTCCAGATTTCTCCTTTGAGCTACTTAGGAAAGGTGTAAGATTAGTTTTTGTTCCCCCTCTAAGGCACACAACTTGACATTTTGGAATGTCTGCTCCTTGCTGCAGCTGCAAGCACCAATGGAACCATAACATAAAACCCCAGTGAGGTAAAGTGAGCTGCACCTTCCCTATGTGGTCCTGCCCTTATAAAAGTAAAAGCTTAGCAAAGTGGAATAAAGCACTAACAGAATGTTATTCAATTTAATGATGGGAAAACTATAACACAACAGTATAAACCCATCATTAAATATTATTACTCCACACCTGTGCTCAAAAAACAACTGCCTTGGCACTCCTCCTTTACTAATAAAATAAGTCTCTAGTGAACTCGGCTACTGAGAAAATGTCTGACTTTTTGTAGATGTGGTTTCTTTAAACATGCCATAATATTTCCAAGGGGTGTTTTTTTTTTTTTTTCGTATTCTTGTTTAGCAGTAATTCCGTTTATGTCATGTTAAGTTACCCTAACTTATCTAAATTGGATTTTCCTTGAGTAGATCCATGAAAAAAATAAAAATAAATAAATTAAGCAACCAATAACATCGGACTGTTTTTTATTCATGTATTTATTTTATATTCTGCTTAGAAGGAAATCAATTGTAAATAAGAGAAGTATTGAATGATACTGGTGCTGATCCAATCCAAAGTCAATATTTACTATTCATTTTTCTTTTGTTTTACCTCAATAGAAATAAATACTTTAAATTTAGCATTCTGTTTAATGATGGTACAAACTCTGATCAGTTGAAGAAAAAGCCTAAATGTTATCTCCACAAGTACTTAATAATATTATCCATGTGTTTATTTAAATGAAGGTAGCTATTATTTACCTTACTCTTTATGACGATGTAACATTCTCAAATGTTGAAGTGTGTGTGTTTGGCTTTTTTCAAAGGTGGAAAGCAAAACTTTGTATGACACGAAAGGCAATTGTTTTCAACAAATAGTTTAGATAATCACAACGTTTTCTCATTTGATGCACACCTGCAGCCATTCATTGTTTAAAAGCTGCCTTTGCCTTATGAGTTTTTTACAGATTATCACATCAGAATGTCTGGATAATCATGTTTATACACATGTATTCCTTACAATGTGTTGTATGAAAAAGTATCTGGGCAGAAAAAAAATATGTTAGTGATAAATGAGCTCCTTCTATTAGTACAAATACCTCCAATGACCTACTAAGAAATACAGAACCAGGTGTAAATAAACTAGTTGGAGATTATACAGATTTTCCAAAACAACCTTCTGAGAATCTTGCCCCTAGAGGACCATATTTATAAAGCATAATACAGTCAGCACTTTATATCCTTTGCCCAGATACACGTTAGTGTGTGTGTGTGTGTGTGTGTGTGTGTGTGTGTGTGTGTGTGTGTGTGTGTGTGCGTGTGTCACCAGTTTTTTGATACAAAGCCCATCTCTTCAATGTTACAATTTGTTTTCCCTCTCTGCATGCTAAATCAATTACAACCCATGTCCATTTTTTCAGG
Organism: Polyodon spathula; assembly: GCF_017654505.1. Classification (NCBI taxonomy): domain Eukaryota; kingdom Metazoa; phylum Chordata; class Actinopteri; order Acipenseriformes; family Polyodontidae; genus Polyodon; species Polyodon spathula. Next base: position 13,089,273 of record NC_054537.1, on the reverse strand, counting down.
GAACACAAAAAGGATGCAATGTCAAAAATACATAGCTGAAATGACTGTGTTTTAAAATATGTAGGCTTCCAATTAGATGTACTGTAGTTGGTTTTGTTGGTACAGTACTATATTTTCAACAGAAGTGGTATTTTAATTCAGAACAATGTGATTCTGAAAATATCACTTGCCAAGAGACGACTATGGACACGTGGACTGTAATGCAGTACATACTTTTAAAACCGGTACGTTTTATAGCAATATGTAAAATCCCCATTAACGACCCAACAGCAAAATTAAATCTATGTCCACAACTGTGTAAAATGTAAAAGGAAACTAAATTTAACAAACAATTAAAAAAAGAAAAAAAAAAAAAAAAAAAAAAAGACACCAGTTTCCAGAATTAAAACAGTATCCAAAGTCATTATTCAAAATTGCAGAATCTAGTGTAAGGCCCGAATGTTACAGTTCACTCGCAAATGAAAATGCACAAAAGCAATTAAAGACACCAGATTTAAGAAAAACACATCACTGTATCTAATATTACATTACTGTAGCTTGTCTCGTTCGCTTTGTTTTTGCTGTATTTTCATCATGTAAAATAGGAGGAAGCGCTGTGTAACTGCACAATAAAGACAGAGTGATTTGGCATGTGATAACAGAAAAAAATGGTCTTTGACAGATAAACAAGTCAATTGTAACAGTGAAGAGATGGTCTTTGTATCAGGATGGTCTTTGTGATGGAGTCGGAAATCGCGTGTGACGGGTAAGTGCAGTAATAGGTATTGATTTTATTCTTAATACAAGGGCGGTAAAACGCCACAGACGTGTATCTGGGTAATGAATAGCTGAGTGCTGACTGTAAGTGTGTAAAGATAGGACATTTCTTCAGTAAAACGTAGCTAACATTCTCAATAAATATTAAGGATAATTTTGTTTTTATAAGATTGGGCAATTGAGTTGCCCGGCAGACTAACCAGTCTTTTGAGAATATGGTAATGACAAAGCCCTGAGGATTTGAGAAAACACGCCCTATAGTAAAATTGACCTGTCATAGTGACATTTAAACCAAACTGTGGTAGTTCATTGGAAGTTCATTGTTACTTATATGATTAGCTATAAACTAGTTACATCCTATTTTTCTGCTAGAATGTAACCTATTTTTTTGACAGGACGAGGTCTCTCTAAAAATAAATGCTCTAGAAATTGGAATAGACGCTCTTAAGATCACTAGTTTGAATTCTCTGTAGACTGCTGATGATTATGAAAACGCTATATTTGAAAAACACCCTGAGGTTTTCATGCAGTTAGGTATATAATGCAGGAATTTGTTGCAAAACAGAGTCCAGGGCTGGGTTGCACCAGCTATGGGTAAGTTTGTCTGTAAGTTAACACATAAAGCCAGAGGTGCTGGAACTATTTTTATAGTGGGGGTGCTGAAAGATATTGAACAAAACTGTAACCCCTGTATACGATGGAAGCCACGCAAAGCCACGGGTGCTGCCGCACCCCCAGCACTCCTATTTCCGGCGCTGTTGCGTAGAACCTTCATTAAGTGCTTAGTAGCTACAAGTTAGTCGATATCCAAGTGCTGTTAGGGTGATCAGATAGCAAGGTTGAAAAATAAGGGCACTCAGTTGGTGAGGGGAGGAAAGAAACCTTGTGAACTACTGCACAACACAAGCGATGCAAACTAGGTATCTGTCTTCTGTAGATAGGCTTTTTTTATTCCTTCGCCTTCCTGTGTCCATTCCACTTAGGCAAAAACAAAAAACTTGGAGAAATGTAATTAAAACAAAAAAATACTCTAAAGCAGTTAACTTTCTTGTTTACTGTTCAGGTGACAAAGATGTTTTAATCAGCCTATCAGTGCATCTGTACTGGCTTTTCTGTGACCTGCTGTACCGTACGTAGCAGGAGGGACAAAGTCAGCGCTGCACTGTTTTGATTTAGGCTGCTAAAATCTAGTTTTCAGCATTAGACTTAAACTACCAAGACAAGCAAAGTATATTTCGGCTGAGGATTGAAGACATTTCCCAAAGAAACTGTACATGAAGACAAAGTTAATTGTTTTGCACATCTTGTAATGTAAGTTAAAGAAATACGATAGATCGCTATAACTTCAGAATCACACATTAATCAAAAGGCTACTACAGAAGCTGCTGAACAGAATGTAAAACAAACAACAGCTTTCAGAAAACAAACTGGAAAGTCAGCGCAGACAAAAAGTGTTCCTGTGTTGGTTGTACCCAGGTTAAATCAGCACTACAGGTACAATCAAGCACAGCTACCTCGGTTCAAACAACCTGCTGTTTACTTTTTAAATGCAGTTAGAATTTTAGGCCCGAAGTTTCAAGTAGCACAGCCACAAGAGAGCTACATCAATGTAGTCTTTGGGGCAGACTGGCAGCTTTTGCACAATAACACGCATCGGGGTCTTTGGACTGACAAGTGTACATTTGACTTGTTTGGTTCCAATGGCCAGGCACAGTGGTTTTCAACCTTTTTTTTAACCCTCATAAGGACAGGTTGGAAAACTGACTTTCCTGGTAACCTGGCATCAAACCTGACCCCAGCAATAAATTAATGAATGAAAATATGTATATGAACACTTTATTCTGCTTTTCCTTTACTTCTAGCCATCATTTGGTATAATGTGTTGTTTATGCTATGCAAAATGGATAAGACACTCAATGTGCACAACTGTCTCCTAGCAAATGAAGGCACCACTGTATTCTGGAAGCTGTAGTTTAATTTAGGAACATGTCACGGGCACATGGTATATCAATGCAAAGCCCCAAGTCTCCTCTTTTTGTTTGATATATTGACTGCCCCTAGCTTTTTCCGTTTTCATGTTACAGGCACCTACCGATTTGCAGTGGCTATTTCCCGGGCGCATCGTCGGCTGGCCCTTGGCACAGAGCCATGGGGAAAGGATGCAGCCACCTCGCTAACAGAGGGTGATGGGGAAGAGTGCTGTGCAGGAGTGAGGGACACAGATTGCTCTGCAGTGCTGTGGAAGAGATGTTTCTCCAGCGTGCGTTTGGAGAAACGTGCACAAAACTCACAGAAACTGTGGTTCACCAGTGCCTCCTTTAAGTGCTGTGGTCCCAGGCAGGAAGAGCATCTGCCATGCTTGTCCTCAACAAGCAGTCTAGTTGTGCATGTCTCACAGGGATAAAATCCAGGCATTATGCAAGTACCAATGCAGTGTACAGTAACACTGTACAGGTGCTGCCTCAGTCTGCTTAAAGACAGCAACAGGGCTGTTCAAGACCCAAACAAGACTGGCTTGGTACCGAATCAGGGATGTAACCCCTGGTCGGTAGTGGGTGGAAACCAGGATGGTATCGATTCAGTGAGGTACCAGTTTGATGACTGTAGCACCGGGTTGGCACAGTACCAGTACGGTGTGTATCCACCAGGTCACAGTTATCACAGATAGAACTGTTAAAGGCAGTTAAACGAGGCAGTCTTCCCAGCGACAGCGAGTGGAAGCGACAGCGAGTGGGAGAAGTACAGGCGTGGAAAAGTACAGAGCAGTTTCGAAGCAGAAAGGAGAAATTGCATCTTGAATTGCTTTAATCAGAAAACAGAGGACATTGGGGAAACACAGCCGCGTGTGTTTTTCTGATAACAAACAAGCTGAAACTCGGAGCAGCTGATTCAAATTCAGCGCCGTTTTGAGACACGGGCGAGGGGAGGAGCCGACAGCACAGCAGAACAACGCAGTTAAACGAGGCAGTCTTCCCAGCGACAGCGAGTGGAAGCGACAGCGAGTGGGAGAAGTACAGGCGTGGAAAAGTACAGAGCAGTTTCGAAGCAGTTTGAAAGCAGGTTGACGGCTGCAGAAGAAACTAAACTTCAAAAAAAAAAAAAACCCTCAACATGGTCTTCAAGCCAGTAATCTGTGACACCTGCTTGATGTGGGAAATCCGAGAAAACCCAGCGGAGCTAAACCAAGTGTGCGTAAAGTGCCGCGCGATCCAGGATTTGCATAAACTAGTAAGCATGCTAGAAATGGAGCTGGAAGAAGTGAGACAGCAACAGGATCTTGAGGAACTGGCACACCCACAATTCATGGAAGTCTGCATCACCCCTAACAGACTGAAAGCCACCAGGGAGATAGAAGGTCAGAACAGCTGGGTTCAGGTAGGCAGAAGCAGGGAAAAAAAGAAACTTCGTCAAACACAACCACCAGAAATCAAAACAACCAACAAATTTGAGTCACTTCAGAATTTTGATGAGCAGAACCAACAACAAGAGAATGAAAGGAACAACATCCAGGACCCTATTGACAGTGGTGACAAGACAGTAAAAAGAAGGGAGGTCATGATTGTTGGGGACTCCATATTGAGAAACACAGCAAGTTCAGTTCGCAGTTTGGACCCCCTTACTACAACAGTGTGCTGCCTTCCGGGAGCCTCGGTCAAGCACATCACTGAGAACGTGGACAGGCTCCTAGAACGAACAGGAGACGACCCGGTAGTAGTCGTCCACATCGGTACAAACAACATTGGAAGAGACAGACCAAAATCCCTGCAAAACAAATTCAGAGAGCTAGGAAGGAAATTAAAAGAGAAAACCAAAACTGTGGTATTTTCTGGTATACTACCCGCACCTTGCAAAGGACCATATGGACAGCTGGAAATAATAAATCAAAACCAATGGTTGAAGACGTGGTGCACACGGGAAGGCTTCACCTATCTTGATCATTGGACCACTTTCTACAACGAGGACTATCTGTATAGACGGGATGGACTGCATTTAAATAACAAGGGAACTAGTCTACTTGGAGAAAAGATCCTCGAGCAGGTTCGGAAGCATTTAAACTAGAAAGGAAGGGGGGAGAAATCAACAAAAAAACAGAAGGGAGACCGCATCAAAACAAGAACAACAACTCAGGTAAGACAACCATTAAATGTATTTATCTAAATGCTAGAAGTATCAGAAACAAAATTCTAGAACTTGAAGCTACTGCACTAACAGGTAACTATGATGTGATAGGTGTTACAGAAACGTGGTTATCTGAGAGTGATGGGGACGAATATAATATTTGTGGGTATACACTGTATAGGAAAGACAGGCAGGACAGAAGAGGAGGAGGGGTAGCGCTATACATAAGAAACAGTCTTGAAGCCCAGGTGTTAAACCTGGACAAAGAAAATAAAACCGAATCAATATGGGTCAGAATAACAGACAAAAATTCAAAAGGCATAATAATAGGAGCATGCTATAGACCGCCAGATTCAGACGGTGAGCACAATAATCTGTTATACAATGACATTAGAAATGTGTGTAGCAAAGGAGAAGCCATACTAATGGGGGATTTCAACTTCCCCCAAATAAAATGGGAAAACCCGGTGGGTAGCGCGAAGGATGAAATAGAAATGGTGGAAATGACAAATGACTGCTTCCTAACACAATTTGTGAAGGCACCCACTAGAGGGGAGGCATGCCTTGATTTAGTCTTTTCAAATAACGAAGATAGAATAACTAAAACAGAGGTCAGAGAACCACTGGCAAACTCAGACCACAACATGGTCTCATTTGAAGTGTTTTTTAAATCCTCAAAAGTAAAGACTAAAGCTAAGGTTTACAATTTTAGAAAAGCAAACTATGAAGGCATGAAACAGAGACTAACAGAAGTAGATTGGAGTAAAATAGAGAAAACACCCACAGAAGAAGGATGGTTGTTCTTCAAAAACGTAGTACTAGAGGCGCAAAACAATTATATCCCTAAAGTAGACAAATCTAAATGTAAAACTAAATTGCCAAAATGGTTTAATAGATCAATTAAAAAAAATATTCAGCGAAAAAAGGCACTTTACAGAGCATTAAAAAAGGACCAAAAAGAAAGTACACAGAAAGAGTACACAGAACTGCAAATGCAAGTCAAAAAGGAAGTTAGAAAGGCCAAGAGAGAAATAGAAATGAACATTGCTAAGGGAGCTAAAACCAATTCCAAAATGTTTTTCCAATATTACAACAGCAAGAGAACATTCAAAGAGGAGATTAAATGTTTAAGAGATACAAATGGCAAAATCGTAGAGGAAGAAAAAAAAATAGCAAATATGTTAAATGATTACTTTTCACAAGTTTTTACAAAGGAAGATACTGACAACATGCCCCACATGTCATCCAGTTCCTATCCAGTTTTAAATAACTTTAGCATAACTGAGGCAGAAGTGTTAAAGGGACTAGGAGCTCTTAAAATAAACAAATCCCCTGGGCCGGATGAGATCCTCCCAGTAGTACTCAAAGAAATGAAAGAAGTAATTTACAAACCGCTAACCAAGATCATGCAGCAGTCTCTTGACACAGGGGTGGTACCGACAGACTGGAAAATTGCAAACGTAATACCGATCCACAAAAAGGGAAACAAAACTGAACCAGGTAACTACAGACCAGTAAGCCTGACTTCTATTATATGCAAACTTATGGAAACTATAATAAGATCCAAAATGGAAAATTACCTATATGGTAACAGGGTACTGGGAGACAGTCAACATGGTTTTAGGAAAGGGAGATCGTGCCTAACTAACTTGCTTGATTTTTTTGAGGATGCAACATCGATAATGGATAATTGCAAAGCATATGACATGGTTTATTTAGATTTCCAGAAAGCTTTTGACAAAGTCCCGCACAAAAGATTAATTCTCAAACTGAACGCAGTTGGGATTCAAGGAAACACATGTACATGGATTAGGGAGTGGTTAACATGTAGAAAACAGAAAGTACTGATTAGAGGAAAAACCTCAGAATGGAGTGTGGTAACCAGCGGTGTACCACAGGGATCAGTATTAGGTCCTCTGCTATTCCTAATCTACATTAATGATTTAGATTCTGGTATAGTAAGCAAACTTGTTAAATTTGCAGACGACACAAAAGTAGGAGGAGTGGCAAACACTGTTGCAGCAGCAAAGGTCATTCAAAATGATCTAGACAAGATTCAGAACTGGGCAGACACATGGCAAATGACATTTAATAGAGAAAAGTGTAAGGTACTGCACGCAGGAAATAAAAATGTACATTATAAATATCATATGGGAGATATTGAAATTGGAGAAGGAATCTATGAAAAAGACCTAGGAGTTTTTGTTGACTCAGAAATGTCTTCATCTAGGCAATGTGGGGAAGCTATAAAAAAGGCTAACAAGATGCTCGGATACATTGTGAAAAGTGTTGAATTTAAATCAAGGGAAGTAATGTTAAAACTGTACAATGCACTTGTAAGACCTCATCTTGAATATTGTGTGCAGTTCTGGTCACCTCGCTATAAAAAAGATATTGCTGCTCTAGAAAGAGTGCAAAGAAGAGCGACCAGAATTATTCCGGGCTTAAAAGGCATGTCATATGCAGACAGGCTAAAAGAATTGAATCTGTTCAGTCTTGAACAAAGAAGACTACGTGGCGACCTAATTCAAGCATTCAAAATTCTAAAAGGTATTGACAGTGTCGACGCAAGGGACTTTTTCAGCCTGAAAAAAGAAACAAGGACCAGGGGTCACAAATGGAGTTTAGAAAAAGGGGCATTCAGAACAGAAAATAGGAGACACTTTTTTACACAGAGAATTGTGAGGGTCTGGAATCAACTCCCCAGTAATGTTGTTGAAGCTGACACCCTGGGATCCTTCAAGAAGCTGCTTGATGAGATTTTGGGATCAATAAGCTACTAACAACCAAACGAGCAAGATGGGCCGAATGGCCTCCTCTCGTTTGTAAACTTTCTTATGTTCTTATGTTCTTAACTGCACAAGGATGCCCATCTGTGCAAGCTACTGGCAAAACTACTCAGTCAGTGCTCACATGAGATTGAGGGAAGCCTGCTTGTTAGAATGAACTAACAGCCCTCATAGTGGTGATGCAAAAGCTGTCACCAAAAAGGCATCAAGATGCTGTGGTAGAGATTACAAGCAACCACAGCCAAAGCAGCCTCTCGGTCCTGCACAGCACTGCTGCTGAACCCAGTAGCTGTTTTCACTACACATGTGCCACAGTAATCAATGCAGACAAGCCTGTGCTTAGTCTCTGTAAAACAGAAAAAACACAATGATAAAAGATAAATATTTCTCTCAAACAAAATACAGTAATAACAATTACTTTATTATAAAATGGATAAGGTGGAGCAAAACAAGTACCTGACCGCATTAAAATGTGAAGTTTGTTTTTTGAGAAAAGGTGTGCAAAATACCACCGAGAAAGTGAACGTTACACTTGTTTTGGCCTCTTTACAGGCTCCCTGTGCAGTATAGAATTGATGTTAAGATTTTGCTGTTAACTTACAAGGCCCTGAATGGATTAGCACCTAGTTATTTGCAGGAGTTACTGACTCTGTATCTTCCAAACCTCACTCTGAGGTGCTGCTGGTTATTCCTAGGATCAACAAAAGCCACACGGGAGGGAGGGTTTTTTCTTGTAGAGCTCCTAAATTATCGAATGCTCTACCTTTGTTTGTCAGGGAAGCTGGGACTGTTACACTTTTCAAGTCAAGACTAAAAACGTACTTTTATATAATGGCTTTCTTATCTTAGTGGGTTTTAATGTAACTTTAAATTGCTGCTTTTGTATTATGTGTATACTGTTATTTAAATGGTCTGACTGTGGCAGTTGTATGTGTGACATGCTATACAAATATATTGTCGTTTGTTCTTTTGTTCTACTATGTACTGTACAGTGCTTTGCGATACTTTTGTATAAAAAGCGCTATATAAATGCAATAAATAAGTAAATAAAACCAAATCTGAACTTCAAACCTGAGTCAGTCACTCTTCCAGTCTCTTTACTGGATAGTACTGTTGGCCAATGAGAAGCTAGAGAAGACTGAAAGCCCCATTGCTTGACAGCGCTGTCGCCAGTAACGTGTTACACTGATGAAGGCATTATCTGAAACATTTGTCTAACCAAGTTTCTGAATGTTTTACTTCATGCTGAGTAGATCTTCACATTTCTGAGCAAAGTCCGTTAGTAATTTCACAGGCAGCTGAATAAAGGAAGTCCAGGGGAAGCAGCTGTCTACCCAACCAAAGCTTCCATAGCACCATGTGTATGAAACGAGGGTATGAGAAGTACAGCTCATTCATGGTGTCACCAGTGGAGGAAGAAAAATAAACACAAGTAAGAAATTTATTTACTATATTAATGACACACAATTGTTTACATTTTCTTTTAGGCACCAGGCTAATAAAAACAAACATCGCTCTTGACCTGGAGTCATTGTCTATGATATTGCAGCTGGTTGTTCCAGAAGTATCTGTACATGACGTCAGTACAAAAGCAGGCAGCGCTACAAGCTGCGGGAGACAAGAAAGCAATCATTGCTGGCCATTTGGCAACAGACAACATCAGCACAGAAAAAACAAACCCTGTACAAAGTGTTCATGCAGTACAAAATATACAAATATAAAAGAATTGGCACAAACAACCATACATTTTTCAAAATGCAATTATGTTCTTGTTGCCTCGCAGTTATTGTTGCAGATGGTAATTTGGAAATAAGTGAAACCATGCATCTGAGTTTATTAAAGTGAGTGTAGGTCAAATTCCACACATTTTCCGTACCATGCACAATCGATTCACTGTACAAGCTCAAATGTGAAGTTTTGAAGAAAACCTATGTTTTAGCAAAAATATAGTTTAGTTTTTTAAACATGAATCCAGGTACTACACTGGGTTAAATACATATTTGTTTGGAGGTTCTTCTTATGTTTTTCTGCCACAGTAATTCTTTAAATGATATTAGAAGACGGCCACAGCAAAATGCAAACCACCTGGCTGTGATCTCTATTACTTCAATGCTCTCTGCTACTCTCAACAGATGTACAGCAATTTAATTCATTGAACAGGAAAACAGTTATGCTCCACACAGCACCATCTTTTTTTACAGTCAGGGTTTTATAATAAATAACCTATGAACTTTGGTAAGCTCCTGCGATACACAGAAACAAGTATTCATTGAAAAAAAAAAACAAAAAAAAAAAACAGTTATTCCACTGATGAAATTTGATGTGATCTTGTAGCAACTACCTCCTTTTACTGTCTGTCTCTATGTTCATGTATCCTAAGGATATCAAGGAAGGTCACTGTGAAATGAACACCCTCAATGCTGCACCCTTTAGGCAACCTGAGTGACAGTCTTTTTCCTAAGATTCACAAAAGACCAAGAAAGGGTTTCCTTTGAAGAAAGAAAAGTGTACATTTTACCCCAGACTAAGTAAATAAAAGCTGGTTTGCAGTCTGTTTTCCGCTCACATCTACTGTACATATAATAACACAGAGGGAACCATTCAGTACCAAGATACAGTACCAAAGCTGCATTCCCAACCAACTCCCATTTTAGAATGTTTTTTTTTCTTTAATTAGTTTGAAATAAATACTTGATAATTTAATGCACGTTTGTTACAAAACACTGTATTCTTCTAAAGGTAGCAGTCTGCCATGGCTGAAGAAGAGCTCCATCACCCTGCTCAGATATCTTCTAATTTATTCAGGCTTGGGGTTGGATTATTGGTGAGAGAGCTTTTTTCATTTGACAATATTTTCCTGTGCTCTCTTGATTAATTCTGGCAGCTGGCTAATTGAGTTGCGTCCTAGTATTCAACGGTCAGTTTTCACACTGCAGCCTGATAATTAGTTTGTCCCTTTAGTAATTCGTTTTTGGGCCTCATTAGTATTTCTGTCTATTTTGCCCTGTCCTACTGATTTTCATCTTGTGCCAAATTGAAGATAAGAACACTTTAAAAATATATTCTCGCAATTTACTTCTTAAAACATAATTTATAGTATGCTTATTTGTCAGACAAATGGCCACAATACTCTGGTTTCCGAAACCAAACATTACTTTAATAATAAAAATAATAAAGAAATTCAAATGACTGTTTGAAAATATTAAAGTAGCCCCATCCCACCTGGCTAAACCTTTGTTCATCATATCTTTAGTGATTTAAGGGAAAAAACAAATGTATTGCGCTCTAGTATTGTGTCCTTTTAGTCTGGATTACAGTATACATGGCTAATCTCAGACCCATTATAACATATTCTATTTAACATGTTTTTTAAAAAAATAAAAAATAAATGAACTAAGAATATTACATTTTAAAATGCAAAAGCCATCTTTATTTACAACGTGGAGCAGAAGCTTTCATCACAAAGCAAGTGACAGTATCAGCAATTTGCATCCTGTGGTTAACTTCCATCAGCGGATTTACATTTATTTTGTTGTCTTGTTCAACTCTAACTCTAACCTCAAGTGTCACTTTGTACATTTGTATATGTCTATATGTGAGTTAACGCCAAAAAGAAAACAAAGTACCTATTTTCCTATTTTATTTTTTAACTGATGCAAACTCTCATCCTCATCCCATCCTGTCAGCTTTAGTATTTTGGCACTTCACAGTAACATATTTACTTAATAATTTGCTAGTACTAACTAGCATTGATCTGGCTCTTAATGAAATATGTCAGTGTTCTGAAAAACACATTTGATATGTGTTTGCTTAAGGGTACCATAGAATTGTCATTTTGAAGGTGTTCACTGAGTAGGGCACATAAAAAAAATAAACAGTGAACCAAATTAAACATTGAAGCATAAAACAATAATCAATTACCGCCTAAACTGTCCTTAATGCCTTGTAATGTCACTGTTGGTTTCTGCTGTTAATGCTGATCAGATTATGAGCTTCATAGCCCAGCCAGGTAGTAAGATTAAAGTCGCTGATATTTTTTTAATGAAAGCAAGCAATTAAAAAAACTTAAGCAGTCAAACAAAAAGAGAAGCACTAGAGCTGTATGTTTAAGAAGAGGAGGAAGACACTTTCCCAGGGATACACAGAGGCCAGTGCTGTTAATAGGGCATCACTCACAAGTGCCAAAATCATTATGCATTACAGAAAAAACAGGTTTAACCTCAACCAAAGCCTCTACCTCTACAGGTGATTTTTTATTTATGTTAAAATGTGGATCCCTGAATACTGTGTTTACTTTTAAAATTTTAAAATACAGTATTGGTTACACTTTTTTTAAAGCTTGAAAACTTAAAGCTTGGTGTAATATAGTACACAGAGGGGCACTTTGTTGCCATCAAGGAGGAGAGTGTCCACTCCACAGGATTAACTACTACGGAACTGTTCAACTGCAAAACAGTGCATGTGAGGCTTGTCTCAGCCAGGACTGTCACAACCACCCAGAGTCGCTGGGAGGCTGGGACTTCGGGAGCAACAGCAGTAGGTTAGTTTAGGGGATGTTGATCCCAAACAGTATAGAGAGGGTTTCTTAGTGTAGGAGGTTCCTGGACCGTCTCTTTTAATAAGGCTAGCACTCGCCTTGTGTGGCAAACTTTTTTCCTTTGTTTTGTTTTGTTTTGTTTTGTTTGCTTTATTAAATCTGACACTAGGAGTACCATTGCTAGTACTCTAGGGACAGCCTGTGTTATTAAATCTGCACGCCTGTGTGGTATGTCAACACCCACTGTTCTATGTCTGATTCTGTATTATTCAGTGACGACACACGTATGTAACATCACCCTGTTACATAGGACAACATTTGTACATTATTTTTAAACTGTTTGTTACCAATATGCACATTTTGAGTTGCAAAGAACCAGTGTATCATTTTAGGTAAAATGTTAAGTAAAAATTAGTTAAGTTTTACTGTAATGTTTCACATGAAGAATTGCAAGTCAGAAATGGGACAGTTTGTCTGCATTAATAAACCAGCAATCAGGTCGGGCTGTGAGTAAAAGACATTAACATGCATCAGACGGTTACAAAACAGATAACATTTAATTTCACCATGTTTGTGACTATGGAATCACTACTGAACAAAATATAGTAAGTTTAATGCAGTTCTCAACAGAAACACAGCTGAATATGACATTAATGACACAGTGGATTAACTCAAAGGACCATTGTACTGGCCTTTTCCATACAGTTGTTGGACAAAATGCATTTTATTTTATATATAGTAAACTATTACTACAGTATATGAGTCAACATAATCTCAGACTACTTCACAAAATCATCATGAAATTTAGCACAGTCAGTAGTTTTTTCCACAAGAAGCCTGGATTGATTAATTGCAGAGACTTGATTACCCTTTTTACACAGATGGTCCTATCAGGTTGAGGTTTGACTCATACTGGCAGAGTGAGAAACACTGCTGTGCCTGTCCATGGAAATATCCTGTAGACAAAGGGCTTTGGCTCCCAGTGTCCTTCATCTCTCCTTTTTTTTTTTTTTTTTTTTTTATAAGTATTGCAATGTATCACTAAAGAAATAATATTAGACTTGTTGGCTTTTTAATCAAATTTAACATAATATGAAATTAGCTAGTTGTATGTAATATTTCCAATGGTGCACAGCTAATTTGATAAAATGCAGGTTCAGATGTGTTTGTTAATAGAAATCTTGGTTATGTGACTTCTGAAAAGAAGGAAGAAAATGAAAGCAGCAAGCTCATAAAAAGAACTTGCAAAAAAGTTAGTTTTAAATCCAGCTGCAATATATACAGCACAGGGGCTTATCTCTTTGGCAACCCCTTTCGATAGCAGCAACGCTTTCCATTAGGGGTTATCCGTATTTCATTCATCACACTTTGAAAGTTTATAACTTGTATGAAAAAAAAAAACTTCTATACAATTTTCACAAGGTCATCTTATCGAGGAAGCTAAAGAACTGAAAATCTTTTTGATTAAATCATGTAGTCAACTTGTCAGTCAAATATTTTAGCTTTGCTATAAAAAAAAAATCAAGTCAACTTCCAGTCAGTGTGCAGATTCAAAGATTCAAATATATTGATGATTTATTCTTATTTGTTTGTTGTTTTACATGATTCTTTTACTTATGATACAGGTAGACTACAACTTCCCAATGCATCTGGTTTCTCCCAAATACATCATATGTAAATATCTGCAATTTGAGATCACCAAATCACTTGACTGACAAGGCCCCCATACAGAATCATTAACACATATTTCCAGCCAGAACTAAATATCTACATCTTCATGATTGTCTGCCCAAAGGATTTCACTTCCACACACAGACAATACATGCAGTTTTTACTGGGGGTTTCCCTTGGTAGAGCACCTGACACAAGTTCTGTTTCTACAGCAGTACAGACAATGTGTTCCATAAACCGCAGAGTGTAGGACTTTGGAATGCAATTGACTATGCAAATCAATGAAGCAACATATAATGTGTCCAGTAACATCATGCAAACAGTCTTGAGGTGTCTTCTAAAAGCTGCTGATCAACTAGAATTGAGAGGAACCCAAATGGAGTGTAAAACCACTCATCTTTGAGTACTACCAAAATCTTTTCTCCCCTCCTTGTTCCGTTTGTTTGGGAATACAGTTTCAAATTGGATGGGAGTTTTTGCAGGCACCAGTTATCTTGTTAAGTGCTGTACATCGTTCTTGATCGCTTTGTAGTTTATGGCTCTTGGTAAATCGTTGGATGGTAACACATGATGTTCCATGGCTGGGAGGTTCTATGAAGTATATTGTATGTTTCTTTGCAAACCACAAAGCAAAAAGACACATTTACTGAATTCTTAAAAGGGTTCTGTTATCTAATATCCAGAGCCAACAGAGGCCGTGTCGGCTGTGGAGAGGCCACACAGCACTTGCTAGTATTCCTCGTAGGTATTGAGGTCTGTGAAGTAGGTGTTTGTGTAAGTCTTCCCGCTGAGATGGGGGTGGAAGTATTTATTTCTCTCCTCCAGGATGAGATTATTTTTATTGAAGGCCTAGAAATGAAGAAAAACAAGATCATTGTTAGCAATTACTGTATGATGCTTTTAAGCTACTGTTATTAGCTGCACATTTATTTTAAATGATTTATTTTATAATGGAAACAATTTAGTTCAGGTGGTGAGGATTTTTTTTAATTCCCCTAAATGTTTCAATTTTTTTTTTCTTCTAAAATCGTCATGGCCACCCCACCCCCCCCCCCCCCCCCCCCCTTACTGTTGTCACAGTAAATAATGAATTTATACATTTTAAAAAATTAAAAAAATGCCTTTTTTGCAATTTGGAAATGAACAGCTCCCTACCTCAAGTGTTTCCTTGGTGGAGCTAGCAATTCGGAGAAAAGCAGCATATTAATAAAAGACAACTTTTCTGGGCCTACTGTAAACAAAATAACTGAAGGAACTAACATTAATCCATAAAGATAATGTGTGTGCATCACTGCAAGGATTATTTGAAACTGCCATGCTAATCTTTTTTTTTTCTAAATGAACATTTATTTTAGTTGTTTTTGTACTTATATATATATATATATATATAAAAATGTATTTTAAAATATATGTGCTCAGCTCTGTGCATCTAGGCATAGCCACGTGCATTGGTGAGAGAGGGAACTGTGACTTTCTGGTTGGGGGCGGGGGGGGGAAATCTAATCTGTAAAGTAGCTGTTTACAACAGTTGACTGGTTTTATAACGGCTTGTTAAAACAAGTAAATTATACTTTTGACATCTTCTGAGTTGTGAACATGTGCTTTCACAGTACATGTCATGTGCAGCCTTCAAAGCTGTATAACTGGTAGGCCTATAATCTCTTATGTCTCCTGTTACTAAGGCAACATGCATAATTGGTTGAAATGGGAATCACTATTCATACTATATGAAAATGTATATTTATGGATACGAAGTAGGTAGGGAAAGTAATTACTGTGTTTAGTAATTCCTTCTGTGTAAGTATAGAAATTATTTGTGAGCCATTAAACAAAGAGAATACACATAGATTATATTTATCAATTAACTAAATGCAAAGTGAGTGAACAGAAGAAAAATCTAAATAAAATCCATATTTGGTGTGACCACCCTTTGCCTTCAAAACAGCATCAATTCTTCTAGGTACACTTGCACAAAGTCAGGGATTTTGTAGGCATATAGTCAGGTGTATGATTAAACAATTATACCAAACAGGTGCTAATGATCATCAATTCAATATGTAGGTTGAAACACAATTGTTAACTGAAACAGAAACAGCTGTGTAGGATGAATAAAACTGGGTGAGGAACAGCCAAACTCAGCTAACAAGGTGAGGTTGCTGAAGACAGTTTACTGTCAAAAGTCATACACCATGGCAAGACTGAGCACAGCAACAAGACACAAGGTAGTTATACTGCATCAGCAAGGTCTCTCCCAGACACAAATTTTAAGGCAGACATGGGTTTACAGATGTGCTGTCCAAGTTCTTTTGAAGAAACACAAAGAAACAGGCAACGTTGAGGACCGTAGAAGCAGTGGTCGGCCAAGGAAACTTACTGCAGCAGATGAAAGACACATCATGCTTACTTTCCTTCGTAATCGGAAGATGTCCAGCAATGCCATCAGCTCAGAATTGGCTGAAAACAGTGGGACCCTGGTACACCCATCTACTGTCCGGAGAAGTCTGGTCAGA
This sequence comes from Polyodon spathula, assembly GCF_017654505.1. Classification (NCBI taxonomy): domain Eukaryota; kingdom Metazoa; phylum Chordata; class Actinopteri; order Acipenseriformes; family Polyodontidae; genus Polyodon; species Polyodon spathula. Next base: position 13,072,891 of record NC_054537.1, on the reverse strand, counting down.
AGTGGCCTTCATAGAAAACTTGCGTCCAAAAAGCCATACCTCTGATGTGGAAACAAGGCCAAGCGACTCAACTATGCATGAAAACACAGGAACTGGGGTGCAGAAAAATGGCAGCAGGTGCTCTGGACTGATGAGTCAAAATTTGAAATATTTGGCTGTAGCAGAAGGCAATTTGTTCGCCGAAGGGCTGGACAGCGGTACACAAATGAGTGTCTGCAGGCAAAAGTGAAGCATGGTGGAGGTTCCTTGCAAGTTTGGGGCTGCATTTCTGCAAATGCAGTTGGGGATTTGGTCAGAATTAATGGTCTCCTCAATGCTGAGAAGTACAGGCAGATACTTATCCATCATGCAATACCATCAGGGAGGCATCTGATTGGACCCAAATTTATTCTGCAGCATGGCAACGACCCCAAACATACAGCGAAAGTCATTAAGAACTATCTTCAGCGTAAAGAAGAACAAGGAGTCCTGGAAGTGATGGTATGGCCCCCACAGAGCCCTGATCTCAACATCATCAAGTCTGTCTGGGATTACATGAAGACAGAGAAGCAACTGAGGCTGCCTAAATCCACAGAAGAACTGTGGTTTGTTCTCCAAGATGTTTGGGCCAACCTACCTGCCAAGTTCCTTCAAAAACTGTGTGCAAGTGTACCTAGAAGAATTGATGCTGTTTTGAAGGCAAAGGGTGGTCACACCAAATATTGATTTGATGTAGATTTTTCTTCTGTTCACTCACTTTGCATTTTGTTAATTGATAAATATAAACTATTAACATGTCTATTTTTGAAAGCATTCTTACTTTACAGCATTTTTTCACACCTGCCTAAAACTTCTGCACAGTACTGTGTGTGTGTGTGTGTGTGTGTGTGTGTGTGTGTGTGTGTGTGTGTGTGTATATATATATATATACACACACACGCATAGTGCTTTGCAAAAGTATTCAGACTCCTGACCAATTCTCTCATATTACTGAATTACAAATGGTACACTGAAATTTTGTTCTGTTCGATATTTTATTTTAAAACACTTAAACTCAAAATCAATTATTGTAAGGTGACATTGGCTTTATGTTGGGAAATATTTTTACAAAAAATAAAAAACTGAAATATCCTACTTGCATAAGTATTCAACCCCCTCACATTAATATTTGGTGGAGCCACCTTTCGCTGCAATAACAGCTTTAAGTCTTTTGGGGTAAGCATGTACCAGCTTTGCACACAGTGTCGGGGTGATTCTGGCCGATTCTTCTTGGCAAATTTGCTGTAGGTTGTTCAGGTTGGTTGGACGACGCTTGTGGATCGCAATTTTCAAATAGTGCCACAGATTCTCAATGGGATTGAGATCAGGACTTTGACTGGGCCACTGTAGGACATTCACCTTTTTGTTCTCCAGTGTTGCTTTGGCCTTGTGCATGGGATCATTGTCCTGCTGAAAGGTGAATTTCCTCCCAAGCTTCAGTTTTTTAGCAGACTGAAGCAGATTCTCTTGCAGTATTTTCCTGTATTTTGCTCCAACCATTCTTCCTTCAATTGTAACAAGATGCCCAGTCCCTGCTGATGAGAAGCATCCTCACAGCATGATGCTGCCACCACCATACTTCACTGTAGGGATGGTGTGTCTTGAGGCATGGGCAGTGTTAGGTTTGCGCCACACATAACATTTTGAGTTTTGGCCAAAAAGCTCTATCTTGGTCTCATCTGACCACAAAACCTTTTCCCACATCGCAGCTGGGTCACTCCCATGCTTTCTGGCAAACTCCAGACATGCTTTCAGATGGTACTTTTTGAGTAACGGCTTCTTTCTTGCCACCCTCCCATACAGGCCAGTGTTATGCAGAGCTCTTGATATGGTTGACTGGTGCACCATTACTCCACTCCCAGCCACTGAACTTTGTAGCTCCTTCAAAGTGATTGTTGGCCTCTCTGTGGCTTCTCGCACAAGTCTCCTTCTTGTTTGAGTGCTGAGTTTTGAGGGACGGCCTGTTCTTGGCAGTGCCTGGGTGGTGTGATGCAGCTTCCACTTCCTGATTATTGATCCAACTGTGCTCACTGGGATATCCAAACACTTGGATATTATTTTGTACCCTTTCCCTAATCTATGCATTTGTATTACTTTATCTCTAACTTCTGTAGAATGCTCTTTGGTCTTCATTTTCCTTCAGATTCACAGCCTTACCAATAATCCTTCAACAATGGGGTTTTTATCCAGTATGTGACAGCAACTTTAATGGTTTACAGGTGGAGGCCAATGGTAAGGTAATTGTGTCCTCGTTAGGGCAATTTCTTTCATCAGTGCAAACAAGGAGCTTCCACAGCACAGGGGTTGAATACGTATGCAAGCAAGATATTTCAGTTTTTTTATTTTTCTTAAAAATATTTCCCAACATAAAACCAATATCACCTTACAATAATTTATTCTGAGTTTTAGTGTTTAAAAATAAAATATCAAACGAACGAAATTTCAATTTACCATTTGTAATTCAGTAATATGACAGAATTGGTCAGGGGTCTGAATACTTTTGCAAGGCACTGTATATATATATATATATATATATATATATATATATATATATATATATATATATATATATATATATATATATGCATATATATATATTGCCAGAACATACTTTCTTCCATAAGTTTCTTCCATTATAATACGAAGAGATGTTTTTTTTTTTCAGTTCTATGAAGTTAGTTTGAAAGACCCAAGAAGCAAGCATAGACCCCGGGCTCTGTGTGCTTTTGATCATTTATTACTTCATGTTTTGTGATTGAATATGTTGTATTAGTAATCCCCAGGGGCTAGACTCTGACAGCCATTTACTCCAGATCGTCATTAGCATGACTTTTTTTTTTTTTCCAGACAGTAGAAACGCACCCAACAAAGTTACCAACCCAGAAATAAACAACAGACATTTAACTTAGGAGCATGTGGTTAATCTAAAACTGTTTATTATTAGTTTTCTTTCAGACAAAAATGTGCTAATGATGATTTGGAGTAAATAGCTTTGAGAATTTAGCCCTACATGTTTTGTAGCAGGTTGAAGAGGGATGTATTTGTTACTTGTGTACTCCATATATTAACATCTGAGTAGTAATGCACAATATTGAAAAGCTTCTCCTATCAGCTCTTCTTGGACTATCTTACCTGACTTTAAGTGTTCAGGTTGCCTTCCAATGGAATATCAATGAGGACATACATTACGTTGGGATTTCACCAACACAACATTTCTAATATCCTGCACTACTGTGACTCCCACAACATTAACTGACCTTAATGGCCTCCGCAGAATCAAACTTGTCCAATTTGTTGATATGGTTCGTGATGCTGGTGTTGAGGGGAGCTGCTGATATTGGGTGAATGACAGTAGCATCATATGATTGTCGCTGATACCGCTGGCAATAGGTGTAGATGAGCAAAGTGATCAGACAACCCAGTAAAGAACTGCTTAAACCCACAGCAATCATATGGAACAGGTTAAACTCTGCAAATAGAAAAAAGAAGCCTTATGTTTAATTTGAAATGCAGTGAACAGAAAGGTTTACTTGAAACTACACAATAGTATAACTGTTTACAAATAACCACATATGAAAGAAATACAAGCCGACGGCATCTAAAAGACAAGCCTTGTACTGAAAACATGCTTTATCAGATTAGTATTGATATACAAGACAAACCACATTAACTGTATTGCTTTTTCTGAGCAGAAAAGCTATGTTGATTTTATAATGTGTGTGCCCATGAAAAACGAATTATTTGCATTGTCTGATTAATGCGGGAAAGTTGAGAAGATAAGTAATTTTTTTTTTTTTTTTTTTGTCATTAGAACAGTATTTTACACCAGATATAAGGATACAAAAAATACAGAGTAAAAATGGGTCCCAGCTTAGAAGACGCTTTATCTAAATGCATTAAACAAAAGCAAAATACCTCCACATCGTCTCTCTTCCGTGCTTGATCGTGCTATAGAGATTTCTAAAAAAAAATAAAAAAAAAAAAAAATAATAATAAAATAAATAAATAAATAAAAATGAATAATCCTATTTTTGTGATAAATTATATCACTGATGGTAATGTATTTGAGACCCAATGCAGGTTTAATGACACAGGTTAGCATAAAAGTCAAATGCATATTGATGAATCTTGTACCTGCGGTCCATAATGATTTTGAAGTCCTATTAAAAAGGGCTCAAATATGAATGTCCTATGCCTCACTAGAAACTGACTTTCCAAAAGAGAATTGTTCACAGCTTTATTATGTAGGAGCTTGACTAACAACCACAGCTTACAATATCCCTTAAAAACAGAATAAATATGGTGTATAACACTAAATAATCACAAACACATATCATTTATGATATTTGGTTCCCAGTTCTTGTTTTGATTCTGTTTTCAATCATGTCCTTGATAGGTAGTTTTTTTTTAAAGTTTGAGCTCAGCAAGGTTAGTTTTAACACGCTGACAATTGTGTTGTGATGTACTAGTTCAGTTAATTGCAGCTTCTAATGAGATGCATTGAGTCTGATGTTTGTTTGAAGGTTTTGTTTGTTTGTTTCTTGAAGCTGTGACTAATATACCTTAGGCTCACAGTGATAATGCCAAAATGCCTTGCATGGAACTAACTAAAAGCATTTTGAAATGGTCTTTAGTGAAGAAAACAGTGCTATGAACTTTTTAAAATGAAATAAAGAATGTAATGAAAAACAGGAACAAAACAAGGATTAGAAACCAAATAACACGAATAAGAGGTATATGGGAGAATGATTTGATATACTCTACACCCTATTTATTCTATCTTTCAGAGTTGTGAATATTAGCTGATAAGTAGCTGGATGGTCACAGTCAACCTTACTGATGTATTTGGGACTTACCAGATATAAAGTTGGACTCAAAGATGCACGTTTTAGTCTCAGTCCTGTTTCCATAACATTGGTTTCCAGTAGGGAAGAGGATGTCACAATGACGAACTCGAACCTGCAGCCCAGAGGAATCACACTCAGACCATTCAGACCAGCCTGACCAGCTCTCTGGAAAAGAAGACAAGGTACAGACATACTGCACACTTATACAGCAACTTTTATAAAAGGTACAACATAGTAAACGTATAGTAATGCATGTAAACCTCAAAGATGTCATACAAATTCAAGCACATAACTATTGGAAAAGCTGGGAAAAATACAAAATGACTGTGCAACATTGGTAAACTTTTATAAGAGACAGGGTTTTTGAAATTCCTCAACTTCAAGATCCAATTGCCTTCAATACTCCCACCTAGTGAATGTAGGTTTGGAGTAATGTTTGATCTGGGGTCAGTGTACCTGGGCAAGGCAGTGTGTTGCACAGGGCTTCTTCAGTGTGCAGTCCTAGACAGATGTCCCCTCCATATGCAGGTGGTGGATTAGTGCAGGTGCGAGTGCGCAAGTAGTGCCCGCCTGCACAGGTCACAGAGCACTTGGACCAGGATGACCAGCAGGACCAACTACCGTCAACTGCAAAGGAAGAAGGAGGTGAGATGAAACAGAATTGCCACATGCTCTTTTCACTAAGAAACAGAAACTTAAAACCCCCAGTAAAACACACAGCAACAGCTTTACACTGAGATAAAAATGGATTTTTGTTTACAGGGATTGTGTTTCTGTTTTTTATACATCCCTATTGCAAGCCTGTGGGTACTTTCATCTTCCCTGTAAAGTTGCTCAGAACAAAGGGTGGGCAGAGGGAGAAGGGGGGTAGGGTGTTCATCTGTTTTTCACATGTGGCTGCTCGTAGTTCCACTGATTTTAAAGCTGACTCATACTGGCCCCTGACTTTGTTGTGAATTAATGAAGGAAAACAAATCATTCGTTTTTCTCTTAAACAATGCCAAGTTAACCTTGATTGCCTGTACTTGTATGACTAATGTGCTAGGTACTTAAGTTCTGTAATAACATTTTAATGCCTTGCAGCTAACACCCATTATCAGCAATCTATTTCTATTCTACTGCAAGGTCGAGTAATATGATCAAAAAAAAAAAGTAAAATGATAAAAATAAAATGGTATATGCTGTAAGTGCAACATAAGTGTGAGTGCGGAACAATTATGGTAAATAATATTAACAATTATATATATATAGAGTCAAGTTTAATCATGCCCAATACTACATGACACTACACTACAATGACACTACATTTATGATTCACTTTGAAAATCAAGACATCTAAGTAATTTTATATAAAAAAGGAAAGCAAGATAAATAATCACAGATAAAATATGGATGGTTTTCATTTACTATAGTTTGATCACAATAGGTTATATAATAAATAAGCTTCCTTTTGTGTTATTAACACGTTTACAAGAGGTTTTATTCTAGTTTATTTAATACCTAACAACGTGAAACATGTTAAAGGGAACCACTTGCTTACCTGGGCAAGGCGTGATGTTACACTCTTGGTACTCCTGGGAGGGGCCGAGACACGGCACCCCCCCATATTTGGGCTCCGGGTTGTTGCAGAGGCGTTTGCGGCTGCGAATCCCTTTGTTGCAGTCCCGACTGCACTGGGACCACGAAGTCCAGGAGGACCAGCCGCCATTCACAGTGTGTGCCGAAAACCTGCCAGATCGCAGGAGGTCTCCTGGGAACACAAACATCGCAGAGACAATTAATAAATGTAGCTAACAAAATGATTCCATAAACCTGTTTCGCACTTCCATTAGCTTCATATTAGCTCACATGTCTAGTTTTGAAAGAAAGACGTGTTTTTGCAAACACGTATTGTCATTTAAAAACATGGCATCTGGCACTACTTTAAATTAAAGAAAATTTGCAGTTTCTAGACTTAATCTCAGGACGCAATTACACTTTCTGGGTCATTTCACCTCAGGGGTGTCCTGTATCTAAGCACATTACTGCCTGAAAGCATGGGTACAATTTCACCCTGATGTGTTTACAGTAGTCCTCAACATTCACAAGAAGATTTTCATTTTCTACTGACCTTAACAGGAGTCAAACAGACGACCTCAACATGAAAAACGTAATTATTGATCAGTTGAGCCAACATTCTCCCCCACACATGATTACTACTGTATATTAGATGAATACATAAAGAGAGTAATCCAATAATAAAAAATAATGCTGTTTACCCAAACATCTTTTACCTATTTACCTGGTGTCACATTCCATGTATTATGACCTTTGTCACTGCTCTTGTGAGACCTAGACAGGGAATAATATTATGAAGTGCAAAATCAGGAAATCAAAAGCAATTGTGGTTTATACTCCTTAGAAAACAATTCCAAAAGCTATGCTGAATGACTGGTGCAATACGGTTTTGAAAGGTCTGCTGTTTGAAACTGTTCTCTTAGTATAGACGTCAAATTAAAAGTGACATTGGAGACAACAGATGACCCCCAGCAACACATTTTGCTTGATATGATGCTCCACACATTTAATTAGAGGTTCTAAATACACATTTAATTTGCATACAGGGTAATTATAAAGTTAGTTGGTGATTTTTTGCTGCTGCTGTGGGAAAGGGAAAACCATTTAATTAGGGTGAGTTAAGTAAGTTCGCCGCTCAGAGCAGCTCAGTGAAAGAACCCACTTAACGGCATGTTCCGTTCCACTGCTACTGAGCAGCTCAGAGCTGCAGTGCTGATTTCGTCAGTGATCTGAGTGAAGGGAAATATTATCGCACTGAACCACTCAGTTACTTAACACATCGTTATTCTCACCTTCAACACCTGTGCGAGGTTCCCTGCTGACAATTACGTTGTATGCTGGTTGTGTTAATTACTGCTGCGAATGAGATGCTGTGACGGGGGTGCAACGGGTCGAAGCTGTGGTCAAAGCTCCCGATCACTGGTGGCGTTGCATAAAACGGGACGAGACCGGCGAAAAGACAATGGTCGAACCGCCTGGGAATTCCAGAAAGATCGCTCCCTCCGCCCGAACGCGGAAGTCTGCGGCCGCCCCGCCATGTACCTCAGTCGGAGTTACTATATACGTCGATTGGGTACAGCGGCGACCGGGGCCGAGGCAAAGGGTGGGGTCGAATAGTATTTAAAGGAAGGTACGATCTAAGCTTGGTTGCTGAGTCCTGGGAACAGAGAAACGAGACGTGTTCCTGAATGGTTGTTTTTTTTTTTTTTTTTTTTTTTGTGTACAATAGTGTGTTGTTTTTCAGAGTCTGGAGACGGCGCCCTAGAGTGTTACCCGGAAGAACGACCGGGACCTCGCCGCTAAAAATCTTACCCAGGACCGGGAGCCCCCTAGAGACTAGCGCAGGAGTGCCTTTGAAATTTAGGTCTATTTTAATTTTTTTATTGTGTGCGCGACTTCGTTAATTGTACCTTTTTTATTTTGCACCTCCTCTTTTATCATTGTTGATATTGGTGGGGGAAATTATTTGTGATTATTTTATTTTCATTACTTTTGTTTTACTTTCTTTTAGATTGAATTACTGGTGTACCTCCTGAGTATTTTTTTCTGCCAGTCCCATTAATACCACCATTTGACTCAGCCCACTACCCTCTCACAGATGCATTGCCTGCCAAATTGTCAGGCTCTTACCTTGTCTTAAATTGATAAAGCAAAAATTCCTTGTAGAGAACTAACAGTGGGGAATATCTTGTAATGGCTTTCGAGAAAGAATTGCTATGAATGACTATCAAAGACCGTAAGAACTGGTAACAAACGAACATAAGAAAGTTTATGAATGAGGAGTCCATTCAGCCCTTCTAAGCTTATGTGGTTCCTAGTAGCTGATTGATCCTTGTCAAGCCAGGTCTTAAAGGATCCAAGTGATTCTCCCTCAACCACATGACTAGGTAACTCATTCCATACCCTCAGCACTCTGTGTGAAGAAATGTCTCCTTCCCTCTGTCCTAAGTTTATCTCCACTTAATTTCCAACTGTGTACTCTGCACCTGTTTTTTGTATTGCATTAAGTAGTGCTTCGGGTTAACTATTTCAATTCCTTTTTAAGACCTCAATCATGTCCCTCCTAATTCTTCTTTGTTCTTAGCTGTCTAGGTCTTTCAGCCTATTTTATTAGCTCAACCCTTTAAACCCTAGGATGAGTCTGGTTGCTCTTTTTTTTTTACCCTCTTCAGGGCCACAATGTCTCTTTGGTGCTGTGGTGACTAGAATTGGACAGGCTATTGTAAGTACGGTTTCAGCAGTGCAGTATACCACCTCATCATAACCTTTTTGGATTTGACTATACTTCTGGCAACATTCAGAAGCATTCTGTGTGACTTTTAGTTTCCCCACACTGCCTGCTTGCTGACAGTGATGAGTCTATTACAACACTAAGGTCTTTCTCTTGGTGAGCCTGTTCCAGTTCTATACCATCCATTTGTTATTTTTGTGACCGGCGTGAAACACTATCTTTGTTGATATTAAATGATATTTGCCATTATACTGTACTATTGTACTGTATTTGAGTTTTCTTGATTGGGAATTTCATATAGTAATGATTAGTTTTAGAAGCAATCCCAGGCCTTTTGGAGGTCCACTGTACTTATAGTAGATTTATTATATCAAACCTTAAACTCACAAAGCTTTTAAATCATCAAATCTAGGTCCATCCATTTTATGAAAGTATTGTTTGAATTTAAAAAGAAACCCTCTCCGAAAAGACTAATCTATCCTTTTTATTGGCAACATGAATGAATCTCACCTTAAAAGCATTAGGCACTGAAGCCCCACTTGAATTCCTCAAATCAATCCTGGGTGAAGTGTTTTCAGAAGCAATTTTAGCTCAATTAGTTTGTAAGCATGGAAAATAATTAACTAAGCAAAAATAGATTATACAGTACAATACGGTATTAGGAAAATGCTAAAATATACAGGATAAAGTGTCCTTTTAACTGCTTTATATGGACACCATTTGCCTCAAGGTAGGGTTCGAATATCCTTGAAGAGATTTTTCAAATTGGTTTGTAATGTTAGTAACATTCTTTTCTACAGCAGCATTGTATTCAGCTAGGGTTGCAATATTTTTAAGTTTAAAAACCCTAAATGTCAAAATTAAATTCCTTTTTATATTTTCTGGGCCTGACTCACATAATTGCGCTTGATTAGGTTTTGAGATCAATACCTGTCCTGCAAAAGAACAGTTCAAGAGGTAATTTGAGATTTCACTACAAGTAACAGTTCAATATGACCCTGATACTACAAGAGAAATATGTAATATGATCTTTTTTTAGGCTCTTTATAATGCAGTATTATATTGTGCTGGACCACTTATCGCAGGAGTGAACTTCTGAATGAACTGTAAACGAACAGGCACTGCAGCAATTTTGGCAATCACATTCCTCAAAATGAAGTGTATTCTAACTTCACAATAAGAGTAACCCAAGGAATATGATTCATAGCAAACCTTTAGGTCAGGCAGATGTTTGTTTAAAGCTTAAGGGCAAAACCAGGTTAAGTGATAAATCCTCTACAACAATTTTTTATTTTTTAGACAGCTTTGTGAGAATTTTGATTTTATTACCATTCCTTTTTTTAGTCCCACAAAAGCATTATAACAATTTATGTGACAAGGTTAAACACCCAATCTATTGCTTAGAGCCAAGGTAGAGTCTCCCTAGTCTCTTCCATATGAAATATGCTAAAGACTAGGATTAAGCGTTCGCTATTCCTTACAGTTAGCCAGCTGAGTTTTGCCTTGCTTTCTTTAGTCATACCAATTGGAGATCTAGGGGTTCAGAGACATCACATTTCATGACAACTTTGACTAGATTTATTCTTCTTAGAGCACCTGTCCCTGGAGTGACTGGATTAAGGAGAAGTTGATTTTGATAGAGAACCGGGAAAACAAAAGTATCTTTTCTGTAACAAGGAAATCTGGGCAAATTCATTTTCTTAATATTAAATTAGATATAAGTGCAAAATAAACTATACTGAAATAGAAGGAAGATTTTGAAAATTACCTTGTGAATAGGGGACTCATCACTACATTGAGAAACTAAAGTTAGGTCTATAGATAGCTGCCATTATTTTAACAGGTCTCTATTATTTTGGTTGGGTAAGACCACTATCTCTTGTTTCACACAAATAATTTCACCCTGTGGGCTGTTACATACAACTTATAGATACATAGGGGACAATGCTTAAAGTATTTTATTGCTTTATCTTTTCTTTCAAATACTTCAATAAGAAAAGTATAATATCTATATACGGACTCGCTACATAATTCAAGCTGAACACTGTTAAAAATGCCTGATCATCATACAACTGTGGCAGCCACAAATTACTTTGACTCAAGTATGACAGCCCAGTTTCTCAACAGTCACCAGTAAGGACTTTCATTGTAATGTAATAAAGAAATGTCAACCCACAGCACAACCTTGTCATTCCATTAGAAAATCACAAGAGGTCCAAATACACTGCTCTAAGAAACAGACCCAAATAATCTAACTGTAAGAAACATTAACCTTATAATAGGAGGCTTGGTGGTCCAGTGGTTAGAGACAGGGGCTTATTACTAGGAGGCTCCCAGTTCAATCCCAGCTCAGCCAGTGACTCACTCTGTGCGACCCTGAGCAAGCCACTTCACCTCCTTGTGCGCCATCCGTCAGATGAGATATAAAAACAAGTTTCTATTGTAAATGACAGCAGCAGTTGTGATGCATAGTTTACCCCTACTCTTTTGTAAGTCACTTGGATAAAAGTATCTGCTCATTGACATATTAATAATAAAGTATTTCTGAAATCATGAAAGTTTCATAAAAGGCTTGGTTTTCTCCCGATGAAGGGACAAATGTATCCCTGAAAACTGGCATGCATTTTATTCCAAAAAAGGGTTTAAAAAAGCAAGCCTGTATAAATTATTAAAAAGGCGACAACTACACAAACTAAACCATAAACAGTCTGAAGTGTCTGAAACTCATTTGGCAGTGGAATCAACACAATCAAAATTAGCCCTTTCATTTAAGGCAGAGCAAATTGATGGTACTCCTACTGGAAATCAGCACTGTATCACAGCTTACATGCCCATCCCCTTCTGAAGCCTTCTTTATAAAATGATATATTCTCTAGATATCTTGATTAGCCAGCAACCAAAATAACATCAAGTTACAATACAATTCAATTGAATAAATAGGGTTTAGAAAATAAAATAATTCTGTCACTCACGTCATAGTATTTGGTTTCCAATTCTTGTTTTCCATTATTTCTTGAACATTTTTGAGCTCAGCATGGCTCAGTTATATTTTTTCTACTTAATACCAATACACAATGCCTCTAGTATGTTCACCACTGCAGTATTTTGCATGATCAATGTGAAACTAAAGGTGAGATTTGATTATTAGTCTCACCTTGAATACCTGTGCAAGGTTCCCTGCTGACAATTATGTTGTGATATGCTAGTTGCTGCTGCTAATGAGATGCATTGACTGTGCATCACAATTTGAATTTCATGAAAAACGGAAACAAAACAAGAATTGGAAAGCAAATACCATGAATGACAATTATTCTCTACCTTTAATAATTAGGAAGAAACCTGACAAAAATGTTCAATAGACGTCTGGTAACAGATAATGCTCACCATCTGTGGAACACCCTGTCGTGCCGTCACTGGAACAGTAGCGCATCTCGATCCTCTGTCGCCCCACCTCCAGCAGGCTGGAATCTGCCAGCCGGGCCTTGCAGGTGTATCTGAAACGCTGCTCATAGTGGCCCCCGTTGTCAGAGATGTTGACTGGGGTCCAGGGCGTCCAGGGAGTCGTCTTTTTCATCTCTGGACAGGAGACAGTGTTACAGGACTGGTACTCCTATTAACAGATTAAAAATACACAGCTTAACAGTGATATCTTCCAAAATGAAATTAGACATGCTTCAGCTTCAATTACTTCAGTGTTTTCAGTGTCAACCTCAGCAACATCGTAAGTTTTATGTTGCCGTTTTGCTGGCTCATCTGAACATTTTTCTATTATGTTCTTTGCTGAACATGGCAAGTAGCAATCAACTCAAGCAGAAAAGGTCATTGATCAAGTTGAAATTATAAGGGGGGGGGGGGGCACTGAGGAATACAAACAATGCTGCAGTAAGGCACAAATTACTTTTCAATTTGATTTCCAATCAAAGTTTACAATTTACCATTATGTCTACAGGCAACAAAAGCTGTACTGTATATCTGGTTATCCTAGGATGTATTTTCCTTGTAGTGGTTGCATTGCTGATATTGTATTTTATCATTTTCACACTTAGGGAATATATATTTTTTGTTTTACTGGACATTTACTGCTATAAGCAGGGTTGGTAAAATAACACAGCTAACCTGTGGCTACAGTTGAAAAGATACTGGAAGGAGCTGACAGGAGAAAAAAAAAGATAAGCAGGTATAGGAAGGTAAAATGATTTTTACTTTGTTAAGAATGGAGCATATGTCTGGAAGGTGATACTGCAAGATCCCCCAATATCTTTTCCCAAAGCTTGAGTAACTTCCAGACCTTGAAGATCTAAGATCATCTGTCAATTTGTCACAGAGAACAGATTTGAACGTTCAGGCAACGCTCCCTAAAGCTAGAGTAACCAGTTAGAGAGCCCAAGGTTAAAAAACACAAGATAATTTCTATTGTGTTTTCAGAAGAAAAATGAGGCTGTCAAAAGATGCTTGTTTTTACCATGTTACTTTGTAATTATCTCCCTCATTAATATTTAACAACCTGAGATATCAGGATCGCCCTGTAAAGAAACAAGCAGCATGTTCAAAATGTCATACAAATAACCTCCACCTGCAAAATACACATTTAAATAAACCACTGCAACATTTTTTTTGTAAAATTACTGCAATCTTTAGGCCTATCTAATTTTTTCTTTAAAATATGTATCAATGAGAAAGTTGTAGAAATTCAGCATATTGTTATCAGTGATGATACGAAGTTTCCTCAGATTGTATAAGGAAATAGGGAGCTCATGCAATAGAGAAAATCTTGTGGTGGTATCAAGAAGGACGCGAGGCAATGTTTCAAGGCTAAACTTTTTATTTGCTTTAGCTTTAATTATTGCTTAACAAAGATGCTGTCAGCCGCAGCTCATGCTTCTACTAGTCGGCTCTTTAGCCCTTTTTCTCTTTAGCTCGTTCTCTCTTTAGCTCTTTCTTTCTTTAGCTCTTTTTCTTCTTTTTATTCTCCTTCTTTCAGTCTGACCCTGGTATCCCCAGCTCCCACTCCCTTTTATAGGGGAACTGGAGGAAGGCAGTGCCCGGTCCAGCCAATCCAAAGCTAGATACCTTACCTGGCTGGAAAGTCCCAGGCTGGCAGCTGTGGGGAAACCTTCTAAAAGCCTGACTGCAGGTTCTCCTGTTCATTCTCCTGTTCATTCCAGCGTGCTGACCACGGCCCCGATCCGCGGGGCGCCCACTTCGTGGTTGGTGACAATCAGTCAGCGCGCTGGCCCCGCCCCTCGGGACCAGCCTGTCTCAGGACCGGCCGTTACAATACTTATTACAAATTAGACATGATAACACATTTATGCATGTTATATGTTTCAGGATAACACATTTAACATAGAATATATCAGAGTACACTCATCTGTTAAGAGTAGGTCAATCACGTCTAAAATCACTTGTGTGATGAGTTTTTAATTTGCTCTAGGAAATATGCATTTAAGTCCACAACTAGTAAATGATCTCAGTAATAACTGAATTACAACTACCATCAACTGTATAATAACTGTATAATAATTCCAAACCTGTCACTTACTACAACCCTACAGAGAAAGCTGTCAAAGTTGCAAAACATATTTGAATGAAAAAAGGGTGCTTTACCTAACTGATAGCGCTTCCGGTCATACACACCACCTTTGCATTCAGCCTTAACCAGATGTTCACACATTAATGAATGATGTGTTTTGTGTTACCCCATATTTTTTCACATTCCCCTGGACTGTGCTAGGATTTTGTAAATTTTATTTCATGGGGGGGGGGGGGGGGTGGTATTCATTTATCCCGCTTTTTTATTTTATTTGGGAAGGTATCACTGCTCAGCACAGCTTTGATATTCAGTTAATTGTAGACTACAACAACAACCTAGAACAGCTTTAATATAGTATGATTACTTAACTGCATTTTAATCATCCGTAGCAGTCGACATACACTGTTATACATAGAATATCACATAGAGTGCTGTACTGCACCATGAGTGGGTGGAAAATCTGGCTCTACTACAGTATATATTATATACGTTATACCAAAGTAGAGCCCTTAGGAAATTCACAGAACTGATGTGGTCCCTCTGCTCTCCCTGGAGCTGCAACAGTCTCAATGGATAATTATATTTATTTTAAACAACTAAGATTTATCTAATTATTTTCAAAACCAGCTACAGAAACTTGCGTAATAGCATAATTTATATCTAACGTATTGTAGCGTGCTCGGGGGGGGGGAGGCAGCAGCAGGGTGACGTAATCACATATGAAGCCTGATATACGGTCCTTGCAAGGGAATCTGTTGTACAATGGTATCGGCACTATGCTGGAGTGCGAGAGGTCCCGGGTTTCGCGCCCGCCCTCTGTCTGTGTGTGGATTTCCTCGTCCTGTGTGATGCGCCTGCCTGTGGGAACTGAGATGGCATACTACTATATATATATATATATATATATATATATATATATATATATATATATATATATATTATATATCACATAGTATATATATAGTGAATATATATATTACACATAGCCTCACTTAACCAAAGACGATCTAGACCTCCCTAACCATAGGTTACATAATTAGTTTATTTTCTATGCAATATCTGCTTTTCCAGAGTCAATTATGAGGGACTGGTGTGGATGATATCAACATACATACAGAAATCTCAATTTCCAGTGCAGCACTTCTCTAACTATCTGACAGCAAACAATGGCTGTGCTGTTGTCATCAGCACCATACAATATGATACAAGGCCTGCTGCAGCAGCCATTGCAAATACAAGCCTGACTGAAAGCATAGGTATACAAAAAAGCATTGAGAAGATAACACAGACTGCATAGCGATCTGATCTATATAAAACAGGCACAATCCCTGTCAGAGCTTCACCATAGTGGTGCTGTCATGTATCACAAATATACTCGTTTCAGGTTATGTGTATGGTGTTGAAGAAAAATATTCTATTGTTGTCTAAGTATGCAGAGAGGCTGTCCCCTTTCAGTTCCAGAATAGCAAGCTCATACTAGATATCAGGTCTGTAATGTTGTAAGAGAAAATGAACACTGACCTCAGTTATTTATCTGTCCTCAGAAATTAGCTCAGAAAAACACTCCCGTTTTAACCCAGTACAGTACAGCAAAAACACATCCAGGTTTAAACCAATACAAATGTTCTAACAACTAGGGCTGTTCATTTGTTGGATGACATTTTTTGAAACGATATATTGTTGAAATTGAAATGCGCATCTACTTATTTTTCATAACTGTCATCAAATACTTGACATTACCAACTGCAATGCAAAACGCACTAAACATGTCAAGTTTTGTAAAACAGGTCCAAACATTCAATGAATTAGTAGCATGAAGAGCTGTACTGTAGTTACCAGTGAGAATTCCTTACATCTTTACACCTCTTATAATACTGTATGGCATCTCTAGGTGAGAAACAGAACCCTCTGCAGCTGCTGTCAGTGTTTGATCTTGTTCTTCTCTGCCTATGGAAAAGAACTGCAGCTGATTTTGCGATAATATTTAAATATTGGCTTCTACGATTTACAAACACAGAGAATAAAGCGCGTTAATTTGCGTTAACAAACTAAATACTGTTATAGACAATTGATAAAACCAAAATCCTCACAGCACTGTTGAGAAAACAATTCATTTCTCCACTGCTTATAGTTAAGGGATGTTAATGTTATATAGGTATTTATTGTTCTGATTTTTTATTTTTTTTTATGGAAAGTGGATGTTTTTTTGGAAATAGATTCAAAACAGCAGGCTCACTGAAATCTCAGTCAATACCAACATTATTGTAGCTTGCTCTATTTCTTACAACTAAAGCCTGACTAAAGGATTATTTAT
The DNA here is from genome assembly GCF_017654505.1 of Polyodon spathula. Lineage (NCBI taxonomy): Eukaryota > Metazoa > Chordata > Actinopteri > Acipenseriformes > Polyodontidae > Polyodon > Polyodon spathula. The sequence goes on along the minus strand of NC_054537.1, from coordinate 13,055,891 downwards.
CAGTGACTCAGTGTGCATGGAAATCAAAACAAACAGCTTTCAAAAGTGCTAGGCCCCATAAGGATAAATCAGTGTCAGAGAATGCCTAGGTTGAGTGAAACTGAAAACATGTTTCTTTACTCTTCTTGATTTTCTCCCCTGTACTAGTAGAGAGATAGCTGTACATTTTATTTTTTGTTTGCAAAATTATTATTATTATTATTATTACTATCGCTATTGTTATTATTAAGATTTTTTTTTATTATTATTATTCTTTTTTTATTATGATTACAATTTTTTTTTCTTCTTAAAACTTAAAACTTCTGCTGCTTCGAAGCTGTGTGACTGATCAAGTTCAGACTTTGCAACTAACAAGCTGGATACTTTGACTGCCTGATGCTGAAAAAATGTCTTCAATTGGCGCCGTGACGCATTTTTCAATAAAACCTTTCAAAATCTTCTTCTTGGAAACCAGTAAAGCGATTGATCTGAAACTTGGCATATATCATTGGCATCCAAACCTGCATCAAGTTTGCGAAGGGGAAGTTGCTGTGATAAATTTTAACGTAAAAATGGCTGCCACAAATCTTATTGAAACGCTGACCTAAAAACAAACCTCTGCTGATTGAAAACCATTTGTCCAACACTCCAAACTTGGTAGTTATTGTCCCAGTAACAATGGGATAAAAATATGTGAAAATGGTGATGTTTTATAAAACAAGATGGCCACCAGTAATATGTTTACATTTGAAATTTAAACCTGCGTCAGTTGACAAACGATTTACTTGACTAACTCCAAACCTCACATGCATCTTCCCTGAAACTGTATCAATACAACTGACTTTTAAGAAATTGTGTTGACCAGAAATGAAAATGTCGGTTTGATCGATTTTTTTAGAAACCTTTCGAAATCTTCTTCTTGGGAACCTGTGAAGCGATTGATCTGACACTTGGCATATGTCATTAGCATCCAAACCGACATCAAGTGTGCAAAGCAGAAGTTTCTGCAACAAATTTTTATGTCAAAATGGCTGCCACAAACTTCAACAAAACACGCCCTTAACAGCAAACTGCTGCTATTTGAACACCGTTTGACCAAGAAACTCCAAACTTGGTAGTTATTGTCTCAGTAACAATGGAATACAAATATGTCAAATGGTTGTTTTATAAAACAAGATGGCCGCCAGATGTACGTTTATGGCCGAAATTTAAAACTGTCAGTTGACAAACGATTTACTTGACTAACTCAAAATTTCACAAGCATTACCCTTGACATTGTAGCAATACAACTGACTTTTAAGAAACTGGTATTAAACCGAAATCGCCGTGTGATGCATTTCTTCTTGAAACCTCCCAAAATGTTTTCCTTTGGCACCATTGAAGTGATTGATCTGACACTTGGCAGATATCAGCATCCAAGCCTGCTTGCAAAGCAGAAGTTGCTGTGATACAATTCAGTAGTAAAATGGCTGCCGCAAATTTCACTGAAACGCGCCCTTAACAGCAGACTGCTTTTATTTGAAAATGGTATGACCAACAGACTCCAAACTTGGTAGGCATCGTTCTGGGGACAGCGGAATACAAATATATAAAAATGGTTATGTTTTGTGAAACAATATGGCTGCCACTCCTACATTTTCTTCTTATATTTAAAACTGCTTCAGTTTAAAAATGGTTCACTTGATTAACTCCAAACTTGAAAACTATCGTTCCTGTGTCGGTAAAACTTACATTTTCAAAAATGGCATTTGTGCGTTAAACAAGATGGCCACCTGGTGCATTTTTGGAAAAAAAAAACTTTCAAAATCTTGTATGGAACTATTGAAGTTGCTAATTTTAAACTTGGCATATTGAGATCTAAACACACTTAGAAGGGTATTGATACTGGGGCTTGGGAGCCGTAAAACTGCCTGGCAGTTCTAGTTATTATTATTATTATTTTTTTCTTCCCAAAACTTTAAACTGCTACTGCTTGGCAGCTGTGTGACTGATCAGGTTCTGACTTGGCAGCTAACAAGCTGGATACATTGGCTGTCAGATGTTGAAAAAATGTTGCTGCTGCATCCTTGCAATTGGTGCCATTACACATTTTTCGATAAAACCTTTCAAAATCTTCTTCTTGGGAACCGGTGAAGCGATTGATCTGAAACTTGGCACATATCATCAGCATCCAAACCTGCATCAAGTTTGTGAAACAGAAGTTGCTGGGATAAATTTTAATGTAAAAATGGTTGCCCCAAATCTTATCGAAACGCGTCCCTAAAAACAAACTGCTGCTGTTTGAAAACCCTTTGTCCACAAACTCCAAATTTGGTAGTTATCATCCCAGTAACAATGGGATACAGACATATGAAAATGGTAATGTTTTATAAAACAAGATGGCCACCACTTATATGTTTACATTTGAAATTTAAACCTACATCAGTTGACAAACAATTTACTTGAGTATCTCCAAACTTCACAAGCATTTTCCCTGATACTGTATCAATACAACTGACTTTTAAACAATTGTGTTGACCGTAAACGAAATTGGCCGTTTGACGCATTTTTTAGAAACCTTTTGAAATCTTTATCTTGGGAAATAGTGAAGTGATTGATCTGACAATTGACATATATCATCAGCATCCAAACTCGTATCAAGTTTGTGAAGCAGAAGTTTCTGCAATAAATGTTAATGTCAAACTGGCAGCCACAAATCTTATCGAAACGTGCCCTTAACAGCAACTGCTGCTATTGAACACCGTTTGACTAACAAACTGGGACTATAGTAATTATAGTCCCAGTAACAATGGAATACAAATATGTCAAAATGGTTATGTTTTATAAAAGAATATGGCTGCCAGTTATACGTTTACATTTGAAATTTAAACCTGCATCAGTTGACAGACAATTTACTTGACTAACTCCAAACTTCACAACCATCATCCTTGACACTGTAACAATTCAACTGACTTTTAAAAAAATGGTGTTGACCTGAAACCAAAATGGCTGCTTGATGCATTTTTTTTTTAACTAAACCCGCTTCCCCCAGTAATAGGTCATACAGTGAGTCAATGGCTGTGCCGGGACTTGAACCGGGGACCTCCTGGTTACAAGCCCTTTTCTTGAGTAAGATGAGCCATATGCTGCGGGATTTCCAGGTTGACAAATATGCCACTATGGTAACATGTAAACTACAGTAAAGCTGTAAATATCCACTTTAAGTAAAATATATGAATTCACTTTGATTGAAAATGTGAAATGGTAGTGGGAAAGCATTTTCTACTCTGTATCTCATTTTATATCTACTGACCTGGTTCTTGCATTTACTTTTTCACATTATATGGGTTAGAAAATGTAGTGCTCAATGAGTTGATATCTGGTGCTTCGCCCAATAGAAGGCTCTTATAGGCAAGTCATTTTTACCTGTGTAAGGGGTGTTTATTTATGAAAAACAGACATTTAGTAGTGCCTTGTAATTAGTAATATACCGTACTTCATTCAGTTTATCAACCTACTCTACAACCCTGAACACACTCTTTTCACTTCCATACACTGTACTGTCACGGAGTGACCCTAAAACCTGTCTTGAAAGATGTCCGGCTCTTTGACAGAAACAGCTTAATTTGTTTGAAATCTTCCCAGTGATGATGGGAATGAGAGAAGCCCGGCTAACAAGATTTAACTTTTTGCAGTTATTATTCTTTTAAAGACTGTCACAGCTACTGGAAGCGGAACAATCTTTGGGAAACGAACTGAACATATGTGAAACTGCAACACATATTGTAATTAACTGTAATGTGTTTTAAAGAATATAAAAACAGTAGATTATTAGTAGATCTGTGTAAGTCCTGTATGAAGAAGTTCATTGCATTGAAGGCCAGATTGGCCTGCTGAACAATCCAAACCTCCTTTATCAGGCAAAAGCATATTTTTTAAATTAGACTCAGAGCCTCAAAACATTCTAATCCAGCAGGAAACAATTTAAACTAAAATAGGTTTGTGTTTCTAATATAGTAAGAAAAAAAACAAAAGTATTTAAATTGAAGACTGAGATTTTAAAATAAGAAACTTAATATAATAACTTTTGTAAATACATGAGGATGTTAGTCTATATCAAAGTAAAACAGTCTTAAGTTTTAATATTCAAGGTTGCATTTGCTGCCAAGCAGGTGCCTAATTAAAATTAACCTCTTACCTTCTGTGTATATCCATGAAGTAAAATAAAATTACAATTTATAAGAGCTCGCTCTATTGAAGTATCTGAATTAGAAATACATATTAAAGTTAAACTGTTATATACAGTAAGTAAAATAATTATTGTTGAAAGAACATATTTATAATTAAAACACACACACACACACACACACACACACACACACACATATATATGCGGATGGGTATCAAAAAAATATCAAAGGCCTTGAATATCCCTTGGAGCATGGTCACAATGATTATTAAGAAGTGGAAGGTATATGGCACCACCAAGACCCTGACTAGATCAGGCCGTCACTCCAAATTGGATGACCGTGCAAGAAGGAGACTGATCAGAGAGAGGCCAATGGCAACTTTGCAAGAGCTACAGGCTTTTATGGCCAAGACTGGTCATGTGACAACAATATCCCAAGCACTCCACAAATCTGACCTGTATGGTAGGGTGGCAAGAAGGAAGCCATTACTCAAGAAAGCCCACCTTGAATGCCATTTGAAGTGTGCAAAAAAACACTCTGTAGCCATGTGGCAAAAAGTTTTGTGGTCTGACGAAACTAAAATGGAACTTTTTGGCCTAAATGCAAACGTTATGTTTGGCACAAACCCAACACAGCACATCACCCAAAGAACACCATCCCTACTGTGAAGCACGGTGGTGGCAACATCATGCTATGGGGATGTTTCTCATCGGCAGGGACTGGGGCACTTGTCAGGATAGAAGGGAAAATGAATGGAGCAAAGTACAGAGAAGTCCTTGAGGAAAACCTGCTGCCCTCTGCAAGAAAACTGAAACTGGGATGGAAGTTCACCTTTCAGCATGACAATGACCCAAAGCACACAGCCAAAGCTACACTGGAGTGGCTAAGGAACAAAAAGGTAAATGTCCTTGAGTAATCCAGTCAGAGCCCTGACCTAAATCCAATCAAAAATTTGTGGCATGACCTGAAGAGTGCTGTCCATCAACGGTCCCAAAGGAACTTGACAGAGCTTGAACAGTTTTGTAAAGGAAAATTGTCAAATATTGCCAAATCTAGGTGTGCAAAGTTAGTAGAGACCTATCCGACCATACTCACAGCTGTAATTGCTGACAAAGGTGCTTTCACCAAGTATTAACTCAGGGGGGTGGAGACTTATCCAATTATGATCTTTCAGTTTTGTATTTTTAATATATAATTTTTTTCTCAATAAAAACTTTTTTTCCCCTTAACAGTGTGTAGATAAGTGGAAAAAAATCCTCATTTAAATGCATGAAACTCTGAGGCACTGACACAACAAAATGTGAAAAAAATTCAAGGGGGTGTAGACTTTCTATAGGCACTGTATATATATATATATATATATATATATATATATATATATATATATATATATATATATAATTTTGAAAAGTCCAGTATAACAGTAAAAAAATAAGTATTATAGAGTCTGTCTAATTCTGTGTAAAGACAGCACATTATGTTCCAATATTTTGGAAAGGAGTTATATCCAATTAATTTTGAATGTTTTTATATAACTCCAATTAGTTTTAAAAGGAGTTAACCGGATTCTTCTAGAATATAAAATTAACTCAACGATAAGAACTGTCAAAGCACATTGATGATCAGATTTAATTGGGATTCTTGATGTATTCAATGGGGGACAAATCCTATATAAGCCCAGAGCAAGACACCATTCGACACCATTGAACTTGATCTTGCAAGCTGACATGGTCCATGCTCTGAGGGTCTCTGAAAAACGGATTGCTGTTTGGCCATATTCAGAAGTCTCTGCCTTTTAAAGACAGCTCTTATTTTTCAATATATCCAACACTACACTTCCATATCCTGGAAGGTAAGAATATATTTGAGTTTGTGTCTCATTTATATTGGTTGCATTGCTATAAGGTATAGTATTTATATTTAATATATACGTGTCACAAAAATGGCCGGAGTGGGTGGCGTCAGACCAGAGCCAGCAAATAAACAAAGAGAGAGGTGGAGTTTGGTGGAGGTGAGCGAATGGTCTCGCTCAGCATTTAAGGAATGAACAGACAGACAGAAAATAAACGGTTGTAACAAACAAAAACAGGACATGGCACATTTGCCAAAATAAACAGACTAAACAAAACACGGCGAGCAGATATTTAACTACGATTATTATTATTATTATTATTATTATTATTATTATTATTATTATTATTATTATTATTATTATTATTATTATTATTCCACTCACCGAACACACAACCCAGAGTATGTGAAAACATGCTGCTTTTATGCCAATTCCCTGTGCTCACATATTATTACTTTTTACTTTTTACAATCCTCGTGCCTAAATACAAATATACATTTTAAACACTTGTGTTAGACACACCTGTTTATATCCCGTGTACCAATGACTATACACCAACATTAACACACAACATATAATACACACAGGGGCGGGCACTTTGCCAATATAGGTATAGGAAATGAGGTTTTAGCTGTAGAGAGTTATATACTGTATGTTTCTACGATTTAGCGGTGGGCGCTTTAGCGTAGTTGAGTTTTTTGCATTTCCGTAAAGCCTGAAGGCTAAGCATATGATAACTATATTTGTATTACTGTACTGAAGTATTAACGCTGTTAATGGGAAGATCGATTGTACCTCCCTCCGCTCTCTCTCTCTCTCTCTCCTCTACTTCAGCGGAGAAGATGAGGCTAGAGAGAATGGGCGAGACGGAGGGTAGGAAGGATGGTATATAGAGAGTAGGCTAGAGATACGTGATAGTCGTGCTAGAAGGAGAGGTGGGAGATAGATAGAGGGGCGGAGTATGGGAGATGTAGAGGGGTAGGGATATATATAGTGAAATAGAGAAGTGGTATGAGTGCAGAGGGAATTTAAGGATAGGTTGATGAGAGGAGATAGAGATGAGAGTAAATGAGAGGGGGAGATTGGGGAGGAGATTAGGAGAGAAAGTGTGCGTAAGAGAGAGAGGTGAGAGGGGAGGAGCGGAAGATGAGACGGATATAGGATTTAAAGGAGGAAGGGAAGGAGAAGAGGAGATGTAGAGCATTTTAAGAAGATAGAGATAGTGGGAGGAGGAGAGAGAGAGGCAGGGAGATAGGAGGGAGAGAGGGGAAGAGAAGGAGGGAGAGGATAGGAGCATAGTGTAAGATGAAGATGGGGAGGAGAGCATAGAGAGGAGGATGAGCTAGGGAGAGAGAGAATGGGGGGAGGTGAGTTGGGAAAGTAGGCGGAGAGGAGAGATAGAGGGATAGAGAGAGTCGAAGGAGATGAGGGAGAGAGGAGACAGATAGGGAGAGATAGAGAGGTGAGGAGCTATGAGTGGGATAGGGTATAGGGAGAGTGAAGGAGAGAAGGGAGAGAGAGAAGAGTAGGGGTGGGTTTTTTTTTTTGCGTCAGAAGGAGAGGGAGAGGACGGGGGCAGATGATGGTATATTTTTGGAGGAGAGGGGATGATTGGAGAAGGGTAGAGGAGATGGCCGAGATATGAGAGGGAAAGAGAGGGAGGAGCAGGAGAGAAAGGAAGGAGTTGGTGAGGGAGATGTCGGAGAGGGGAGGGAGATGAGAGAGAGAGAGCGAGGAGCGAGGAGTGAGTAGAGGGGAGCTGTGGAGGGAGGATGGGGGGAGAGTATTGGAGAAATGCGGGAGGACGAAAGGGATTTTGAGGATGGGAGAGAGGCGACATAGAAGATGAGGGAGAGGAGGAGTGAGAAAGTAGAGGAGAGAGAGCAGGAGGATAGAGAGCGAGTAGGGGGGTGACGGGGAGATAGAGAGGTAGGATAGAGAATGGGAGAGTAAAAGCGATTTGGGAGGGAGAGGGATAGCGAGGAAGGGGAGGAGGGCACATAGTGCAGCGAGATGATAGGATAGGAAGATGGTGTAGGGAGAGAATAGCGAGGGGGGAGGAATTGAGGGGCGGAGACAATTGCGGAGGAGCAAATAGTAATAAGCAGGAGGCAGATGAATGAGATATCGGAGATGAGGTAGATGATGGGGGAAGGCCGAGATGGTTATAAGCTATGAGAGAGAGAGAGGGAGGGGCGGAGAGGTTAGTAGAGAGGATAGAGGATGGAAGGTGGAGTGAGATGTGATGTATGATGGAGAGATGATGAGATGTGTAGAGCAGATATCGGAGCGGCGGAGGAGGAGCAGAGGAGCGGAGAGAGAGTTATAGAGAGAGGAGAGAGAGAGGGGTAATAGAGAGGGGAGGGAGAGAAAACAAAAAAAAAAAAAGGAGGAGGGATAGGGAGTGACGAGGTAGGGAGAGGAGGGATGAGGAGAGGAGAGAGGGGAGAAAGGGGCGGATGAGGGGGGAGGTATGGGGAGATGAGGGGGGAGGAAGTTGAGAGTAGGAGAGGAAGAGCGGGGGCGGAAGGTGGTTAAGGAGGGAGAGAGGAGTGGACAGGAGGGTGGGAGATAGGCGAGAGTAGGATAGAGTGAGATGAGAGAAGTAAGGAGAAGAGGAGCGAGGGTAAGATTGGAGGTCATAGATGAATTGGGAGGAAGGGAGGAAGAGATAGGACGGAGTGATTATGAGGATTGTAAAGAAGAGGAGCAGAGGAAGACTAGGAAGAGGGGAGAGGAGAGAGGAGGTAGGGATGGCGGAGGGGAGTGGGTGGAAGGGCTAGGAGAGAGGGAGGAAGAGGAGGAGGGGAATGGCTCTTACTGGAGATCTCGCTGGGAGTAGGGAGATAGAGTAGGAAGAAAGATGGTAAGAGGCGAGAGATAGGAGGGGGTGAGAGAGAGAGGCGGGAGAGAGAGGACTAGGAAGAGAGAGAAGGAGATAGAGGAGAGAGGGAGGAGGACGCTCTCTCTCTTCTCCCCCTCCCTCTCTCTCTCGGGGAGATAGATGGGATGGCGCTGGGAGAGGGGAGTAGGGTCAGAGAGGGGTGGGATGCGAGCGATAGGCGAGAGAGGGAGAGGGAGAGGATGGAGAGAGAGGAGTAGAAGATCGAGAGAAGAGTGGGGAGAGGGATGCGAGAGCGAGCCTTCCTCTGCCTATAAGCAGGGATCCAAAGTGGCTTGCAACCACTCGATCCATTATTAAGCATTTAATAAATCAAAGGAGTACTAATACTGCTCTGATTCGTTAAAAATTCACATTAAATTAGTCTGATAATTAAAAAGTTGTTTAGACATATAGTGAGCCCAGTGCACGAACATAACCACTTACAGGAGTTTAGAACATCTCTGTCCTCCTTTAACATCTCCCCTGAGTTTAAAAGTATGCTCAGAGCATATATAAAAAGAGTACATGCGACTCGGACAGTATCATATACTGTGAAGGTAGAATAAATATTATTTGGTGTCCAGATCTTGTTTTTCATCACATCCTTGAAACCTATTTTTAAGTTTGCCCAAGAATTAGCAACTAAATACCATGAATAATACATGGGTGAAGAAAATATTTAATTTTTGTATATCTTATTATTGTACATCTGACTTTAGTGTAATATATCTAGACACCTGTCTGGAATAATTGATTGGTTACACTGGTTTTGTTTTAGGTTACAGTTTTCTTCGTTTTTTGGGGACGAACCTTCAACTATAATGAACCTGGCCCCTGGATCCCAAATAATAATAATAACGAAAAAGATAATATAAACATGCACTGTCAACATCTCAGTCTGTACGCATGGGACACCACCTCCACAGTTAAGTCAACTCTTTTCTCTTAATAAAAAGAGTGCGCTGTGTAACTATGCCTCTGCAACGTCAGTGACAAAAACAAACTTCAGAACCTATAATTGTTCTTTCGGCATAGGTGTAGGACAATTGGCCCTGCTGGATAGTGAAGGGCCAGCTGAGATAATGTGAATACTGAGCTTAAGAGTTAAATCAGCCTGACTATAACTCTAACCATAACCTAACCCTAACCCGAACTGAAAGAATGTAGTACAATTTTACATTGGCCCGTCTTTCTGCACCAGGTAAAGAGAGTGGAGCAGAGGGTCCGTTCTGCAGGAACGGCAGCTACACAACCCTGAAACTGCAAACAGCGTTTGTGAAGGCAATGCCCAGCCAAGGCCGTATGAAGCAGCAGGAGTCGTCGTATGAATACCGGCTTATCAGTAGGTTAGTTTAGGGGCTAGTGATCCCATGTAATGTATAGCGAGGGTTACGTAGTGTAATCTTTTATTTGTAGTTTTTGTACTGGGTTTTATTTTGCTTTTTGTACAGATTGCTGTATGTGTCCTCTGTACATTACCATGGCTGGTAACGTCACATGACCACCTTTGTTTACTTTCATTTTGTTTGTGAATAAAAAAACTCCACCTCCATTGTCTCTGTGTTGCTTAAACAGCGGTTACCCGCAAAAGTGACAAGAGCACCATGACACACTCTCCCTTTTTTTTGTTATATTTCAAGTCTGATTCCTTACATTACTGTAGCAAAAGATAACTAAAAAAAAAATAATAATAAGTATAGAACAGACAGCTGTTAGCTCATAAACACTGTATAGTCCTACAGCCCAGTCACATGACAGCACAGAATGCAAGGTATTTTTTGCAGTACAGGAAAGTTATATACTTTGTGAATAATACAGCAAGTCTAGAAAGCAGACACAGCCCTGTCCCTTTTAGATACCACAGAAGCTCATGTTGGTAACCGCTACAGCTGTTACTTCTGCTGTGTCATAAAACACATACCAGACTACAACCGGGACATTCATTCCCATTCTCACAGGTCCTGCGTCGGGCCTGAACCCCTCCCCCACAAGGAGCGGTGCAGCGTTCCCACGAACCCCAACTCGACCAGTAGATGTGCGGCGGACAGGGCAGGTGCTCATTGCAGTATCTACAAGGGAAAGGAAATAGTGTTACATGGAAGTTACATGCTTTAAACAGCTTAATCATTTACACAGATGTTTGCCCTTTAAACTACTGCTGTTCAAATTGTTCAAAAGGTTAGAATGTTCATTTTATACACACTAGAACTGTAAAATTAATTCAGTTTTTATCAGGATTTACGGTGACACCTGGACCAAGGCTTAGTATAAATCGGATTTCTTATAAGGGTCTGTTTTCCAAATGTTTCGCAGACCCACTGAAACACAAGGCAGAACATTCATATTTTGAAGTACAGTGTGACTATGTATCTTGTGGAATTGTGGTATCCATCTGTAAAACGGTTGAGTAAAAAGGGTACATTTTTACCTGAGATTTTGGCTTAATTGTCCTGATAAAGTACAGAGTCAGACCAAACTCAGTAAACCAATGTAATATGAGCGACAGAGAGATAATGTCATGGTCATCTTGGGATATTAGATTTGAATTAAATCTCACCAAGAGGATCCATAAAGTGCTGAATTAGCCAGAACTGGGTATTAAATCATTCCCTACTTTCACACCGGTGTCATTTCTGGGTCTTAGAGTGACTGTTAAAAAGCTTTTCTCTGTATATTCTCTCCTATATTATACATGAACCATATAGCAATAATAAGCAACTGTCATTTTTTTTCCATCAAGAACTTGGATAGTATCTAGAAAATATATATATATATATATATATATATATATATATATATATATATATATATATATATATATATATATAATATATATAAAATGTTCCTTGTGCTTCTTCTATGCATTAATACCATATCCTCTCGGATATGAGATGTTGTGTTTCAGTTTGGGCTGGTTCCTGATTTAATTTCTTTTAATATTTGTTTCTATAAAAAACGATAATTGTGTTACAGATCGATTTAGGATTGATAGTTTTGTAAAATGATAAATGTTTATGATTTCTAAGGCACCTGAGGCCTCTCATTATTAAATTGAGAGGGAGCTGTGACTCTTATTTAGCCTGGGATCCATTTTATAAAGGCTCTCCAGTTGTGATGTGCTTTATGAAGACGCAGCGGTCATCCCTGCGAGCGTTTAATAAAACACATCGCAAGTGCTTTCGAGATCTGCATTGAGAAAAATCAGTAACTTCAAAGCACAGTGACTGATTGCGTAATTGCATACAATGGCATGTGTGCCAAAGAAATCCAATTTTCCGAAATAATACATTGATACAATTATTGAAATGGTAGGTCAACACAAATCCGACACATTGTCAGGAAGTTTAGTCACAAAGAAAAGTGTCAGATGATCACGAATTTTGGTGGAACAAAGAGCAGAGAACAGTAGAAAGAAATGGGTAGATCAAGTGAGAAGAACAATTTAAAAGGAGGGAAAGGAAGGAAAGGAGATGAAAAATGGTCTAAATATAATTGGTGAAGTAGCTGTTGCTGGTATTGAGAGAGGATTGGAATAACCAAAAAAGAAAAACACATCTTTTTGTTATCCATCCAAGTAAGCAATAATTAAAATAGCAAAACTGTTACACAACTTTTTAATAAAATGTATTATTACAATGCACTCTGTTTATAAGAATGAAGAATAAAATCAATATAGATTGTTTTTGGATTGGAACGGTCCCTGAATGCTCTTTCCATTCTGATTTCCCTGCTATATCAACAGCCAGCTAGTTGTATGAGTGGCATTGGTATGTCTGAAAACAGGATATGTGATGAAAATTGCTACCTACGGTGCTGTCTGGCTGTCACAAGCTTCAGTCAAAATCTGCGATTTTTATGAAAACCAAATTTTAATCTGCGAGGTGCCTGCGATTCATAAAACAGGCCCATGGACTCTAAAGGACCCTGGTTGTAACTCTAATGTGTATGTAAACTTGGTCATGGTGCCAGAGAGCTGCACGTAAACCTTATTATCGATCACTAATCAGCACCATCTTGCATAACAGTGGAGAGCACAGTGCTTTTTTCTTCAAAAGAAAAGAGAAAGCATAAAAATGCAACATTGTGAATACAAGTCATATTACTTTAAAAATAAATTCCCCACATTTACCAAACAAAACCTTACACCAGTCATGGAATTAAAATCCACAGCCTCAGAGATATCTGAAACCATGCAAAGTGCTGCTTCGCAGTAAAGAAGGGAAACAAGTTCTTAAAACACCTACCTTCCCTTTCCAGATGCTGACTTAGCATCATTTGTCCCCCAACACAAGCAATATCATTATATTTGATACATTCAGGAAAGCTCTATAAACATCAGGTATGTTTTCACAGCTAAGATTCATTGCTGGGTGAATCTGAAGGCAACTGCTACTAGATGGGTTCCTGCCAAGTTTTCTGGCAGATCTGCAATCTGGACTCTCAAGTGCCTAGAACCCTTCTCAGCTTGCTTGATTTCTGCATCAGTGCAGCAATTATGTTAAGAATCAGTAAATCAACTGCCCTCTACATCAGCTTTTGAAATCTGCTGATAGGGGAAAAGCTAACACTACTTTCTATTTATTTTATTAAACCAGCTTGAATAGTGGTTTACATAGACCTTGTTGTGTTGTGCGTTCATGTGAGAATGTTTGGTGGTTTATACTGATCCCATCCCACAATGTCACACACCCTTCACTCTCTAGAAATGGACTGCCCAAGCAATTAATCAGCCATAAGCATGTTCACATGAAACTGACTCTCTTTTGAAAAAAACGAGGACTGCAAACAGACATGCAGTCTGCAGATTATGTGGGCAATGTACAGTAAAAGAGCCTCAACATATTGTTATATTGGCCTGAGCTCCATTCACAGGTTTAATGTAGCTAGGCAACAGACATTTCTAAGGGATGTGCCTAAAATGTTGTTTGTGGCCTTCAGTCATGACCTTTATCCTAGTCTAACCCTTATGGTGGCTGTGATTTCTTGCACAGCATCCCAGGCGCTTTACAATAGAAAAAAGCCATTGGTCAATCAATCCAGCTCAAAAATTATTTATTTAAATTAATTTGATTTAAAAGATTTGACTATTCCAACATTCCTGGTATAAATTGGGACGGAACTCCTAAGGCAGGGAGCAGAACAAGTAAATCCCTCCTGATTTTAGACAACTTCCAGGAACTAACAAAAGCTCAGCCTTCACTGATTTCAAGGCATGACTCAGAACATAAGGTACCAACAGTTCCTATAAATATAAAGACCTAAAACATTCCCTTACCATTATCATTACTGTATGGGTATTTACCACCTAAAGACCTGAAACCTAAATATTGCATACCAAATCTGCTCAGTGAGCCTGTGATGCAGTCATGGCCCGCCCCACAAGGGCACAAAAGGACTACACTCACAGATCTCATCGTAAATTTTTCTTCAAGCCACCATGGACGCAGCGACCTTGAAGGTTTCTAATTCTCTGGAACCAGGGTTATGATAATAACCTAACATTCCCCTTCAAGTATGAAATGTAACCTTTAGCTTATGGGTGAGTGTACTAAAGCCATTGCAAGGGCAAGATTGTAGAATGACTGGAAGGCTACAAGAATAGACCAAGAGGCTGCCCCTGTGCTTTACCATTCAGAACCCAAGTAACAAGTAGCTAGGGTGAAACAAATTGAGGGAGAACTCACCACTATGCCTGTGTTGTAAGGGTTGACTGAGAAGCCACCCTTAACACTCTTGTTCCAGAACAAGGGTTTTGAGGATCATTAACATAAAGTTTGTAGAGCCTAGTAAAGGTATGGGGAGTAGCCCACGCTTCTGCATTGCAAATGTCTCCAACAGATGCACTCTAGAATAAAACCATGAAGTTGCCATGTGGAATGAGCAGTGTGAGGTTTTCTAGAGGGGGCAAGTTAACCAGCTTATAGGCAGTCCTAACCGTGTCTGCCTCCCACATGGACAGCCCCTGCTTAGACTGGGCTTGACCATGGGACTTAAAGAGTTAAAAAGGTATGGTGGACTACATGTAAAGCCCCCTAGACACATACATATTTATCAAGCAGTATCAATCTGAAACCCTGTGCTTCCTACCAGAAATGACCTCCACATTAAATTAGGTTTGCTGGCTTAGTAATCAGTTTATCAACAACTAAAACTAAATATTCTTTTCGAGAAAATCCTGCTGATTCTGGATCTTAAAATAAAACAGCTATCAGAATACTTACAATAGATATTACAGCCTTAACTAGCAGAAACTGAAAACTGCTTTTTATTTTTTTAATTCTCACTGACCTCACTGGAACTAATAATTTGCCAGATAATACTTCCCAGTTACTGTGCATCTGTGAGGTTTTATCAAATGAATAAAATGTCACATCACAAATGATTCTCTTTTAATTTATTTAACGTACAAAATATATAAATAGCACACTTGACACAGATCATTTTGGACCTGTTCTACAGTTCTGTTACCTGCAGTGCTGCAAGGCTATTAAGTTTCCCTCTCATTCGGGAATGTGCTGGCACATACCTCTCCTCCCTGTTTTGGCCCACACAGACTCTTCCTCCATGTCGAGGGCTTGGGTTACTGCAGGAGCGCTGCCGAACCTGAAAGCCAATCCCACAAGTAGTGCTGCAGGGAGACCATACAGTCCAAGGTGTCCAGCCTCCATTCCTGACCAAAGAGTGCCGCCATTAGCAGTGAACCAAAATTCCAATAGAAAATATCACCTAATAGTGGCAATCATCATATTATCATGGTTTAGTGTAAAATAATCTAGTTAAAAAAAAAAAAA
The DNA here is from genome assembly GCF_017654505.1 of Polyodon spathula. NCBI lineage: Eukaryota > Metazoa > Chordata > Actinopteri > Acipenseriformes > Polyodontidae > Polyodon > Polyodon spathula. The sequence continues at coordinate 13,040,216 of NC_054537.1, read as the reverse complement.
AAAACTGCAGATGATTGGAAATCGTGTATGCAAGGAAAACGGCAGAGGAATGCAACACAATAAATATAAATAATAACAAACAGCTGTCTGAAAAATACCGATATGTATTTTATATATAACAAATCTCATCTTGTTTAATGAAAATATAATCAAATTTAAAAAAAAAAAGCTGATTTGCATAATTGTAAACTACCTGGAGCAGTTGGCAACCTCCATGCTTGGGCCTTCACACAGCTGACCACCACACTGTGGGGCTGGACTGTCACAGGATCTAGTCCTGCAGCGGCAGGAACCAACACTATTGCCATCAGTGTGGCTGCAAGGTTTCCATAGTGACCAAGCTCCATAGTGCCCGTCAATGGTCATATTCTTTGACTGTTAACAAAAAAACATTTTTTTTTTTATATTACATTGTTTTATTTTGTATAACGAAAAATGTAACATGTGAATAGCTGTGCTGATCCCCATACATAATGCATGAATATATAGTAAGTATATATACTTTTTTTTGGTGTTTACCTTTTAATAGGATCAGCTAAAATATGTATACAAATAAAAGAACATAAGAACATAAGAAAGTTTACAAACGAGAGGAGGCCATTCGGCCCATCTTGCTCGTTTGGTTATTAGTAGCTTATTGATCCCAGAATCTCATCAAGCAGCTTCTTGAAGGATCCCAGGGTGTCAGCTTCAACAATATTACTGGGGAATTGATTCCAGACCCTCAAGATTCTCTGTGTAAAAAAGTGCCTCCCATTTTCTGTTCTGAATGCCCCTTTGTCTAATCTCCATTTGTGACCCCTGGTCCTTGAAAAGATTGTGCATATGGTACTTTTGTCGAGGTCACCACAAAAATTTTAATGTTTGCTTAAAATGCCAATATTTATACAGAAGCACAACCAGTGTCCTACACTATTGTATGCTGCCCTTAGTTACCAGTGTTTCAGTTACTGTTATATTCTTTTACTTGGGCACGTTTCTGACTTAGAAGAGAATTTGCAGGTTACAGCACACATTTTTTTTTCCAACATATGGTGTGTGTCCTTGAAAATGTTTCACTTGTCTTTGGTTCATGTCTGGCCCTTGCTGCATCTCTTGAAAATTGGCAAGGATGCTGGGAACTGAACAATCTGTTTAAGTGCCCAGCAGATTGGCAATGGTGTTACAGTATATGAGAAAATGTGTTGCATTGTTATTTACTGGGCATGATCGAGGGCTGCGTGGAGTCGGGAATTAATGAAAGATATGTACTTATAACTTAAATAATAAGGAGATTCCCCTTGGCTCAAGGAGAGCTGCCCTCGCGGAGGTGAGACCAAACCGATCGGTCTCCAAGGTTGGGAATCAACTGTTACATCCCCCAAGGGGGTCTACATGAGGGAAATGGGAGATGTGAGTGATAGATACATTTGGCCGAGGGTCCCCCTTAGCTCTCGGAGAACCTTCCTCGTGGAGGATGAATCCAGTGGCGTCTGGGCTTCCAAGGTTGGGAAGCGAGCTTCCCCGAATAACACACAAGTTTACAATACCACATTATTTGGCACTGAACATTGCTCTGATTCAGGTCAAGATAAACCCTGTTCGATAAAATCACTAGATTGAAACCAAAGCAAAATGAACATCTGGAGAAGAACCCCTCTGCACAACTGAGTCATGATTTGAACTTTGTTTTTTAACAACCCCCTTCTGTACTTTTTTCCAGAGATAATATACATTTTGAGCAGGTCTTTTTATAAACTGTTTTGTGATAAATAGTTAAACCCTTACAAAAGTACTTTAATATTACTATAAAAACACTATATTGTGTTGATTTTGTATATTAGCAGTTTAGTTTATCAGTAATGTGACAATTCTGACAAGCAGTTTTTCTTTGTTATTCACTTTAGTTCTGATAGCTGCATGTGTAAGTGTAATTTGATTATTAGTCTCACTTCTACACCTGCGCAAACTTCCCTGTTGACAGTTCCGTGGTTAATGGCTGCTGCTACCACGAAACAGTGAGTCTGAGATTTTTTTTTTTTTTTTTTTTTCCATTACAGGGAAGCTCACAGTGTTGAATGTGAGACTAATAATCAAAAAGCTAATACTGCCTTGGAACTAAGTGTCCATTGAGGCACAAATCCACACACCTCTGTAGTGTTTCTAGGTCATTTTCTAATGCAGCATTTCAGATTGATTATATACATATTATATTATATACATTCAGAAGTACATTTAGTACAATAAAAACAATATAAACAATAAAAACAGCAATAGAAAAGAACATTTTAAAATTATAGCAAATAAAGCAAAAGATGAAGAACTCAAACCGAATAAACAGGAATAAAACTATATATATATATATATATATAAACATGGCAGGGAGGGGGTTAATATCCTCCCTGCCAAAAACATGTGCGTATGCACGTTTTTGTTTAATTATTGTTGGTTAATTGTTATTGCCAGTTGGCAATTATTGTAAATTAGAGCCAACTGGCAGGTATAAATAGTCAGCAGCCAGCCAGACTCAGGACTGCTGAGTAGAAAGGAGCAGAAGATGCTCTCTATTCCCGAGCAGTCGGAATTATTGTAAGTTTTGTGTCAAACCTATGTGGTGTGTTTTGTATGCTGCAGATAAATAGTGGAGCCATCCTGCAAGCTAGTCAGGGACCTGCAACAAATGTGTAGTCAGTGCTTCGAAGGAGCTAGGTGTTTGTTTTTGTTTAGTTTATTTTTTAATTAAAAGTGCACGTCAGCACTGCATTCTTTCATTCCTGTGTATGGGTCGTGTATATGGAAGGGAAAAGAACCCGAGCAATCCTGTGTGGCGACCCAGCCACTTACAATAATTGCCAACTGGCAATAACAATTAATATATATATATATATATATATATATATATATATATATATATATATATATATATATATATATATATATATATATACACACACACACATACACACTGTACATATACATACATATACATACACACATACATACACGTACATATAAATTATAAAGATATAAAAGCCCTATTATAAAAGTATGTTTTCAATTTATTTTTAAAAATTCCCAGTGTAGGTGCGTTTCTCATGGTGCATGGTACAGCATTCCAGAGTTCAGGTGCCCTATGACTGAATGCTCTACCACCTGTCCTTTGCTTTAAAATCCTTGGGACAGATAGCAGCCCTGCATCTTAGGATCGAAGCGGCCGGCCACGGGTATACGGGACTAAAAGATCCTTCAAATAGGCTGGAGCCAAACCGTTTAGGGCTTTATAGGTAATATGAAGGACCTTAAAGTCAATCCTGGACAACACCGGGAGCCAGTGGAGGGCTGCTAACACTGGGGTAATGTGCTCGCCTTTTTTTGTTTTGGCTAGCTCCCTGGCTGCAACATTTTGTACAAGCTGCAATCGGGACAGAACACAGTCTGGAATTCCAGAGAACAGGGCATTGCATAATGCCATGTAACAATTTTTTTTTTGTTTTTTGTTCCTGGGTAGTAAGTATTATTTCCTAATTGCTTATGCCTCAAAAGCATAGAACATGGCTATTATTCCCCACAAACTTTGCTTTTGTGACCAGGACAGTGATATTTCAAAATATCACTATTTCCAATGGGAAAACGGGCAAATGTGTGTCTTTTCGTTCACATAAAGTCAGAAAAAAACAACATATCAATCCAAATTAACATGTATTTATACTAAAGTAATACAAAAATGACTACAAAAGATTTAGAAGTGAGTAGTTTTTCGAGATTTACGATTATACTGTATTTACAGTCTTTTTGAAGGACAAAATTGAATTCCAACTGTTACAAATCTTTGCAAGCTGATTTGCAGTTTATTTTTGAAATTCTAACACGTTATTTATTTGAATTTCATATACCTGAGCAGATTTATGATTTATACTAAATATGACAAATGTAAACCAGTGTAATTCATTACAGAAGTTAATATTAGACGATATAGAAGAGTTAACAGCAATTTGCTATAACACCATAAGAACATAATTGTTGCTAGGGAGCTGATGTCACTGCCTTGTGGCTTTTGCTAATCCATTGCTGCCACAAGTGAACACCATGTTGACTAAAATAAAAACCGCTACAGCAAGTAGCTATTTCATTTGCTTTGTGTTATTGTGCAATATATGTGTATATGATAACAGTACGATATTAATGCTTTGTTTTTATTTGTTTTGTATATTGTTGTTTGTAATGTGCAGTATGAAATCAAACAAACAATAATTCTATATGTCTATGTATATTACATCTAAGGCATATGCAGTTAGACAGTAAAAATCAACTCCAGGACCGCGATATGTCCAAATCCGCAGTATAGCGAGGGGCGATATAACGAGGGGTGGGCGTATTTACCGGACACTCTGTGATGCTTTGCTCCCACTGACTCATGCTGAGACTCTCATCCAGGGTTGTGCATTTTTTCAGCACTAGGTCCCAGCCACAGTAGGGGTCCCGGGCTCCAACACAGGCACTGAAAATATCAAATGGAGAGGTCACATACTTGAACTTTCACCTCTCAGCTTTCACTGACACGTTGTATATCTGAAAACAGCTTAATATTTCATCATTGTGGAAGGATATGACGAAACCTGGAACATTGGAGACAACAGGGTGTGACCCTGGCAGTATCAATCACGTTTGTGTCATAATGAAATGGTTCCTGTGGTTCCTAATTAATTCAGATTAAAGTAAAGGTTTCTCTTATCCACCTGTCATTCATGTTATCTGACTTCCATAACATGATTGAAACTTATTTTACATTTTTTTAGCCAAAAACCTATGGGCAGGATTTTCAAAAAACAGTGTTATTGTATTGAACTTGTGGTATAGAAACGAAAGCTTTAGTGACAAGTGATTTTCAAGTGAAATGTGTTAATTAAATCAATCCGTTAAAGCTTCGAAATTGAGTCGGTGAGGTTGTTAATGAACACACTTCTTGTGAAAAAGATTAATTGTCGCAGGTCACCTACATCACATCCTGTCTCAATTACTAGATAAGGGGAACTCGTTAATCAAAATGCATGTTAACGAGATAAAAAAAAATGAATGGAAGCATAATTCGCTGTTGTGGAAACTACTAGTGTACAGGGAGACGGATCTCCCACCAGCGAGCAGCAGCCAAATGGAAATAACAGTGACATCTAGACACCAACTGTATTTTTACTTGAGATGGCACATAAGGTTCTCATTAAAAATTACTTTCTCTTTGAGAAAGATTTTTATTTAGAAAATCAGGGCACATGACAGCAACACAGATTTGCTTTTAAATTCCAACACAAATAGAAGAAAAATTAACAAGAACCACTGCTCGTTAAGATATTAACATTATATCATAATTCACATTGGGGCGAATATTTAATAATGGAATAAGCACAACGGCTGCTTCAAAATGCCAAAATAAATGCAACATAGCAATTTCTTGATTAACACTGGATTACCATTACCATTTACAACCTTTGAAAATCCTGCTCTATGTTGCTTATGAGCCTATGAGTCTCTTTTTACTTATTTAACTATTTACCACAAATAGCACATCGAGATTGTCTTCAGCTGTTGGGCTTGTGGCTATGAACCTTGTCAAGCTTAAACTTAAAAAATAAAACAGGTGTCAATGATGTGGGGATTACATGTTTAAAAAACAGGTTTCAATTATGTGATAAAAAGAGAAACAAGACACAAATGGAAAACCAAAAAGCATTTATAATATGTTGGCATTTTTTAAACCCTTTCATTCTACCACTAATATGACCTGTGATAACAAATGACCATGCACAATACATTCCCTGGTTTGGAGTAAAGAGGATTCAATTAAATCCACCACAGGAATGAGTAGTGGGGGAGATTTATTTGTTTGGTAATGTGCCCTTCTGAAACTGTGGACCAAAAAAGATTGCTGAAGAGGAGTGAATCCCCTGTTAAATAACATATAGCTAACACAATTATTACCATCAATGTTTAGATTATCACATTTTCCTATATGAAAGAGGCACACATTATGGTAAATGTATATTTGATTTTTAATGGTATTGTTTTCACAGCATTTCTAAATATTAAAAAAGGAGAAAGTATCTTGCACTACTCCTGCTGAAGGAAGTTTGAGTAACTAAAAACAGATTTCGATAACTATTCTTCTCCAACAGATTCAAATAAATTCTAGTTAAAAAAATTGAATTGACCATTACCATAATGTGTACGTTTTTCATATAGAAAATCTGAGACCAATGAAATTATAGATATATACGATAAGTAAGATTTACTGGAATTATGTTTTTTGCGCCATGTACCATGTATGTAATGTACTTTTGGTACAGCAAAGTTGACATTTTGCACAAATTAACATGCTTCTATTTCCCCCCCCACTAACTACTGCAACACAGATAAATCACACATTTCCTATACATTATATAATTGAATACCACTCTCACATTCAAAACTTGCAAATTTATTGTCTCCATAATGAACATTAGTTAGATTTTCATTATCATATCAAAATCGCCTTGTCTTGATTTTTTTTTCTGTTGGTGTACAAACAGGAGTCATATAAAGGTATATAAGTGTATCTAGCTGCCTTCAACTGAAACATTTGAAAAGTACAATCTTCTTTCACAACTTTATGTTTCATAATAAATACAAAAAACCTGTAGTTTTCGGTGAGTTCTCACTGGCCCATCCAGCAAAGGCACTTTTGTGGGTCATATGATCAGGATCTCCCTCGCTAAGTTGGCTGGGGACAGACAGCAATGCTTCTGTCCCCAGAAGCTCGCGCCCCTTCACACTGCTAATTTGAACCTCAGACAATTCATTTTCATGCACCTTCACTGAATACAGCGCTGGTAAATGTAAGTGCTTTTTAGGCTCTGCTACATTATGTGCCCTTGGGCTTGATGAGTGTTTAACAGAAAGCTTTCCATTATGAACTGCTCCTAATGACTGCTGCTGAGCTTACAAGCAGTGTAAAATGCATGTGGTGACATTTACACTGTGAACAATTGCCACTGTGAAACGGGTGTTGACAATTACGGAAACTGACTCTCATTACAAGAAAGCTATTAATTACACGCCACATATGATGTAATCAAAACAGGCAGCTTTGTGATGATCAAGAAATATTCGTGTGAATTGTGCAGAAAAAGCTTACGGACAAGTGCTTTTATTTATTTATTTATTTTTTAATTTTTTCAGAATAAAAATTGGGTACTTAATCAAAATTTATAAAATCCTAATTGGTATAGATAGTTAACCAAAGTCATTGCTTCAAATTTTGCAGTATGATGACAAATTGTAATGAAAGTTCAGAACAGAAAGTAAAAAGCAGTTTTTTATACATTATACAACACATTATAAATGTATGGAATAGCCTACCAAGTGAAGTAGTATAATCTAAAGTGCAAGGAACGTCTCGATTGTGTGCTGCTAAAGTAGATCCTATTAGTGGGGCAAATGGTGTGTTAAGCAAATTTCGGCATTACAAGAGCCAGTCAAATTGCTTGAAAGTCACCAAAAGGCTTCTACATTCACAGCGTTTTAAAAGCCAGAGCACACAGCCTACAGACATGTCCCATCATGGGGCTCTTCAGTGCAGTGTAACTGTACTCTGACTAGTGAAAAGGTAAAGTGTGAGAAGCTTAGCTATAGATATGAGTCAATCATTTTCAGGATATATATATATATATATATATATATATATATATATATATATATATATATATAATATATATATATATCGTGTTATGAAATGTAGTGGTCTTGTATAAACTCACTTGGATGGTAAGAAACTGTAAAGATGTTGTCATGATGAATATGTAAAGTACTGTGGTATTCTCAAGCCTGTGAAGGAGAAAGCTAGAAGTTATTTTCTGTTATATTTAATACTGTACCTCAGAGGAGCTCATTAAAAGGAAAGCTGTTTCATCATACTGGAGAGTCAACCTTTACTTAAAAGTGGAAAAAAAATACAATTGGGATACCACTGAAATACTAGTGCATTAACTTAGAATTCGGTAGACAAAAAACAAATACTGCAATACAGCACAAGACTGGTCCTAAGACTGTAACACACTGTTGATTATATGATACAATGGGTCACCACTGTAGTTTGATTCATATCATTGTGATACCATTGCCTTGACATTTTAGTGACACTGGATAGTCACTGAAAATAAATTAGAAAGGGAAGCGCTGTATCTAACAGCCCAGTGTCCAAATGTAGTCTGAGTCTGCAAATTAAATAGTTGTATACATTTGACATGTGATGCATTGCTATTTACTGTATATAACAGGTGTGGACATCTGCCCCTTTGGTACTCTGACCCAGGGCAGTGTTCCACATATGAGTGCTGTAAAATTGTCTCATTGTCGAGCAAACTGAAAAAGGCACCACTAGCCATTGTTTGATGCAGCTCCAGGGAGCAAAGAACAAATAAGATGAACCTCTCTGTTTGCTAGACCACGGATCCTCTCCCGTTACCACTGGCTACCTGAAAATAAAATGACTTGACTCATCAGCACAACGAACTGCAAGCTGCCAATTTTCCTGACGATGATTAATGCAGTACCTGAGCAACGGTCTTCATTCTGAAACATTGAAAGGCTACCACTGGTGCTTAGTTGTGATTTATTTCCCTGTTAGTTCTCTACCTTGTTTGGTGGGTTTGTGAATTTTAGGATTAACTGCACACAGCACTGGGCTGTTTCTATAAACTCTCACTTGGCAAGATTTGTGTTGTAGCTCCTCATTTATCTAACTTTGTTTGGAAATGCCAGCTCAGTGTGTTAGGGGCTTAGTAAAACTGTTCCAGCCAACAGCCTTGTGCTTGGGGAGTTTTAATTTGATTCTCCAATGAACAGGTCAACAAGGATGTATTATTTACACTCTAAAATACAATTAAGTAAATATTTCTTAAAACAAGTAAAGTTTCTTATTTTGACTTGTAAATTTGTACCCCCTTGAAGTAAACAGCTTATAAAACAAGTAATGGTACTTACTTCAAACATATTTACATAACCTTAACATTAAAAAAAAAAAAAAACACCACAATAATTCCAGAAAAGACAGAATGGCATAAGTCCACACAAACAAATATTAAAATAAATTGTTTAAAAAAAAAAAGATGTATATAAATTATGTTCATATTAAAATAATAATAAAAACAGCCACTCACAGATACGATAACATATCTAGAATATATATTTAGGACCCCGCAATGTAAGCTTGTATGTAGAATCCTGTATTTTTACAGTGTGTTATTAACTGAGAGAGAAATACCCTTCAACATTTTGGTAGCACGCAATATGAGCCACATGATATCAAGATATTTCTGATGGTTGTAGCATTTCAGTAGCCACTAGAATTTACATAACATAACAATTACTAGGTCAGCTAATCTTGCATTATATAGATTGAAATGGCAGCTGCAATTTGTAAGCACAGTGTAGGACAAACATTTGTCCCTTACAGTACATTACTGACTTTGTGATACAAATGGTATATATATACTGTATATTGTATATATAATATATATATATATATATATATATATATATAATTATTATATCTATATATATATATATATATAGATAATTTCAAGATATATATAGGACTATATAGTATATCTCCATCAATCAGATCTGATAGAGGACTAGTTAGTAGGGGGTTCCATGTCTAAGGCTGCATTCACACATGGTCCGTTTCATTTAGTTTGAAACAATGTATCAATGTGCTTACTGTTCACACTTATCTGTGAGCAAAGGAACTGAGTCTGTTTGTGTTCGCAATGCAGTTTTCAGCTGCACTCGGCTCGTTTATATGATGTGTGAAGCAGATGTTTCCAATATCCTGCAAGGCAGATTCAAAGATGGCAGCTTTTGATGTATTGATCTGGTTTTTAATACAGCATGTTTTAGATGTTTACATATTGCAGTGGAAGAAAGCACTGGGGGAGCACTTCACTAACTTAATAAGTAAATAATCCTGTGATGGGGTACACCCCGCCCCTGTGTGTATTTTGTATTATTATTATTTGAAATGTAAGGTTTGGTGTTTTTGAAAACACGTTGTTTTGTTTAACAGCATTGATGAGGACCAAACCCACTAACGGACCGAGTGTGAACACACCCTAAGACTGCAAAACTATTTGATAATTTCACAGCACCAAAATAAGTTACTCAACAGGCCATTCTGGAGAACAGACTTTGCAGGAGCTTTTCACCTCATGAAAAATTTGTGGCAGTTATGAAATGGTCTCATTTACCTTTTAATAATCTTACACATATTCAGTCATGCAGAGTTAGTGCAGACTTGGCTGTGCATAGCAACTGTAACCCTTTTTTTATGGGTGTCAATGTATTTTTCCAACCTCAGTGAACAGTTTTTAAAAACATACCTGCGGGTTTTATAGAAAGTGCAGTGCATGAGAGGGATTTTTATCACATGGTCCCAGAGGCCCACAAAAAGAATACTCTGACTGTGCAGAATCTGTAAGCTTCTGATGGGTTGTCTCTGTCCAGGCGGGAAAAGTTCAATTTCATCCAGCAAGCAGCTACTCATTGAATTGTTCAGTGGAGAGAGGACCTTTTTGATGGTGCCATAGTCTGGTGAGAGAGCGAGAGAGAGAGAGAGAGAGAGAGAGAGAGAGAGAGAGAGAGAGAGAGAGAGAGAGAGAGAGAGAGAGAGAGAGAGAAATTACAACAAATGTACTTACAATTTACCATGGTGCATGAAAGAGGGAAATAAAAGGCTATGATCTCAACTCCTGATAAATGAGCTCCAATGTTTATCTTTCAGTCATTTGGGGAATCTGGGAAGCTTCAGACAGGGTAAACAGTCTGCCAGTCACTGGACATATTGACCTACCACTGCATCCTTTAAAAAAAACTGTCACTCTGACTGAACTGAAGTGTACACAGCTTTACAAAAATACTGTGGCTTGAATGATTAAAACCTGTTTTAATGGGATGAGTTGAAATGGAAGGCAGGGAAGGAAGCAAAATATCAGTGAAGGGCCAGCCTGAGTGGAACACTGTTGAAAATCAGATGGTTACCAGTAATATATACTACTCAAAATAATTAAAGGAACACACATTAAATATGGCACAAATAAAACCACTGAACATACAGTCAAAAAATGTAATGTGTTCAAATGCTGGTATACACTAAAACTTGTAACTGGTCAATTCAGTGTGATCCCCTCTGTTGTTTTCAGATTCTGGACATTTTATCAAACAAGTGTGATCCCCTCTGTTGTTTTCAGATTCTGGACATTTTATCAAACAAGTCTGTACACTAGACATCGTGGACAAGGTTGTGGAAACAACCACACCACCCATAGCCTGATATCTACACACTAAAGCAGTGAATCGCTTGTCCACTACACATGGGCTCAATATCCACTTCAGGACATTAACTGCAGCCACAATAAGTGACCAAACTGTGACAAACAGTTTGAATGAATTGAGGTGAAGTCTCCACAAGCCCCCCTATAGACCCCCCCCCCCCCCCCCCAAGTGAAATGACTGTCAGGCTTCTTTTCTACCATTCTACCAGTGAAGTCATACGTAGTTACACACTGTCTCACGTTAAAATGGCAAAAAGAAAGAAGTCGGATGAGGAATACCGTTGTTTTCTGCTGGAATGGACTGATATGTGGACTGATAATATACCTTTGTGGAGAAGTCAGGATTTCAAATTTGTCTCATATACAGTGAACGACTGGCTTCAAACAAAAAATAGAATTTACAATGACATCTCATGACAAAACATGCTGCATTTGTAGCGAACTTACAGCGAAATGAAACTTGTGTGGAAGCACTGGACTTGACAGTGATTCCGGGAATCTCAAGCGGAGATTTGGAGCTGCAAGTTGCCGACTTCAAGGAGTCAGACATTTGGGTTGAAAAGTTTCACACTCTAAATTCAAATCTGGAAAGCCTTGCTCAGCAACACACAGAACTAGCAAAACTGCACAAATAGACTGATTTGAAGAAATTGGAGAGTGAAGATAACCTCAATCTACAAACTTGGAATGAACTTCCACTTACACACAGCACAATGTAGAATACCAGATTGGCTCTCTTAAGCATGTTTGGCTCCACCTTTATGTACGAACAGCCATACTCCCACTTGAATTACATCAAAAACAATGTACAGTCAAGATTAACAGTAGAAAGCCTGAATGCTTGCATGAAGCTGAACTTGACCAGCTATGAACCGGACTTCAAAAGAATGAGCGAAAAGATGCGGCAGAGAAGTCACAGTAAAGAAGCGCACTGTAAGTACAATAATCAATTACATTTTTTTTGCACTTTAAAGAACATATTTTGTGTTTATGATTGGCTTTTGCAGACCGCTTGCTCTAATTTCCATTCAGTTTGGCTGCCTTGCTCAAAAAAGTTGCCAACCCCTGCCCTAAGACATTATCTGCCAGCTGATTAGAATTATCATGTGTCTCTTCTTCAGATGCGTGTTATTTGGGGATTTAAACATATTCGGAGGTTTCTTGCTGGTGACTAAGATGGTTTTCAGCAGTTAGCATCATGTATTAGTACAAAACAATGAACTGAAAGGATTTTACATTGTATCAAATGTTGCTAGATTTTGAATAGATTTTGGTCATAATAAATACATAAAGTCATCAGTACATACAAAGAGCTGGGCTTCATTTACAGAGCAGACAGATGCAACGTTAGAGTTAATTATAGTCAGAGCAAGAATTTCTATTGCACAGACTGTCATTTGGTACAAGTCAAGTAATTGTGCTGATGGCTTCAGATTAATAAAGACAATGGACAATGGCAAGGGGATGCTACTGAGTGATATATTTGGCTAAGGGGCCTGTTATTGTCACAACATGTGGTTTGGAGGTTTCGTTAATTGAAATGCAAGAAATGAAGGACTGCTAAGATCCTTCTCTACACATAGCAGATATTTGAAGATTAAGGTCCACTGTCCTGGTCCCAAGATCTAACATACTGTAGATTAACCATACCTGGGAACCATTAGGTAAGTTGGTTAAATTGCATTAAACCGATGGAAACTATTCACCAAATTTCTGTATTTTCATTGCATTACAGTTACATGATCTTAATTCCAAAAACATTCTGCTTTAAATGCATTTTCTGGCTTGCTAATATTTATGGACACGTTTTCTTTTCAAATGATAGGTTTAGGAATAAAATTGACATCCCTAATTGCTTCCACTAAACTTTGCTTGATAGCAATTATAACACTGCTAAGATACGATGTAATGTTTCTTTTTTTTTTTTTTTAATGAGGGTCTGTTCAACTCCCTGAAATTTAACACAAATGTTACAATTTTAAGCATTTAATTTATATTGCCTCGGTACAGTAAGCGTGTTATTTCAGTGCTGCTAACAATGCAAAGATGGTAATCTCAAACAGGTGTTAAGTACTGAGCCAAAATACACTGCATAACTCACAGATCTATAAGCTAACACTGGCTTAGATCAGAATCTGCCTGTGATTCAAGTTACATGCTTTTGATGCAGAGTGGAAAATCCAACCTGCTTTTCATTACTTTCTAGTCTGTGCTTGACAGGTGACTGACTGGCTGCAACTTCACGCTGTTGTACAGGTTCGATCAACAGGGAGCTTCAGGAGTTTAGAAAAGGTTTCACTTGCATATCAAGGGCACGTGTCCATCTGCAGAGTTTTCATTTATGTCAGGAAAAGGAAGCTTTGATATCTTGCCCTGCCACATTTTCAATTTCCTCATTCTACCTCCAGAACCTCCACTTGTGAATGATGTCAGTAAAAAACCCACATATTATTATTAACTAAAGCAGCAGTTCCAGTTTGTGGTGATAGGTTTTCCTATGTATCTAGTCAGACATTCTTACTAAAACTGAGCCATTACCATGCATTTTCTAAAGTAGTTCTATGACCTCATTCATTGTGCTAGATTTTCAAAATTGTCATATGCACATTTTTCTGAAAGGAAAACTTCACCCAATAAAGATACCACAGAGTTTCCTAAACGTTCATGGCTTGCAGAACCTTAAGACATGCATCCTGCTGTCTAACCAATAAACATATAAGTGTGTCTTACAATCATCACCTGATGTTGAAAATTGGTGTAAAATGTTAAAGCATGAATTGGAAATAAGGATAATAAATGCATGATGAAACTCAATTCAAGGTAGTAAATAAGTAATCTCCATTGCTTTGTCTGGTGTCATAGTCATTTTAGAGATATTTCACTTAAAGGGTCCCCAGACCCATGTTTGGGAACCACTAATTTCCCAATGCTTTAATAAGCAACTCAGACATTATTGGAAACTATACTGTGTTTCTGAAAGGAGGATCCGCCTCTAATCACACACATAATCAAAACGTTCCTATAAAGAACCCTTTGCCTACGCCTTTTTGTCGTTTCTTTGTTTGCTCCTCCTTCCTCCCCTGCCTCCAGCTTGCAGATGCCTTGTCCAGGGTGCCTGTTGCCTGTCCGCTGGCAATAGTTGTCATAATCATTGCATCACAGTTCACCCCCCACAAGGGACTCAGAGTGCCACTTATCCTGCCTGCTGGCAATAGCTATCATCAAGCAATAATTATTTACCTCACAGTTCAGCCAGCACACAGGGCAGCTTTAGAGCTCCAATGGACAAGGCCACAGGCAAAAAAATATATTACATTTGTTTTGGCCCTTGTGTCAAACGCAATAAAGAACTGGTGAAATCAAACCTTTGGTGGACATCTCCTTTCTGAATAGTTGTTTCTTATTTGTTTTACATTACCATTGGGGTTAATGTCTGGGTTAATTTAATGACTTTATGTACAGTAAACAGCATTGAGAATTTTTACCATTGTATTCTATAACATGATGGTTACCTGTTGCAAGATAAATGATATGAAAGAGCATGTCTTTGCCCTGTACAACATCCACCACAATATGTGAGAAGCGGTTATTGTCCTCCATGAAGTAGGGAATAGGAATGACTGGCTGGACAACTTCATGCATCAGGATGAACTTCTGGGCATCCTGTAGGTTCCTCTCTGTCAGGTTCATGTACACTCCGTGGTCTATGGTGCCACACTGATAAGATAAAACAGGAGGAGGCATTGTTTATGTTAGTAGGTGTAACAAAGCGGAGCTTGGGAGCAAACTGGCGGCCATACAAACCACAAGTGTGTGTCTTAACCACTATGCATAAGAGCCAGACTTTTCTGCAAAAATGACCATGAAGCTTTAAATCTCATCTCACTGACGGGTCAGAATCCATAACGGCAGGGCATCACTCAACATGACTTGTTTCATAGACAGTCATAGGAGCTTTAAAAAATAATCCAACACATACATACCCAAAACAAACATTTCTTGACATCAATTTAAATCCCCTGATAAATCCTAGATTCTTTACAGCAGCAAAGCACTGACTGCTTGGTGCTTTAACACACTAAAGAAAAGGGATAAAGGTTTATTTAATTGATAACATCTATATCCTGGTGAGGAATTGTCCTTGAAGACTGCAGCTGTGCTCCCCAGGTCTGCAGGATATCTTACTGTACAACAGGATATTCATTTCTTCAGTTTTATTTCTTTGCTGCAGAGCAAAACACATTGAAGTTTGAAACACATTTTATGTCATTGCAGTATAAATAATTGCATTTTATATATATATATATATATTGTGATGAGTCAAAGGGGTTTCGGTCTGCAATTCAGCCTCCCAACAGTAGAAGTCATCAAACCAACTCGGGATTTCCCTTACCAAGGTCTTGTGACCATGACAAAAGTCATCTTTTTGAGGGGCGGCACCTTGGTGAGGGGCGGAAGTACGAGTATGTAAATTCCAGCCACTGGAGTCAAGTGAAATTAAGGATACCTGTCAGTTTGGGATTGGTGATCCACTGACTACCGGGGCGGGGTTTGCATACTAAAGGGAACGTGCTACTGTGTTCGGGGTTGGTCCTAAGGAATAGAGGCGGGGGAAAAAAGGCTGGAGGGAAGTACTTGGGAGTTTGGACTGTGTCACGAACGGAGGCCTTACTAACTTGGTTCTTTTCTGTTTTTATTCCTTTTTTGTTTTATTTTTGGATTTAAGCAGAACGCGAAGAGGACTAAGAGGCTTCCGTTCCTTTATTTTTGATTACTCCCGCACTCCCTCCCTCACATCCTTCTTTATTATTTTTCTTTTTTTTTCGTGTAATATTAAATAAAATTTTAATTGTTACACGTAAATCACTGTCTGGAAAATCCATTTGTACTCACACGCCTCACACGTGGTGTCATTGTGGGAGATGGATCCAGCTACAGTTTTGGTGATGTTTAGGGAGCAGGAGGAGAAGCGAGAGGAGAGGGAAGCACGGCGCCAGGAACAGCTCGCCCAGTTCTTTGGTCAGCTGGTAGAGAAAATCTCGACACCAGCGGCGGAAACAGCGGTTGCCCGGATGTTTTCTTCACAACCAAAGCTACAGAAGATGACTCCGGAAGATGATCCTGAGGCGTTCTTGGTCACCTTTGAGAGAGTGGCAGAAGCAGCAGGGTGGCCCAAGGAACACTGGGCCATGAAATTGGCACCCTGTTTGACAGGACAAGCGCAAGCAGCGTACAGAGCCTTGATGGCCTCGGAGGCCGCGGATTATATAAAAGTAAAAGAAGCCATTCTCTCACGCCTCGGGATCACGGAAGAAACATACCGGCGCCGTTTCCGGGAATACCAGCTGTCCAAGGGGGTGCGGCCCCGGGTTGCGGGACAGTATCTCCTGGATCAGTGCACCCGGTGGCTGCAACCGGAAGAACACACACCCCAAGAACTGGTGCAGAAGATCGCTATAGAGCAGTTCACCTCCATACTACCGCCAGGAAATCGGGAGTGGGTTAAAAGGAATCAACCTACCACTCTCGAGAAGGCCATCATCCTGGCGGAGGCTTATGAGGATGCGAATGAAGGCGCCGCCTCTGACCCCACTCCTGCGCCTAAACTAACCAGGACCAACCCATCAGTGAAGCCCAGAGGAGGTAACCAGACCTTCAGACCATGGAGGTCGAGGTTAGCCCCATCTTGGGCGAGAGAAAAACCCCCTAACCTGTCGGTCACTGACTCACAGGACAAGCAAACCCCGTTGGTGCCTTCTACCCCAGTTTGTTACCGATGCAATGAGCCCGGACATATAGCCAGGGATTGTCCAATGATGGAGGTAGACCTGGCAAGAAGATCCTGGTCGGCAGTAACAGGTAAGAACACTGGGGAATGTCGGGAGGGCCCTTATCAGTTAAGAGTACAGGTCGGGGGAAAGAGTACTTATGCATTTGCGGACTCTGGGTGTGCACAAACATTGATTCGACAAGCTCTTTTGGAGGGGGTAACCTGGGAGCCACAGGGTAAAGTGGCTATCTCATGTATCCACGGAGAAACTCGGGTTTATCCCACCACTAAAGTTAGACTTACTGTTGATGATTACTCAGCTTACGTTAAAGTGGCTGTAGCGCAATGTTTACCATACCCTGTTCTCCTGGGAAGAGACTGGCCGTTTTTTGATCGTATTTTAGGTCGGGAAATGGTCTTAGTTTCTACCAGGGGACAATCTAAACAACGGGAGAAAACAATTGGCGAGATTTTCCCGTTACAATCCGACCTGTTTAACCCTAAAATCCGCCCGAGAAAAACAAAGAGAGAGCGCAGGGTGGAAAAATATGAGGGAACTCTGAGACGACAAGGGGAGGGGTCTGACTCAAAGGTAAACCAATCTTGTAAACGGCAGGGTAAAGGAGTAGGTGTTCAGTGTGACCGGGGCTGCGAGGTTACTGATGTGGAAGGTCACATAATAAAAGACACTTCTCTCAGCGTACCTAATCATTGGGACCGAGATATTGACCTGGGCTATGAACAACAAAATGATCCCACATTACAGTATGCTTGGAAACAGGTTAGATATGTTGAGGGGAAGGATATGCATTTTTCTGTATCTGGGCACTTATTATATAGAATAACCCGGGCTCCCGGGACGGGACAGCTCGTAAAACAGTTATTGGTTCCTAGGCCTTTTCAGTCAGAAGTCATGAGATTGGCGCATGACATTCCATTTGCAGGTCATTTAGGAACTGAAAAGACTCAGGAACGAATTCTGGCCCGGTTTTTTTGGCCAGGGGTTTATGGTCTTGTGCGGAAGTATGTATCTGAGTGTCCGGAATGTCAATTAGCTGCCCCTAAGTTAGTTCGCCCCGCACCTCTGGTCTCACTGCCAATTATTGGAGTACCGTTTGAGAGGATTGGTGTAGATTTAGTAGGCCCTCTGAAGGGAGCAGAGTCAGGATATCGGTATATTCTGGTAGTAGTGGACTACGCAACACGATATCCAGAAGCTGTTCCCTTACGCTCTATGAGTGCAGAAGTAGTAGCAAATGAATTGGTTAAAATATTTTCTAGGGTGGGAATCCCGAAAGAAATTCTCACTGATCAGGGCACTAATTTTATGTCTGGCTGTATTCAGCAATTATACAAATTATTGAAAATCCGTTCAATTCGAACCTCAGTTTTTCATCCTCAAACGGATGGGCTTGTTGAACGATTTAATCAGACTTTGAAAAGTATGTTGCGCCGCTTTGTAGATCAGGAGAAACGTAATTGGGCTAAACTGCTTCCCTACTTGCTCTTTGCAGTTCGTGAGGTACCACAATCCTCAACGGGGTTCTCTCCGTTTGAGCTCTTGTACGGTCGGCAGCCGCGGGGTATCTTGGATCTCATAAGAGAAGGCTGGGAAGAACAGTCAAAAGACTCTAAAAATATAGTGAAATATGTATTACAGCTACGCGATCGCTTAGAATTAGTCGGTCGATTGGCACATGACAATCTCAAAGTGGCACAGCAGAAGCAGCAGCAAAGCTACAATAAAAATGCAAGAATTAGGAACTTTCGACCTGGAGACAAAGTGTTGTTGTTGTTGCCCTCATCAGAATCTAAGTTGTTTGCTAAATGGCAGGGTCCCTTTGAGGTTATTCGAGCAATTGGAAAAGTTAATTATGAGATCCGACAGCCTGGGCGTCGGAAGGAAAATCAAATTTATCATGTTAATCTCCTCAAACCGTGGAAAGAACGGGAGGTCCATTTTATATCTCCCGAACAGGAGGGAGAGGACTATGGACCCTCAATTGAGCCAGTATCAGCAGCTGGGGTTCCGATGGGGGAACAATTAACTCCTGATCAACGCAAAGAGGTAAGCAATTTAATCAAAATGTTTGGTGATGTGTTTTCTAACGTGCCCGGAAGAACGCATTTGATTGAACATGCTATTATCACTCCGCCAGGTCTGAGAGTTAGACAGAGACCGTATCGCATTCCAGAAAGTCGGAGAGATTCTGTCCGGAGGGAGGTGGAGTGTATGTTGAAACTTGGGATAATTGAACCTTCCCGAAGTGAGTGGTGTAGCCCAATTGTACCAATAGACAAACCAGATGGGTCACTACGGTTATGTATAGACTTTAGGAGGGTGAATGCTATCTCTAAGTTTGATGCATATCCCATGCCTCGGGTAGATGAACTCTTAGACAGGCTGGGGCGAGCTCGGTTTATTTCAACTTTGGATCTGACGAAAGGATACTGGCAAATTCCATTAGCAAAAGCCTCTCGTGAGAAAACGGCATTCTCAACCCCAGATGGTCTTTTTCAATTTTGTACTATGCCGTTCGGACTTCATGGAGCTCCCGCAACTTTCCAGAGACTGATGGACAGGGTATTACAACCTCATCGAGAGTATGCAGCTGCATATATCGATGATGTAGTCATATACAGTTCTTCCTGGAAAGAACATTTGAGTAGATTAAAAGCCGTCCTACAGTCTCTGAGGAAGGCGGGACTCACAGCGAACATGGCAAAGTGCGCTATTGGAAAAGAAGAAACAAAATATTTAGGTTTCATAATGGGTAAGGGTAGAGTGAAACCGTTGGTTTCAAAAGTCCAGGCTTTGTTGGATTCACCGGTACCTACCACGAAAACCCAGGTGAGATCACTGTTAGGGTTGGCTGGTTATTACCGCCGCTTTATTCCACACTTTTCCACTATAGCCGCCCCTCTCACTGATCTCACTAAAAAGAACGCTCCAAATAAAATTAAGTGGAGTGCAGAGTGTCAGACAGCCTTTGAATCTATTAAAACTAATTTGAGTCAGGCCCCAGCATTAGTAAGCCCGGATTTCAGCCGAGAGTTCATCCTTCAGACCGATGCATCACACACTGGTCTGGGGGCGGTTCTGTCCCAGGAAAAAAATGGTATAGAACACCCGATATTATATATTAGTCGGAAGTTACTGCCGAGAGAACAAAGGTACTCTGTGGTAGAGAAAGAATGCCTGGCAGTAAAATGGGCGGTGGAGTCCTTAAAATACTATCTTCTGGGACGACCCTTTGTACTCATCACAGATCACGCCCCTTTAAAGTGGTTAGACACAATGAAGGATTCAAACGCTAGGATTACGCGGTGGTACCTGGCGCTCCAACCCTTCGCCTTTCAAATAAGGCATCGTGCAGGTAAGTTACATCAAAACGCTGATTTTTTTTCCCGGGAGGGAGGGGAAAAGGAGGGGTTAGAGGTTTCCGAGTGTTCCTTCGGCTCCACTCTGAGGGGTGGGATATGTGATGAGTCAAAGGGGTTTCGGTCTGCAATTCAGCCTCCCAACAGTAGAAGGCATCAAACCAACTCGGGACTTCCCTTACCAAGGTCTTGTGACCATGACAAAAGTCATCTTTTTGAGGGGCGGCACCTTGGTGAGGGGCGGAAGTACGAGTATGTAAATTCCAGCCACTGGAGTCAAGTGAAATTAAGGATACCTGTCAGTTTGGGATTGGTGATCCACTGACTACCGGGGCGGGGTTTGCATACTAAAGGGAACGTGCTACTGTGTTCGGGGTTGGTCCTAAGGAATAGAGGCGGGGAAAAAAAAGGCTGGAGGGAAGTATGTGGGAGTTTGGACTGTGTCACGAACGGAGGCCTTACTAACTTGGTTCTTTTCTGTTTTTATTCCTTTTTTGTTTTATTTTTGGATTTAAGCAGAACGCGAAGAGGACTAAGAGGCTTCCGTTCCTTTATTTTTGATTACTCCCACACTCCCTCCCTCACATCCTTCTTTATTATTTTTCTTTTTTTTCTCGTGTAATATTAAATAAAATTTTAATTGTTACACGTAAATCACTGTCTGGAAAATCCATTTGTACTCACACGCCTCACACTCATAATATATATATATATATATATATATATATATATATATATATATATATATATACATATATATATATACACACTGAGTGTACAAAACATTAGGAACACCGGCTCTTTCTATGAAAGACTGATGAGGTGAATCCAGGTGAAAGCTATGATCCCTTATTGATGTAACCACTTAAATCCACTTCAATCAGTGTAGAGGAAGGGGAGACAGGTTAAAGAAGGATTTTTAAGCCTTGACACAATTGAGACATGGATTGTGTATGTGTGCCATTCAGATGGTAAATGGGCAAGACAAAAGATTTAAGTGCCTTTGAACGGGGTATGGTAGTAGGTGCCAGGAGTGCCGGTTTGAGTGTGCTGGGTTTCACGCTCAGCAGTTTCCCGTGTGTATCAAGGATGGTCCACCACCCAAAGGAAATCCAGCCAACAGCAGGCCAGTGGTCAAAAACGGCTCATTGATGAAAGAGGCCAAAGGAGGCTGACACGAATTGTGCAGTCAACTGACATTCCAGTACACAATTGGTGCCGAAAGACCCATAAAAGAATGCACAACTCTTCATACCTTGACACGATGGGGTATGGCAGCTGAAGACCTAACAGAGTTCCACTTTTTTCAGCAAAACACAAGAAACTGCGGTTGCAGTGGGTGAAGGAATGAAAACACTGGACACTGAAAACTTGGAAAAACACTGCCTGGTCTGACGAATCCCGGTTCCTGCTCTTTCCCCCTGATGGGAGGACTAGGGTATGGAGAAAACCACATGAGTACATGCATCCATCATGCCGCGTGTCAACATTGCAGGCTGGTGGTGGTAGTGTGATGGTGTGGGGTGTGTTTTCATGGCACACATTGGGCTCCTTGATAAAAGTGGAGCAACGTTTGAATGCCACAGGATATCTGAACATCACTGCCAGTCTGGTGCATCCCTTCATGGCAGCAGTGTACCCATCTGCTAATGGATTTTTTCAGCAGGATAATACCCCCTGCTACAAGGCTAGGGTTGTCCAGGAATTGTTCCACGAAACATGACAATGAATTCAACTTACTGCAGTACCTGCCCAGTCACGAGATAGCAATTTAATTGAGCATCTGTGGGATGAGATGGAATGAGCTATTCGGAGTAGAGATCCACTACCAGCCAACTTGACACAAATGTAGGAAGCATTGGAGTCAACATGGGCCAGTATCCCTGTGGAACGCTTTCGACACCTTGTAGAGTCCATGCCAGGACAAATTGAGGCTGTTCTGAGGACAAAAGGGGGTGGAACTCAATATTAGCTAGGTGTTCCTAATGTTTTGTACACTCGGTGTACAAAAGTGTATAAGATCCCCTTTTGCTGTACTGCTTACTTCTGCCAGTGCCAATTATTGACTTGGTAACTGTGCCCCAGTATCCAGCAATGCAATGAACAAAAGAGGAAAAATGTAATGCATCCAGTAAGACTCAATCCATTGTAAACATTCAATCCATAATAATTAGGGTTCAAGACCTTTTGTTGGCTAAGTGATCAACGTTGTTTCTAAATACATTGAACAATCAGTACAGCCAGGCCTACAGCACTCCATTACACAGCAGGAGAACTGCCAACATCTTAAAAATAGAGCCAAGTACCTGTTATCTTGTGCAGATGATTTATTTCAGTGTATTGTATGTGCTGACAAAGATGGACAAAGGGGAAAATTGTACAGCTACAGGACCAACTCCCACTCAGGACACTTTCCATGCGCAAGTCCAGTAAGGCTAAGGGTAGTATGGGTCAAAGGTAGAATAAATAGGCTGTACAAAATTAAATCATGTACTCATTCCACATATCATTCATTGTATCTCGTTTCTTATTCTTGTTTTGTTTCCGGTTTTCATCATGTCTTTGGAACTTATTTCAATATGCTGAAGACGGACGCTTGAGGACAAAACATGTTCGGTTTTTATTTTTCCATAATCAATGAATAAAGAATACAAATAAAGAGATGAAGAAATTAACATCATTTATGTGTTTTTGTATGAGAATGGACATCTGAAACGCAAACACCTTAAGGATTACTGTGAGGTCGATGCTCCTGATTTGTAGAACTTGAGAAGAGAGTTTAATTAAGCGTAATGCTATATGGAAATAATAGTATTCTTAGGGTTACCTTCCACACGTGTAAAAGTTTTTTTGTTTTTTTTTTCATTCCAGGGATGCTTCAGTCTTACATTGATGATACAAAAAACCTAGTGGGGAACTAACAAGGAGCATCTTGAAAAACTATAGCTATGAAACATATACACACTGTACTCTAATAGCATATACACGCTGTGGTCTGCAATAGCATATACACACTGTACTCTAATAGCATATACACGTTGTACTCTAAAAGCAAATACACGCTGTACTCTAATAGCATATACACGCTGTACTCTAAAGAAATATACATGCTGTAGTCTGTAATAGCATATACACACTTATTAAATGGGTGACACACAGTACTCTGGTCTCAGTCACTGCTAAGGCAGGACAGACAATTTTCTGGTCTTATGGGTGCTATCCTTCAATATCCTTAAGGCTTGCAGTGGATAGCTGCTACCATTAAAAGTGCTAAACTCTGGATATTTACCTGGAAGTCGGGGTTGGGATTGGGAAAAGGCAGCCATGCAGAGCGTGAGTTCTCCTGGTATTTGAATGGCCCGTTGAACACTTGGGTAATTGCACTCAGATTGAAAACACACACTGCTGAGGCAGCGATGCTGTTCCTAAATGAAAGAATTTGGATAGACTGAGTCAGCAAATCCTTCAAATCCAGCAATGGTGTAGATAGCACAACATAATTAGATATAACACTGTCTGCTTGGATAAAGTTCATCAATAGATAAAACAAAAAATGTAAACATTAACAAACACATATAAACATATATATATACATGTACATAGTACTGAATGCATACATACTGACTACATACACACAGTACAGCATTGGAAATATAGGGAAAAAAGCTTTAACTCATGAGTTATTTAAATAATGTTGTATTAAAGTCAAATTTAATGTATAAAATACATTATATATATATATATATATATTCATGAAACACCTAATGGCGTCTTTTAAAACAATCTATAGAATATCAAACTGTATTTTATTCAAATAAACAGACATACTTTTATGCATTCCTAGTGGACAGCTTTATTCATATCCTGAGGTTAACTAACTGATCAGATGTTTTAATTCTGCTGGACCTGTACCTCTGGGTGGATGTTACTCACACATTAGTGGTGAAGATCCCATACAGGAGATCAAGCTCTGGTAAGAAGAAGGTGCCTTGCAGTTCGTTGTAGTAAAAAGGGATTTCTCCAGGCCGGGAGCAGTTCAGACGGGATTTTGTGAAAGTGGTCCATGTGTCTTCCAAGAGAAACCTGCCCCCAATGTCATTCTTACAGACTCGAGCTGCACGCGAGAAGACGGTCTTACCACAGTCATGTTCTACCGCATTCTCCCGGAAGAAGAAATAGATGAAATTTCCAATGTCGTAAGAAGAAACAATATTGGGCTCTGAAACAAACATTCAGATAACATTAACTGGACAGGGAAAGTTGGGTAAGATAAGGCAAAATAGTGGATGTGTGGCTTAGGGTTACTTGGGGTTTGAAAAGAGTTTAATGTGAAATGTGATATCCCTCAAGGTGATTTAATAGTGTGCAGGGATAGCTATGATAACAGTTTGGAGAAGATTCAAGGCACACTATTCTGTTCACTATGTAAAGTGTGACAGACATTTAACTGCAGTACATAGAGTTAACAAATCAAATCTATTCTTATCAAATATGTATTATCCTCACTTCATAGATTACACATTTTTCTACGAAAGGCACATTATGTTAAACGTGTTTGCTTTTTAAAGGTATTTTTTTCATAGCATTTGTAAAAATAAATAATTAGATTAAATCTCTGCACATGTTTACATGCTGCACTTCCCACTGAAGGAATGTGTCTGAGACAGGTGAGTTACTGCTGAGAGTATGAAGACTTGTAGGAAAATCAACTGACAATGGCAATATATAGTATATTAGTTAAAATGTACTCAAATTATGTTGATGGCACCAAGTGATATTGTAACTTGGGTAAGTCACTCCATGGGATAACGACAGCACGGTCAAACTTTGCACCTCCAATTTTTAAGATGATATGTGCTTTTGTGATTATTTACTCTATGAGCATAACAATGCAGGAAATCTTAGATTGAAATGCCATTGAAGTCAGGTTAAGAATAAGGTTAAGAGTCATTTTTAATAGTTTAGTATTGCTTATGAAAGGACAGGCTTGTCAACACTCTGGACTAAAAAAAGGCAACAACTAAAGTTTTCAAAAAATAGTCAGTTTTTGGAAATCTTTATAAATACAATTTGATTTTAATGTCTGTGTGTAATTTCAATACATTGTCACAATTAAATAATTTTTCAAGAAACATAAAAGAACCACATGTAAAATCTAAAGATTTACTAATTCTGAATAAATTATATTAATACTTCAAAACAAGATGGACTGAAATGTCATTTTTATTCATTTTATTTCTTCACAAATCAGCCTTTCCCAATAGAGTTTAACTTATGCAGGCAGATAATTATCTAGATTCAATATTATTACATCTAAATTGAAAGTTTAAATCCACTATAATTTCAGCTCCTCTGTATAGCTCTGGCTGTTATATCCCTGATCATCTTGCACATTTAATATTTAATATTAAATGTAGGCCATCAATACAATCATCAAACTCAAATGCATCTGGACAAAATGAAATGCATTTTATAGATGTTAAAAATGCATTCTTTATTCTCTGGTTCCTATCTTCTAGATCTTCTTTTTTTTGTATTTGTTTAGTTAAGTGATCCATTGAAAGCTGTAGAATGAAATCACTGCTGAGATATAGTATGGGGCTCAAGCAGAAACATAAATAGGTGGACAGTAAGAGTAATCGAGCAAAAAGCAAACACTTTAACGTTATAATAAACTACATTTCCAGTAGATTGGGCAAAAAGAAATCAAAAACTAATATCTAATGAAGTGTCTTGGTGTTAGGTGTATTACAAAAAATGGCCAGCCTCCCTGTCACTGTCATACTGTACTGTATTATTATTATTATTATTATTATTATTATTATTATTATTATTAGTCCTATTTAAAACCCATTAAATGGGACCGTCCAATGTACAGGACATCTCCAGCCGTCAAATGATGGCTGGAGAAAATAATTCTCATTAGCATCCTCAATTTGAGGATGCTAAAAGGAACGGGCTTATAACTAATTCAAAGAAAACCAGAAAAAAGGACTGTAAATTAAATGTTCAAACAAAATGGGGAGGTGGTACAGAGTACGCCCCCTAGAGCCCACTGGTCGACAAAAGTGGCCGTGTTGCCAGCAGACTCTGCGTGGGCGTGCTCTAACTGAACCCTGGATCGGACGAGGGCCCTGAACATGGCCCCACAGTCAAAGAGACCCTCCCCGATCATCTTGCGCTTCCTGGTCTTGTAAATTGCCAGTTTAGCAAGAGCCAGGAGCAGATTCACAAGGAGGTCTCTCTTGTTGCTGGAGCCATGAACAGGGTGCCCGAATATGATGAGGATGGGGGAGAAATGCAGCCAGAACTGCAGAAGAAGGTTCATAAGCAGCAAGAACAGCGGCTGCAGCCTGGCGCACAGAAAATAAATGTGAGATACCGACTCGGACTGACCGCAGAAAGGGCAGGCGGTGTCCGAGTCGGTAAAGTGACATAGGATCTCTCCTGACGCGAACGCTTTGTGCAGGACCCTCCATCCCAGGTCCCCAGCTCCCCTGGAGACTAGCAGGGAGTACAGGGCCTCTCACTCGGGACCGACACCCTCCAGTGGTCGAAGGGGCTCCCGCCAATTGGTGTAGTAGTTGTAGTATTATTATTATTATTATTATTATTAGTAGTATTATTATTAGTATTATTAGTATTATTATTTATTTCTTAGCAGTTGCCCCTGTATATATTTATCTCGGTGAGAACCAATTAACTTGAACCAATTAATGGTCTTTGCGATTGTGTTTTTTACAGATGCACATTGCTTAACACAAAGCAACATTCAAATATGTTATAAACTTTTAGCAAGGATTTTGGCAAGTACTTTCTGTATTCAGTTAAAAGTAAAAATAAAGCAATTGCTTCCATTTGAAAGTCACAGACTAACCTTCCACTTTTTCCTCCCACGCCAGAAAAAGAGATTAAGTAACTTCAACCACTGATTAACTCTAAAACACATTTCCCTGGAGAGAAGTAATTTGCCATTGGTTTATATGCATTGACTAAGACAGGTGTGAACACCAGACATTACCAACAATAGTTGGCCAGGGAAGGATTATAATTATTTTCAATGTTAGTACTCTGCGCCTCTCAGGGGAACAGAGAACATTTTTTTTTCCAGAAAGAAAGTAGGGTGCATTAAAGCGATAATAGAGGTTCAAGGTTATATTGCTTGGACCCATGTGAAATAACCTTTTAAACAGAACTAAACCAAAGGGGTGCATGTGGTTGTCCAATCTGTGCTAACATTACCATATTTATTACATTCCCTCCCCATCACTCTATATATAAACTGTATTATCTTAATACAAGCTGTGCTTCTTTTATCATCTCACCCTTATTGCATTTGCACCCATTGTACCCGACAGCTGCCCTTGGCCTCACAAGTTTGGTCTACAAATGAATTTAAAAAATGTTATACCGGTACTTTCCCAGAAAGCCATTTCATTCTTTATTCAATCATTTTGTGAAATCGATCAACTGTGATCAGAATATAAATAGTATCATAACAACAATTCTGAAAAGAATTGCAGTATTTACAACCATCTAAATATTAGTTTTTAGCAGCTGTTATAGCAAGTGTATAGTTGTACTACATGTATATTATTCTCAGTTCTACATGAAGGCACGTTTTTCAATCTTGGCAAGTTTGACACTTTTAGACAACATACACATATCAGTAAATTAACAGATGTAAGAAGAATGTGCCTCATCATGTCCTTCCTTGGTACTGCATGGACAAGGCAGCAAACATGTTTAACGGAGCCTCGCCCCTTACAACAGATGAGCTGGTTTAAAAATATGTGGCATTTTGTGCGTATAAACATTTTGAACATAGTGTTAATTTCAAATGATATGCATTATGATTTGCAGTAGAATGTATTTGTGTTTCAGTATGCCACAATGAAAAAAAAGATCTGAATGAATAAATATGTTAAAACCTACATGACAAAAATAAACCCTTCATGAGATGGAAACCATTCATGAGATTTGATCCCTATTAATGTGAATTGGAATGAAACCGGTCGGCCGAGACTTCAAGACCTTCCTAAAACCATTTTCACTCCACTGAGCCATTCACACAGTGCCCACAATTTGTTAAGAGTGAAAACAGATGCTCAGGCCTGTGCTTACCATTGAGCCATTTTGAGTTGTACTGCGCAGTGCGGAGAGGCGGAAGTCCACCCAGGCTACGGTAGATGGCTGGGTCTCTCCCAGGGAAATCCATGGCAGTGGCCGCATACAGCTCTCCATTCGAGGTAATCAAAGCAGTGGAGTTGTGCTGGGGGCTATAGGGACACCGAGCCATACCACTAATCTGGTCGTGGATCTCCGTCAAGTCTGTCAACTAAAAACATGTAAAACAAGTACATTAGTAACATACATTGGCTGCCACAGCTGTAAATAAAACATTATCAGTATCATGAGAAAGCAGATCATCGACTGTATTGTACGTAGATGCTCAGTTGTTAGGGTGACATATGGATAGGCGGATATTTGACTAATTTTATTAAAATTTGTATAAGCATTTCTCTAGATACTAAAATCGTAAATGGGGTGCTTAATATTTAGACATGACAGACATCCTAATTCACAGAATGTGTGTGTGTGTGTGTTTGTTTCTAAACAAAATGACATTTATACTAACATATTTCAAAACATTATTCACCAGTGTACACAGTGTCTTGTCTTGTTTATCTAAATACTTCTAACTGATTTTCTCCTTGCCTCTATCCTTTCAATGTAATGAACAGGTTACAGGGTAAGCACAGAAATCTACAGACATGCCATTGATCTTCACTTACACCTTTAATCTAGCAGACCGATATTTTTTTTTTGTTGCCAGCTGACATAAAAATTAGGTCAGTTTTCTAAATTTCAACCTTGGAGTAGGCCATTAATCAGTCTAACTAAGTCTTAAAAGGACTGCATGCTAAGTAAAGTCTGTGCTGTCAAATGCAAAAAAATAGATATACTGTATTTTTTCAGGATTATACACGCACACACATACGTACACTTCTGAAAGACTGACGGGCAAAAACTGAAGGTAATCTCTGTGAGGAGGGGGGAACAGAATGTATGATGAAAATAAATCAAAGTCTCTTCGGTGAATGAACTGGACTCCTTACGCAGTAAAGTATTATTCTACCCAACGTCAGTCTGGCAAAGAATCTCACAAAATGATGTCTACTGTTTCATGAAGACATCATAGAATATTAAACATAGGTAGGGGTAAAGTTACCGCTATGCTTATCGTGACTCAGTGGGTTTGGTCGCTTGTATGCTTTGGTGTGCATTACTATAGCATTACCATCACCTGACTGTTTGTATTGGAAGTAGACTAGGGATGTTTATATTTTAGAATTTAAATGTTCTCCAAGTAATAAACATCTAGAATTTGTCTAAAACGTTTCAACACTGTCAAAGATATGCATGTCAAATATACAATTCACCTGTAGTGTTTATATAGTAGGATGTGTACAGTGTAAGGCTGTTTATTCAAAAGTATTTTCCTTATACATATAAATTATACATATGTAGTCTCATCCTACATTGTTGATAGTTTCTGCTTGAAACAATTTCAACTAATTTCTGGTCTAAAGCAGAGCTGAAATGTCTTCACGGAACATCAGCTCCTCAGAACCCCACATACAGTACATCAATTTTATATCACACAAAACTTTGAAAAGTTGTTTAATATATTTCACTTTAAATTATTTATCTTTTCACTGATAAATCACATTTTCCATTCTACAGTTTCTCAAAGACTAATAAGGTAATGATACATGAATGTTTTATTGCACATGGAGAGATCAGCGTCTAGCTAGTTAATCAAATAACCAAGTAATGAAGTAGTCAACGATTGTGGCCTGTTGCTGTACCAATATTCCTATTTTTGCCAGGCTTAAAATATATCTCACAGTGATAGCTTCAACAACAATTGGTTTTTGAGTGAAAATAGTACTGACAGTAATGAAATGTAGAAAGAAAAAGCTTTACTTGCAATTGTGCACCATTAAGCATCATTTTATATTTGTAAATTGTTGTTATAAAAAAAAACAATGTATTTGCAGTCTCAAACAGCCTTTGTATTAAGGTGGCCTTTAGCAAACTTTGACTGTAGTGTCAAACCAATACTGCATCCTCTTTCATGAGGGTAACCTTCATTTAGAATGAAGGAATAGCATTTCCCTGGTATAAGATAATAAAGTCGAGGAGAAAAGGCAGCTCTATAGTGTTTGAAAGGTTATGTCAGCTGGCTCTACCCAGCTTTATTGTACTTTGTGTGTGTAATTTTGTTTCTAGTACAAGATACTAATCCCTCAACTCCAGTCAAGCCTATCACTGCAACCAATGGCAGCCAGATGGTAGTCTTTTGTTTGCCATGGCAAACCTGACATCCTTCATTTTGTCAAATCCAATAGTCTTGCTGAAACATTGTAGGTGACTTAAAAAAATGAATCAACTGTTGCAAGTTTAACAGCTGTTTCAGGAGGCCAGGGCTTCTCATTTGTTTTTTTAGGGTGACAATTCCAATCGCGGTTAATAAGGAATTACATTTTTGCATCTGGTAGCTGTTTGGTAATTGTTATTATTTGCGGTGCAGAGAAAGTCGCCGCTATTATCTGTTATTGTTTGGTATTATTTGTAAAAACTGTATGAGGATGTGTGACTGATCAGCTACTGATTAATTAACTAGCTGACAGTCAAACATCCTTATTAAACACATGAGGACTACGGCAGAGGGGTAATAAGATAATTACTACCTAGTTAACCCCTTGGCCATAACAGAAGACAGGAGACAGGAGAAACAATTGCTATTGCTATGTATGCTGGTTTTGCAACCAGCATACTACTTGTTACTGTTTATTGTTTGCTTGTTTGTTTGGCCAATGTGCCTTTTTGTTTGACTTTGTTTTGTTTAAATCTTTTGTCTATTATTTAATAAAAGCACTGACCGCCGTAGCATCTCGGTTGTCACCTGCCAGTAGTGTTTTGTTTTCTGTTTCTGGTCTGATGTCACCCCTGCAGCCCTCTCTATCACAGCATCCCAAGCAGTTACTTGTGCAAGGCATCCAATCACACACACACTAACTGTGTGGAAGGCCCTTTTTTTTATTAACCTCTGTATCAAGGGAGAGACAACCTCATTATTTCCTTTTCCTTTATTATGGCTGTTTGTATTCTGTCTTGCTTTCTACTTAATGCAAATGTTGCTCTTCTTACCAACTGATCACCCCTGTAAACAAGATTCTCATCAGAAAAAATGATTTACATTAATACTACTTCCACATTCACTGAAAGCAGGTTTCAGTTTTGTTCAGTTTTTTGTAATTTTTAGGGCCACTGCACATGATCTACACTCTTGCATTCTACTAATTTAATTTGACCAAATCGATCCATGTAAGACAGCTTTCCACAAATCGCAATGTACTTTTCTACAGTGATGAAGACAGACTTTTGCTCCTCTACACTTTAATCAGGCTGGGCTTCAGTGGTTGTTCAGGAGTCTAACGGCGCACAGATACTAGTGCATCGCTTAAGCTGGAAAGAAAAGTTTACAAATTGACCTGTGATTTGTCCACATGTATTTTGATATCTAACAGTATAAACCATACAATTTCATAGGTTGTAGGCCTTTGTAATTGTCAGTTATAAGAAACGGAATGCTCATCCTGGTCTCATTGTGCATTGTACCAGTGCAGAGTGATACAATTAAGGCAGACACTTTTAAAGACTTAGTAATGATTTGCTTGTTATATCTGGTTGCAATGGTACAAGAAGATAAAATATATGCTGCTAGAAACCAAGCAATATGGAGTGGCCTAAAAGTACAATCTAAATTCTAAACGTTACTGAACCCCATGTGGCAGTGACGGCAAGTACCCCAGTTTACTCTTTACTAAAATAGAAAAAAAAAGATCATCAGTATGATCAGTATTCAGTAGTAATCCTCGCATTCAACAATTAATCAGGTCTGTAACTATGTTATTTAACAAATTATTCATTTTATAGATATTTGCCCTCCACACAACTTAAAGGTCTTAACATAATCTTCTTTTTTTATTTCAGTAGAAGAAAAAAGGCTAGACACACTGCACTGCTAATGGGCTCTATGCCTTGTTCCTCAGGATACGAGCGTAAAGTAAATTGATTTTCAGTACCGTGCGATTGGTGCAAATGGGTGTAAATGCATTGGTTCCACAGGTAAAGAGCCAGTCTCCATTTACAAGAAGAACCCGGATGTAGTTCTGGCATTCTTCCTGCAAAGATACAAGAAAAATAATGTTACATTCCTGCAGTGGTTCAGCTAAGAAACAAGAAATACAATTACAGAACTGCCTATACATTAAGAAAAAAAGCTCCAGGATACATATGTCAATATGGCGCAATGCACTGTAAATAAACAAACTTTAGTTCATATTGCCACTGTGCTAAAAAAAGAAGTGATTAAGGGAACGGGAGGACCCACCGATAATCCCTAAATCAAGAAGTGGCATTTTTAAAACAGATTAAATAATTATTTAGTTTGATTGTAATGCTGTATCCAGTGCATCCTAAAGCAAATCCATTGAATTGTATGGATAATTCTCTCTCTTTTTTTTAAATTCTCATCATTTTATATTCTACTTTATAGACAGTAAATATTTTGATAGTCCATCACACATACATTTATGATAAAATTTGTTAAGGGTGGCTAAAAAGATGTAAGGTGAGGCAATATTCATAACCACCACTGTACAGGAACCACTAAATCTAGAAATAGTAGTTCAACTTGTTCCTCTAAATTACAGTGACCTTGGGACATGATTAGTTTGAAATGTTTGTGGTTTACAGAATATTTCCATTAATCTTACCTGTTATTCACTTCTGTTCTCTATATAGATTTCAAATGTCCAATTTTGTAAAACACATGTTAGTGTTGCACTTCCTTGGTAAAACAACTAGTAATATCTTCACTGTTGAAATGTGATTTGATTGACTGCTTATATCACTGGGTGAGGTAAACACACTTCCAAGTGTCATGAAGGGTCCCCTAACAGTCCGATTAGGAGGAATGAGTATGTGCTGATTTTGCACGTTAGTTCTGTAAAGTCCAATTTCTGTGTTATTGTGCATATTTTAGCTTTTTAGTCACCTTCCCCTTTCTTAACAAAGGTATTCTTACTGCAACATATCCTTTAAGTCCTGATTTCAAGAGTGGCCTTCGTACTGTTGATTTGATGGACAACGACACCTGTGCCGTCTGCCAGTTCTGTTATCAATTCAGCGTTTGTCTTCTTTCTATTCCTTAGGGATATTATCTTCAAGTATTGCTCATCCTTGTTAGAAGCTTTTTGGGTCTTCCAGTTCTGGGTTTGTCAATTACTGTTGATGTTTCTCTGTACTTGTTGATTATGCTTCGGATACCACACCTTGAAAACCGAGTGATCTGAGCTATTTCACTCAATGTTTTTCCTTCTTTGTGCAAGTGATGGTTGTTATAATAGAAGAAAACACTTGTGGAGGCTTTGAGTAAATTGTTGATGCTCATAATGCACAGTAGAAAAGTGCAACATGTCTTTTGCACAGCAGTGTATATTGTAGTATAACAGTATTATTTCCGAATGGGCTGTCTGTTATTAACTGTTTGTAATTGTTGTCTTGTCTTTTGTGCACTGTACAATAGATACAACAAAATACTGAGACTCAATTCCCACAATGACCTACCCCCCCCCCCCCCCCAATCCTCGTCCTCTGCTAGAACACCTATAGAGCTGCTTACCCTTAACTTAATTCAACCTGGGCATCCTGGGTTAATAACACCTAACACAAGAATATTTTTAACACTAAACTAGCAGACAGCTGTTTAGTGTGATGAATGGGCATTCCCATAACACAGTACAATACTAAAATCTCATTCTACCTACTGTCACGCCCAGTCCCACACACTGTCAAGGGCACTAACAAACACATACATCAACCTCCTCAGTCCTTTTATCCATTTAAATAGAAAAGCATATTGTACTGTACAAGGTAGGTTTTTTTGGCAGTAGGGTCGAATATCTGTGACAACTGCACTTATATATATTATCCTTTTTCATGGGCACAGGAACTGATGAGGTTAAGCCAGGATGTGAAATTAGTGCTTTCAGAAGGCAATTCAACCTAAATGTAGTCAGGGCTCAATTTAGGTTTTCCAACACTTGAAACGCACAAAAGACTTCATTTTTGAGTATTTTCTGAAGCTGACAAATTCAGGATGTGAACCTGTGAGCACCTGTCTCTAGTGGATGTATTCACACCTACCTCTGATTTGCCTTTACTGAAACATGCTCTCTTAGTAAACTTGTCACACTCCCATTTCTCCTCCTGAAAGAATAAGAAACAAATTGCATGAGATGGATGTAATTGTACAGCAGCATTTAATCTAATTTGGGACGTTATGTTTCAAAAATGCTAAAAATGCCAAGCAGTGACATTACCTTTAAACAGCTGCCAAAGCATGGACACAGGAAATATAATCAAGCTACAGAAAGAGAGGTACTATAGTATAAGCCTTTCATAGAGTGTGGTGGTAACAGCAATATCAAACATAAGACCATTCTATATCCTCTATATAACTCTTGAGTTACCATATAAAAAACCCTGTTTGGATGGATTGAATAACTTAGTCAGGAAACTGTGTTCTAAAGTGTTGTTAGTTTCTTTACAGTCTACAATGGTTTCATCCATATTCAACTTTTATTATTCGTCAAAACATACAATCTGATTTTTTATAAGATCTTTTCTTTAAAAAAAATGAACAAACAACAGAGACAATATCAAGACAACTAAAACAAGTTCACATTAAAACGTTAACTAGGACACTGTCTGTTTCTTTTTTATGGTGAGCTTGACATGCATGCTACTCTGTTCATTCTGCATAGAGATTCGAGGCAGCTAATGAAAGGATATTACTGATTGGTTTGTAAGATTCTAGAGGGTCAAAAGCAGGCAATTGCTGTTGTCTGTTGAGAGTGAATAAACAAATCAATGATGCTTTTGGATGCTTTTTTACGATTTACAACAAAAATACAACATAACACTTTATTTTATGAACTGTCACTTCAATAGAATTGTGCAGTGATCACTAGGTAATGTGAAAAGTACAGCATTTAAAGAAATCAAGTAAATCAACACGACTCACCAACAAGTTTCTTCTTATATTATTTGTAAAATGTCAAAGGTCACATGTTTTATTTTTAAATGTGAAGTGCATTATTATTATTGAGTACAGTAATCATCTCCTATACAGTAAGCTGAAAATCTAAAATTAATTTCATTTTCAAATAATTTTCTTTTTTTTTTTTTTTAAATCACAGCAGGTTTCTTACAGTTAAAGTAGTTAAAGGGCATTGGTATTTATATTTGCTACAGATTGCCTGTTAAGATAGGATTAACATCCATTAAGAAATACATATAAAGCCTACATTTACAAATCCAATGGAACAGGTAAGTCTTAGAATGGACCACGTATGTACACTCTATGGCAATACTACATTTAAAGTATACTTTTCCTGCCATATCTCCGACTTCAACAGTGAAGTGCTTAGCCCTTAATGGTACTGTGGCAGAGCACAGCTCTGCTCTTTAGAAATTGGCAGGGATGGGGTTAAATTCCCCTACCTGCCTGGGTTCATTGTGTTCAGGTGGCTGGGGTTGATTAGAGGATTAGTTTAATTAACGATCAATCAGCACCCAGCCACCTGACATAAAAGGAGGCCTCTGCTTCTTATTTGGAAGAGGGAGCTGAGGAAGCAGATTGGTTTTTTAGTTGTTTGGAAAGTTTGAATCTAGTGAAGGCATTGCCCAGCCTGGAAATTGTTATTTTTGTAAGTTTTGCTTTTTGTCTTTCTTTTTGTGTTTAAATTGCTTTGTTTTGGCCCTTGTGCCCTTTCATTTTTGTGTTTATTTATAATAAAATAGTTATTTTTTTGAACTTCAGACTGTCTCTGGGCCTCTATCCACTCACCAGCCTGCCACAGGTACAGAACACCTATGGGTATCTATGGGCTAAGAAAGTATGCATCAGCATTTCTACATTTTCCCCAGTAAACAGAGATGTATATGTAATTGAAATTCTTCCAATACATCTTCACAGTTCTGTAATCAAGGTCAGCCAGCATCTTTTATAAAATGTTTGCTGTCCATGAGCAGAAAAAAGTTAATATTTATGCAGTTTATTTATTCATTCTCTCCTTATTGTATGGAAAAAAATAACCTCCCAATGGATTAAGAATCAATGTTAACTGATATTGCACCAAATTCTGTTACTCATTGCATTTTTCATCATGAAATGAATACCATCTAGTTGGCAAACCATAGGATCAGGAAATCTGAGGAGGGGGGAAGGGAGGGCAGGCAGTGTGACTGTAAAATTGATGAGCACATTTGGGGAAGATGCAGTCCTATTGACAATTTGATTGTCACTGTTTTGTCATATTTTCCTTCCTTGATGGAAATTTATTGAAGCTTCCCTGTCCTCAGCAGTAAATAATCAATGTTAGAAGCGTTACGGAAGCAGAGAGGTCTACTTTAGATAGAGATCAAAACATGAGAAGATCCTGCCATCTTTTAAAGTTATATAAATCGTACTGGTACTCTTCACCAGGTATAATCAATTATTCAATTAACATAAGAAAAGAAATAGAGAAATACAGTAGATCCACCACTGTGAAGATCATTAAAATAGACCCCAGGATCTGAGATCTATTCATTTAAGAAATGGTTTACGAAGGTGTTTATACCAATGTGCAATGTGAACGATTTTTTGAGACAAAATCAAATAAAAATGTAAATCTTAAAAAGCAAAAAACTGCATGCCTTCAAATGGATTTCACTGTATCTCCCAAAGCAGCCATCCTATTTAATTTAGTTTTTTGTGTGTATGTTTATATATTTTCTTTCTACCACTTTCAAAAATGCCAGACTGCCCACTCATGAAATAGGCAAAGAATTAATGGAATCGTTTCCTAACGAGAAAAGCAAATGCCATTTTGTTCAAACAACTATGCAGTCATTGTCAATGCAGGTGGGTGAAAGCAAGAAATGTAGCTTGTGGGTGGATTTGTGGAATAGCTAAGATATATAAAAAGCCATATTAAATACAGCATACCAGACATGGCCATAAAAACAGATATGTAGGGTTGATGTGCTGAATGGTCACCTCTCGTCTTATTCTTTTTTTTTTAACACGTTCCCTGGAAAGCACAGCTGTCCATCGGCTTATCTGATGTGCCATTCTGTCACTGGGAGCGAGGGCTGATATCATTCTAAGAAGGACTTACAGAGCTGTAAAGCCATCGAAGTTTGTATCTACAGGGAAGCTTCTGCAGGAATTTAGCCTCTAGATGTTCCAATTCAGATTGCACGATTAACAAACTGTACGCTTGTAACTCATCACCTTTGTCAGCATTTCAACTGATA
Source organism: Polyodon spathula (assembly GCF_017654505.1). Taxonomy (NCBI): domain Eukaryota; kingdom Metazoa; phylum Chordata; class Actinopteri; order Acipenseriformes; family Polyodontidae; genus Polyodon; species Polyodon spathula. The sequence continues at coordinate 13,002,287 of NC_054537.1, read as the reverse complement.
TCCCAGACTCACTAAGCTTTACTGAGTATAAAAAAAAACTCAAAAAGTAAGCAAAACACACATGACAGGAAGAGGTACTGTATTTTCATGTTATAAAGCCTACTGAATACAGGGCAATTGAGAAAATACATTACAAATACAATTACAAAGCACAGAGCTGTAGATAATGTTTTTGATAAATGACTTTACTTTTTCTTCTCCTAAGCTCCTTCTGAATGATATATAGTGTATCAATCTATCAATAAATCAATCTTTATTTTATATCGCACCTTTCATAGTGGCCCACCATCACAAAGCGCTTTACAAGATGCAAGATGTGAGCTTTATACGTTTCTTAAAACATCAGCAATACACTGTAAATTGTTTCTTTTTATTAACAATAAAGCTGTCCTCTGTAGTTAATAAAAGAACATTATGAAGATGGTCATTATACAGAGATCGTCTGGTGATAGTGGTGAGGGGAATATTAATATACACACACACACACACACACACGCACATATATATATATATATATATATTCATCAAAAACACTGTGGACTTAGAAAGCCTTTTTTTTTTTGCAATTACACTGCAGCAAAATGAAACAATTAACTTGAGGTAATCAGCTGTCAGCAGAACACTTACATTATTTCCAAAGCTTGGTAATAGAAGCAGATTGCAAATTCAAATCATTGAATAATGAATATTAATCAACAGAAGTTTCACAATGACATACTAAATAATAACTTAGAGAGTTCTCCTCCAGCAAACAATGACGTATCCATCTTCATTTAACAAAAGCTTGCACAAAGCAATATCTGGATGCAGGAGAATGCATAAAGCAACTTTTTGGTGCCACAAATGTTTAATGATAAATGAGTAATTACTATTCAATAATACCAAAAAGAAACCTAGGTCTAAATTAAATGACAGCTATGGCACCGCCATAGCCGTTATAAAGTATAGCTATGGCAGGGCCATAAAATTTAATTTAATTCAGGCTCTAGTTTTACAACTAGACCAAACTAAGCATGAAACACAAACACTTCACATTGAAACATTTGTCTAATTTTAATACATACATTACCTTTTATCATTGCTGTATTGAATATTGTATGATTGTGTGCTCTATATACTAATTATGGATTAGTTGTATAATTAATATTAGTTAACCATTATGTAATCAGTTAATGGTGTCATGGCTAATATATACATACTGTGAATATAAATATATCGATTAGAATATTTAGAAATGGTTAAAAACAGTGAATGTGATATCTTTATGGGGTGCCTCACTAAACCATATGATAAAAAAGATCTGAAAGATCTGCTGGTAACAAGCATCCATGCTGACAATAAGCTCATCTCTGACAGCGTATCCACGATGCTATTGTATGTAGACTGAATACATATAGAAATGTATTTAGCATACAAGAACATGGTGTTGCTTCTAGCCCCAGGGCACTCTGTAAAAGATGTTTCACCACACAGGTTTGTGACTTGGATAGAAAATTTAAAAAATACATATAAATGGATAAATAAATATCTTGCCAATCTGATAACTGTGCTAGGTAACAGTAGCTCCTAGCAAGCTGTCAGAGATAAGAAATAGCTCTCTTCCCAAACAAACCCACTTGTAGCGCATGTATTACTGCAGACAAACGTATAACATGCCTGGGGAAACAGCTGTGCGGAGCTGGAATTTAGGGCACTTTTCTGAGTGAGCAGTGGGCTCTATTTCTGAAGCATAACTCAGCCTGTCGACAACGTGATATTACAGGCCTCCCTCCCAATGCTAGGGTACAGGGACGGATTGGAGCTATGCACACAGCTGCTGAGTCCACAAGCCGGTAGTTTAAAAGCTTGGCGCTTATATATATATATATATATATACAGTGCCTTGCAAAAGTATTCAGACCCCTGACCAATTCTCTCATATTACTGAATTACAAATGGTACATTGAAATTTTGTTCTGTTCGATATTTTATTTTAAAACACTTAAACTCAAAATCAATTATTGTAAGGTGACATTGGTTTTATGTTGCGAAATATTTTTAAGAAAAATAAAAAAAAAACTGAAATATCTTGCTTGCATAAGTATTCAACCCCCACACATTAATATTTGGTAGAGCCATCTTTCACTGCAATAACAGCTTTAAATCTTTTGGGGTAAGTATGTACCAGCTTTACACACAGTGTCGGAGTGATTTTAGCCCATTCTTCTTGGCAGATTTGCTCCAGGTTGTTCAAGTTGTTAAGCAGACTGAAGCAGAGTCTCTTGCAGTATTTTCTTGTATTTTGCTCTATCCATTCTTCCTTCAATTGTAACACGATGCCCAGTCCCTGCTGACGAGAAGCATCCTCACAGCGTGATGCTGCCACCACCATACTTCACTGTAGGGATGGTGTGTCTTGAGGCAAGGGCAGTGTTAGGTTTGCGCCACACACAGTGTTTTGAGTTTGGGCCAAAAAGCTCTTTCTTGGTCTCATCTGACCACAAAACCTTTTCCCACATCGCAGCTGGGTTACTCTCACGCTTTCTGGCAAACTCCAGATGTGCTTTCAGATGGTACTTTTTGAGTGAAGGCTTCTTTCTTGCCACCACCCCATACAGGCCAGTGTTATGCAGAGCTCTTGATATGGTTGACTGGTGCACCATTACTCCACTCCCAGCCATTGAACTTTGTAGCTCCTTCAAAGTGATTGTTGGCCTCTCTGTGGCTTCTCTCATAAGTCTCCTTCTTGTTAGAGCGCTGAGTTTTGAGGGACGGCCTTTTCTTGGCAGTGCCTGGGTGGTGTGATGCAGCTTCCACTTCCTGATTATTGATCCAACTGTGCTCACTGATATCCAAACACTTGTTATTTTGTACCCTTTCCCTAATCTATGCATTTGTATTATTTTATCTCTAACTTCTGTAGAATGCTCTTCGGTTTTCATTTTCCTTCAGATTCACAGCCTTACCAAATCCTTCAGCAGTGGGGTTTTTATCCAGAAAACGTGACAGCAACTTAAATGGTTCACAGGTGGAGGCCAATGGTAAGGTAATTGTGTCCTCATTAGGGCAATTTCTTTCATCGGTGCAAACTGGGAACTTCCACAGTACAGGGGTTGAATACTTATGCAAACAAGATATTTCAGTTTTTTATTTTTCTTAAAAATATTTCCCAACATAAAACCAATGCCACCTTACAATAATTGATTCTGATTTTCAGTGTTTAAAAATAAAATATCAAACAGAGAGAAATTTCAATGTACCATTTGTAATTCGGTAATATGAGAGAATTGGTCAGGGGTCTGAATACTTTTGTAAGGCACTGTATATATATATATATATATATATATATATATATATATATATATATATATATATATATATATATATATATAATTATTATAATTAATTTTAAACAATAGCGTTTGACAACAGGTTGGTTCTCTTCCTCTCTTTGGTGCTTACACTCTTGTGTAGCAGGCTCTGTAGGCTGAGGCCTAAGGCTCAGGGTGACAGAGACAAAATGAAGTGGCAGCTATCCAGCCAATCTTTTAAACAGTTTGGCAAAATAACAACCTCTGATTGGTTAAACAGCATCACATGACTGCGTATATTTAGCGTATAGAACGGTTTGCATACTAATGAGCCGCTTCACACTGAATAAATCATACACACCACTACATTCAGAATTCTTATTAGTTATAAAAGCACTGCCAAAAAATAGTGACATTCCACCTATTTCCATTAATATATTTGGGGATGAAAACAGATAACTGGTACAACACCAATTTGCTGAGTGAAGACAGCAGCCCACCTGAAAAAAAAAAAAAAATAAAAAAGTGCACAAGCAACTGTCAAGAGTAGGCACATAACACTAGATGAGGAACAGCTAAATGAAATAGAAGAAACCTAAGACTGAAGAAACACTAAAAAAACAACAGCATGGGCTGTAAATGTACTGTTAAGACTGGCTTAAAGAAAAAAATATGGGCATTCATTTTAAGGAAATAAAAATTCTCAACAACATTAAAGGGGATTTTATGCCAGTGCAAGAAGTTCAACTGGCAACCAAAATTCAGTCTCCAGTCTTATAACGCTGAGACCTGGGCTAAATAGATATTTTAATAGTTGAAGTGTTAACATCTCTGCTGACAGCAAGTTTAAAAATGTGCTCCTGTCAGTTATGAAAAATTTTATAAAAGTAAGTAGACAAGACCAGACACCACCCCCCCGAATTACTGGCCTGAATTTGAAGCGTCTGTGGGAAACTGAGGCACTGTCTCCTGACACCGCGGTCAAATTGGTGCATAAAGTCTGGTTCGATCTTAAACTTAATCTGTGTGCCTGGCATATAACGAGCTCACAAACTCACCTCAAGTTCTGGCTTCAGCATCCATCGCAGCTGCTCTCCTGGCTTTCTCAGTGTTATTTTAAACTCCGCTCAGATCATCAACATCATTAGCTTGTGCTCAATCCTCTAGTTTCAAGATGCCGCTTTCAATGCAGAAATTCACAATAAACAGAGACGTGCAATGTATTTTTAATAAGAGAACAATAAATTAAATGAAATTAATTTAAATGTGGGACTATATTACACTGCGGATGTATACACAATTTAAGTTTCTGGTTTTGTCTTAATTTAAAATGTGTCCTAATTATTTTAATTATTTTAATTCCCTCAAATGACCATTTTCTGACGTGCAGTTCCGATGATATATTATGCCTCGGGCCTTACCACAACCCCAGGCGTGATATATATCATGGGAACCGCACGGCCTGTCATGGTTTATACCTTACATTATTATTATTATTATTATTATTATTATTAATTTGCGAACGACAATGTTCCTATAATCTTTGTGGTGGTATGAGACACGTGTATAATAAGATTGCCAGTGTAGAATAAGAGTGATGATAAAACAAACAACAATGGGGTCTAGATTTAAAGTTTTATATGCAGAAGACAGGGAGAAATTTGTGGAAGAGCAAAATAACGCACATACTCATAGAAGAAAATAAAACAATAAGTGTCATACAGTATAGTAAGAAATTATCTCAGCCACATGCCCTCCTTGGGATGTCATTGTTGGGCAGTTTAGACTGATGGCCCTTAGAAAGCAGAGTCTCTTATGATAAAGAAATCATCCAACTCCACCCTCTGAAAAAGCCAAGCACATTTTCTGCTCCAGTTCTTAGTAATACCTATCATTTTCTAGAATCTCTCCAACCAAAAAATACTGAAAAAAATATTGAAGTTTAAAATTAATTGTTAAAAGAAACTGCTTATAAGGAGGGCAGATGGGGATTTTAATAACCCCCTCTCAATAGCATGATGTTTTCATCACAATTTGATGAATGAAAAATGTAAGTCTGTGTGACAGAAAGATATGGGATATGTGACAGAAAGATAATGAGTTCTGGTGATAAATCTCCCACCCAACCTGTGAGGGCGCTAAAGAACGGGAGAAGTATCTGGAAGGCTGGCCTGACAGTTCATTTCCGGGACCGGGAAATTGGTCAGCCTGGAAAGAAGTGAGACTTTGTTGTAAGACCGTATTGACCTGAAAGGTAAACGAGGGGCAGCTGTAAGTAATAAGGCAGCTGCAACCATTTACCAAGATGTCATGCTGGATTAAATATAGGGGCCAGGGTAATGCTGATCTTTTCCTTCGTTTGGGTAAACATTTGGGGAGAAAAGGATCGAGAGAGGAGCTCTCAGTGTTAAAAGAATTACGTGTTGTGTATTGGTGTGTCTGTCTTGTTAATTGTCTGTGTTTTCACCTATACACAGTTAAGCGCACCCCCGGAGCTGTCGCCAAGGGTCAGCACTGTCCGGAGCACCACTGCACACCACACTACTTGCACTGACAACCAGCACGACTGCACTCACCCAGGACTGGTGACCGTGTGTTTGTTTTTTGTTCGGGACTGTGCCCTGTTTTCGTTATCCCCGCGCTTTACACATTGTTGTGTATTGCCGGGGATTTATTATTTTACGGTCGCCAGACCTGGAATATAAATAAAACACTTTTTCACCGGATTACCATTGTCTGCCTGTCACTCCTGCACCGCATCACCGCTACACCTGTTCCCCTTCACCAGCCACTTTGCCACAGTGTGGCATACATAAGAATGGACAGATAGACTTACAGATGGCGCCACTATATCCCTGAAACCAGAGTATATCCATCCTCAATGGGGCATCCAAACTACCCCTGTTATTTAACTTATAGTAAAAAGACAAAAAGGTATATAGTACTCAGAAAAAATATATAATCGTATTAGAAAGTGTTACAAGCCAATCAGTCAATAAAGCTATGCTGTTGACTGCAGCACTACAAAGATAAACACTTCATTAGGTGATCCGCTTAACAAAGTTTGCTGTCTTTTAACTTCAGCAACAACATCAACATTGGTCACAATAAATACAGCCTGACAATGAATCAGCTTGCCAGACACCAGCAAAGCATAAACAAATATAGATAAGCTTTCTCAGCAAAAAAGAAAAGACATGTTTTGGAAAATGAGTATGAACAGCTCTGTTCTTGTTCTGTATCTGGTGTTTTTCTCAAGTAATTATTGAGTACTCTCTGTGGTAAGTACTGTAGTTTCCATAGCCAAGTCAAACATAACACTGTAGCAATGCATTCAATATGCAATATATATTTTACACCCCCACACTCCTGCAGATATAGATAGATAGATAGATAGATAGATAGATAGATAGATAGATAGATAGATAGATAGATAGATAGATAGATGTGTATGTATCTCAATAAATCTCTTATTTTCCAAATGTAATGTAGACATTGTATTAGCTATTGTTTTCTTTGAATGACTATTTTATAAATATTGTAAATGTTCTTGCTTTTCACAGTGTGCTTGGTTTCAATATGCAGATACAACTTTAAGATGTTTCATAGTTTAAAAATGTGAATGACAATAATTAAATGGCATCACATTAAAAGTTAAAAAGAAAAAAAAGAAACAGAGATAAGAAAGAGCAATCGTAAGCTTCTCTGTACTAAAATTAATGGAACACTATTACATTTAATCTCAAAATCATTAACAGCAATAACCCTAGATCCATTTTATAATAACAGGCACAATAGGCAATTTAACTGCTCAGGATTGAAAGGTCAGTGGCAGGTGTTACTGCATTCATTGACTGATGATGGCTCCAAAGATTTTGAACTGGTTTCAGTTTCTTTTATACTCCTTTTCAAAACCCCAAATTCTTGTCTCAGAAGAGGAAAGGTGCATGTGAAGGAGAAGTCCCTCTGCGTGTCACCCGGATAGTACAGGCCAGCCATCCATTAGGTCTCACAGCAGCTTCAGGAGACCCAGGCACAAGCCCTTCTCAGAATGAGAAGTGGCTGCACTTTCTCCAGAACCCCCCTGCTATTCCTGATTCAACAGACCTCCTTGAACAAATGCATTGCAGGCTGAGGATAAAAGAGCTTTGCAGCTTCTTACTACATTAAAAAAAGAAAAGTTTTCTTCAACTTGTCAATAGCCAACTCAGAAAGAAACACTGCGAGGGAAATGTGGTATTTATACGCTGCATGGACACTTGTTGCAGTGCATTTCGTACTTGATTGTCAGTGTAAGTGCTTGTGGTTTTCAGGAGTTTAAACATCTAAAAGCATCTGATATTAAATAGACAAGGTGATGTGTATGGTGATGTGCAAGACTGTATGTCTGATGATGCCTGTCCACGATGTTGATGCATGGCATGGCAAATCACCAATATGCAGACAACAGCATTTCACTTTATTTCAAGGTCAGGGTAGACATTTAATGGTTTATGTATTTTTTTAGCTTGTTAAAATACTCTAATTGATGAATATTTCTAAAACTGCAAAGAGAAAATGCAACTTCTTTTAAGACAGGAGTGCTAAAAAAAAAAAAAGGAGCTATCGGTCTGTGTATCTACACCGGTCTGGCTTCTTGGAGCCAGAACACATTTGTTTCAAGACTAAACATTTATATATATATATATATATATATATATATATATATAAGGGATATATATATATATATATCTAGATGACACACCGAATGGTGGTCCACAACAGGTAAGATTTGTGCAATTAGATTGTTAGCTATAATCACTTTAAGCCAAGCAAGCTTTAATGTTGGTCCCATGCATTCAAGTAAAGGGACATTAAATAGGAAAGTGTCTGAAAAGAATGATGCTAGACGTTAGCTGTTATGAAACCTGTTTGGTTCTATGAGGTTTCTGTGCCAGATTAATAGAGAAACGAGTGGGATGAATAACTTAAATAAAGTATTTGCTTTTGATACAATTCATTATTTTGTCACTCTTGCAAAAAACTGAACAAAAAAAGCATGTGTAATACCTATTCTAGGGTATCCAGTGGTTAACTTTTTTATTTTTTATGCCTGCATACCAAAGTGATGCTCACATTTCAACATTAAAAGCCCTTACAAAACACTGAACTAATAATATAGGTGTCATTTCAGTAAATTAACTTTTACCCTGTAGGCCTTCTTCAAGGTGGAATGTATTACCTTTTAACACGAGGTCACCTGCCAGCTTTAAATCCTTTAAACTACAATAAAGCACTACCATTTTTCTGCTCTTTTTTTCAACTTTCAAATTTCAACAGTGGCTCTTTTTGCAATGAGGTCCTAAATAACACATTCAAACAGTTCATGTATAGAATTGCAGCATAGACTTTTCTCTTTGTATTACTATTTTTAAATACTTATTTTCCATTTCCTGCAACATAGCTAAAATATACCAGAAATGTATTTCATTAAAACTAACTGGGGATTAAAATGAATATAACTAATTTGACTGCTTTGTAGCTTGGAGAATGTGCTACCAGGCTTAGTTTGCATGCGGTGAGTGGGTGTTCAGCATGTAATTAAATTATCCAAGGTATAATGAGTTGGTAAAATGTCCTACAATCTTGCAGCCACATGCTTTGCAGACGAATGCATCTCAGTGCTTCACATCAGGTCAATTCATATGTCACCTTCCAGTCATCAAGATTTTACTGCACCATCAAATTACCATCTAAAATTAGCCATGGCACAACCATAGCCTTACAGCAGTGCAGAAGTTTGTGGATTCAAGTCCCATATCTGGCATTCATTGAATGTGGGTCTTCAGTTCTACAATTAATCTGCTGCTTGAAGACTTGGGCAGCTAAGTGTCAGTCACTAGCCATGTCACCCTTTTGTGCACAGCCAAAACAAATCCCTTTTAACAGCATGTGTTCGATGAACCTGCATATAGGCTTTACAAAAAGGGAACTGTTGACAAAGGCACCATTCTGCTGATCCAACTGTAAATCCCTTTATGGTTATGCCAATATGTGTGTGTATATGTATGTATATATATATATATATATATATATATATATATATATATATATATATATATATATATATATATGAAAGTTTACAAACGAGAGAAGGCCATTTGGCCCATCTTGATCATCTGGTTGTTAGTAGCTTATTGATCCCAGAATCTCATCAGGCAGCTTCTTGAAGGATCCCAGGGTGTCAGTTTCAACAGCATTACTGGGGAGTTGGTTCCAGACCCTCACGATTCTCTGTGTAAAAAAGTGCCTTCTATTTTCTGTTCAGAATGTCCCTTTGTCTAATCTCCATTTGTGACCGCTGGTCCTTGTTTCTTTTTTCAGGTCGAAAAAGTCCCTTGTTTCAACAGCGTTAATACCTTTTAGAATTGTGAATGCTTGAATTAGGTCGCTGCATAGTCTTCTTTGTTCAAGACTGAATAGATTCAATCCTTTTAGCCTGTCTGCATATGACATGCCTTTTAAACCCGGAATAATTCTGGTCGCTCTTCGAAGGGCCAGGCTAAAAGAATTGAATCTATTCAGTCTTGAACAAAAAAGACTATGCATATATATATTGTGGCAAATCTGGAGTTAAGTATGAATGGGCGCACATAAACAGTAGCAGAGATCCGTAAACAAAGTTCTACACAACACAGTAATACGGTATAAATCAGGGCAGAACCTGATATATTTATTTTCCACTATCCAAAGGCCAATCAAAATACAGACAGTGTTTGGTACACGTTACAGGTTCAGAGCAAAGTTCAGGTTCAGGCAACAAGTCAGGTAGTCAAACAATCCAAGGTTGGTAATCACAAGCAAACAGCTATTAACAGCACATGCTTTCCACTCACTCTCCCCCAGCACAAAGTTGTATCCTTACTCCTTCACCAACCTGTTGTGGGCTGTACCTTTTTATAATGATTTATCCTTAATTCTGTGACATCATTTCCCGCAGTGAGGTGGTCTGGGAAATATGAAGTTTCCTTCGGGTCAGCTATGTTACTTCCAGCAATGTGAGGTTATAGTTTGCAGCAAACTTGCCCTCACATACCTCACATTAATGACTCTACCCCTAGCTTTATCACTATATATATATATATATATATATATATATATATATATATATATATATATATATATATAGTCTAACTTCACTATAACAAATCCTTCTTATAACAAACACCCTTTTTTAACGATTCAAGCATCAAGAACCATTTTTTTCATGGAAATTATCTGTATTAGAACAATCACTTTCACAAAATCTATCATAAACTATCTTAGTTGTGACTGGCACTGAACTTTCTCCAGTGTGAATGTGTTATTCTCTCAGTGAAAACAAAGATCTTGGTAGGCTAATTTGAAGATAAGGCTGATTGATAGATAACCTATTGTAGTGCTAATCGTTGCCATCTTCACACAAACAGCAACCACAGCAACACGCATGAGGCGGTAAATAGATTGAAACAGCGTGTATTGAGTAAAGCAGAAAAAATATGAAGCAATCTACGCTGAATATTCTTTTCAACAGAAAGGTCATGTAATTACTGTATTCAGCATGTAAGTGTACTTTTTTCCATGTCTTTACTGTTTTCTTTTACATATACAGTTTAAATGTGGATCAATTTGAATTTATCTTAAAAGAACAGCTGTATAGTGTATAAAGATGTTCAATTCAATTTTGGCATTTCTTCATATTTCTGATACAACAAATTTCCAAACCCTACTATAGTGAACAACCTGATATAACAAACATTTCTCCAGGTCCCAGGGGAGGGTTCGTTATAATGAAGTTAGACTGTATATAGCATATTTCCTTCACAAAATTGGTTTGCAGCTGGAACCAGAAACAATTGCACAGCCCTCTGTGGGTTAATCATTTCCCAACATGTGTACTGCTGCTACCCACTACAAATAAGTAATATATATATAAATTGCACAAAATGAAAAAGAGCTGTTTCGCATAGTGCAAACCGCAAGCACACCAGGAGCAAGCGATCTGTAATTCACATTGCCTTTCAAAGGTTATTTGGTGTTCAAAGCTTCATCATGTAGGCCAGGAGTTTTCAACAAGAAAATAATGCTCTTGAATTTTTTTAACGGTATTATATATTCTCTAAACCACTTGCAATAGAAAAACAAGGAAAACACAAGAGTCAGAAAGTGCAAAGCGACAGAAAGTTATACAGAGTCCCTTTGCATCATTTTTATGCTGGCTTTAATAACAAAAAAAGAACTATTATTGTTAGTAATTAATTATAGTTTATAATGAGGTTAATGTTTTTGATACTGTAAACATTTTAAACGGCACACATAATTATGCTGAGCTGGGAAGTAAATAGTAACATGATAAATATTTACAGTGCAAACTATTTTGTATTATTTATAAACCCCTGGGCCATTCCTCAGTTTATCTTCCAGTTCTTGTAATTAAGATATGAGAAAGCTGGGAAGGATATTTTTTCTTAACTCTTCTGCCCCTGACATGCCACTGTAATTTTCCAAAACAAACAGATTCTACAAACATCTTCTAGTGTTTTATCTAGTGTGGTTCACCTATTTCCGGAAAAAGAGAGAGAGGAAAAGCAGACATATTTCACACACCTGGATCAGTGACAGGTCCTCCAGACGTAGCCTAAAGAGATGGTTCCTGAAAACAGAGGATAAAAGGTGTTACTCACTTCAGACTGCCCAGAAAATGAGGCACACAACCTCAACACACGAGCATGTAGCCTGAAGTCAGGACTTCTCAACCTGCCAAATGGGACATTCCTGGCAACTGATAATAGAATTGGCTGAAAACAATAATTTCAGATGTCAACCTGTGTGACTTATTTGTTGAAGGACCTTCAAGATTTAAAAGCAGCTAAAATATTGCTATTTATGGTACCTCTCTTGAGAACGCTGCCGCCCATGTGTTTCAAACAATGAAGAAATACGTCAGCCAAACTTCAATCAGCTGGAAGTACTGTCTGTAAGCCTGGTTTATTTTGCTCTCAGCCTCTGGAGAGTGAAGATCGTCTATTAACGGCTGACAGATAAATGTCCCTTGTGAAACATGAAGCAAAGGATAGGGACCACATGATGCGGATGAAAGGTAATTCATTGAGATAACATAAATGAAAAAATAAAACTATAATAACAAATATTGGGACAATATCAAGGCTTGCTTCTGGGTAGCATACATTGCAAGGATTATCCAGTTGATTCTAGAATTAGATTGCAAAATTTGCTGGATTATTCAAGCAATAAACACTTGAGATGGAGAATCTAACACATTTGTGACTTTAAAAGCAACATATATACAGTATAGCACATGCTATTCAGTTCTAATGGCTAGATTCTTGTACCCATTTACTTTTTTTACCCATTACTTTTCACAAGTTTTTACAAATACAGACAACATGCCCCACATGTCATCCAGTTCCTATCCAGTTTTAAATAACTTTAGCATAACTGAGGCAGAAGTGTTAAAGGGACTAGGAGCTCTTCAAAGAAACAAATCCCCTGGGCCGGATGAGATCCTCCCAGTAGTACTCAAAGAAATGAAAGAAGTAATTTACAAACCGCTAACCAAGATCATGCAGCAGTCTCTTGACACAGGGGTGGTACCGACAGACTGGAAAATTGCAAATGTAATACCGATCCACAAAAAGGGAAACAAAACTGAACCAGGTAACTACAGACCAGTAAGCCTGACTTCTATTATATACAAACTTATGGAAACTATAATAAGATCCAAAATGGAAAATTACCTATATGGTAACAGGGTCCTGGGAGACAGTCAACATGGTTTTAGGAAAGGGAGATCGTGTCTAACTAACTTGCTTGATTTTTTTGAGGATGCAACATCGATAATGGATAATTGCAAAGCATATGACATGGTTTATTTAGATTTCCAGAAAGCTTTTGACAAAGTCCCACACAAAAGATTAATTCTCAAACTGAATGCAGTTGGGATTCAAGGAAACACATGTACATGGATTAGGGAGTGGTTAACATGTAGAAAACAGAAAGTACTGATTAGAGGAAAAACCTCAGAATGGAGTGTGGTAACCAGTGGTGTACCACAGGGATCAGTATTAGGTCCTCTGCTATTCCTAATCTACATTAATGATTTAGATTCTGGTATAGTAAGCAAACTTGTTAAATTTGCAGATGACACAAAAGTAGGAGGAGTGGCAAACACTGTTGCAGCAGTAAAGGTCATTCAAAATGATCTAGACAAGATTCAGAACTGGGCAGACACATGACAAATGACATTTAATAGAGAAAAGTGTAAGGTACTGCACGCAGGAAATAAAAATGTACATTATAAATATCATATGGGAGATACTGAAATTGGAGAAGGAATCTATGGAAAAGACCTAGGAGTTTTTGTTGACTCAGAAATGTCTTCATCTAGACAATGTGGGGAAGCTATAAAAAAGGCTAACAAGATGCTCGGATACATTGTGAAAAGTGTTGAATTTAAATCAAGGGAAGTAATGTTAAAACTGTACAACGCACTAGTAAGACCTCATCTTGAATATTGTGTGCAGTTCTGGTCACCTCACTATAAAAAAGATATTGCTGCTCTAGAAAGAGTGCAAAGAAGAGAGACCAGAATTATTCCGGGCTTTAAAGGCATGTCATATGCAGACAGGCTAAAATAATTGAATCTGTTCAGTCTTGAACAAAGAAGACTACGTGGCGACCTAATTCAAGCATTCAAAATTCTAAAAGGTATTGACAGTGTCGACCCAAGGGACTTTTTCAGCCTGAAAAAAGAAACAAGGACCAGGGGTCACAAATGGAGGTTAGACAAAGGGGCATTCAGAACAGAAAATAGGAGGCACTTTTTTACACAGAGAATTGTGAGGGTCTGGAATCAACTCCCCAGTAATGTTGTTGAAGCTGACTCCCTGGGATCCTTCAAGAAGCTGCTTGATGAGATTTTGGGATCAATAAGCTCCTAACAACCAAACGAGCAAGATGGGCCGAATGGCCTCCTCTCGTTTGTAAACTTTCTTATGTTCTTATGTACTCTAAATCTCCCATTTTCTTCTGCAATGAAAACAATTCAAAAACAACTAAAGATTACTTAAGTCCCAGCATTACATGTCTGATGTATTTAATTCTGGTTTGGTAACACCTCTTTATAACATGATTCTAAAAAAATATTCTAATGATGATTTGGAGAAAATAGATTTGAGAATCTATCCCTAAATGTAATCTGAAAAATGATAAAATGCAACAGTAACCAGAGGAAAAAACTAACAAATTACTGGTCAGAAAAATGATGATTGCTGGCAATTTGAGTAATCGGTTTTATTTCAGATGTTGTTTTATGAATGGTTTTAATGAGTTCGGTGAGGATAAGAAAATATAAATATACTTTCTTGTTTGTTAAAAAAAAGGAAAAATCCATTGCCGGTATTATCTTGCCTAGTTTATCACATGATCCTGTTTGATCATGTAGATGAATGTAGCATCAAATCAAATGTGAAATTGCAATAAAAGGCCCTAGCCTTGTACATTGGAACCCAGCAATCCAATTTTGTATTTGCTATTTCCTAAACCAGACAATCTTCTGTCTTCCGTGTGGTGCTGCTAACTTCAATAGAAAAGTATCAATAAAGTCACTCCCTTCAGTACACTGAAGTTTTTTTTGTTTAGGTTTTAACTGATAATCACCGCATTTCTTGTATCCCAGCCATGTCCTGCTCTTTGTGTATTTGAATTGAGCCTCAAAGGGACATTAAATGTAATTGACTAGACACGCCTATCCATCCTCCACAATCAATAATAAGACTGTGACCGGCTGGGCTTTCTCAGTAGCTGACTCTGAACTAATAAACATGAACCTGGCCTGCAGACACAATATAAAGAGGCCAACATGAAGACAACTGTTGTGGTATTGTCTGATGCAACTGACAGATGCATTGAACATCATGTAAGCATCATGGCTGCCTGTCTTTCCTTTGTATTCTAACACATGAATGATATATGACAGGCTGTGTTTACAATGAATTACATATGACAGGCTGTGTTTAGAATGAATTATATACTGTGTTTACAATGCATTTTGGTACTCAGAATGAAATGGTTTTTTTTTTTGTTTGTTTGCGATGTCATCATGCCATCATCGTACTATACTTTTCTACTATGTGTTCCATGGGTCAAAATATTGACCACATTACATGGACAAATTGAAGAATCATCACCTGAGACAGAAATACACTTCACACATGCACCCATTCCACAGTAAAAATTGAAAATGTTCTTTTAGGAATAAAAGTGCTACTTTCATGGTGTGCAGCCTCTACTGTTGTTGTAACCATCCCAAAATTTTTGTAATCTGACTTGTAATTTATATATATATATATATATATATATATATATATATATATATATATATATATATATATATATATATACACACACACACACACAATAAGGCCCGACAGGGTGTCCGTCTACGTCGATCATATGGACACCTCAGGGCATTGTAACTCCCATAGATGTAAATGTGCGTTGTTTATTTAAAGCACTTTTGCATTGGTTTCCTTTGCATAATATACAGTATTTTGATACAGTTAATTTATAAATTCTGTTAAAACAAACACATGGTGATTTTTGACACCAGATACGTTTTAAGCAGTGTTTGTATGAATATTTGAATATTTGCCCCTGCATTAATTCAACCTTAGCACTGTTATGATTATAAAACAGCGGCAAGTGAAGATGTCAAGTGTCATGCTCAACTGGTTTGAAGGAAACAGTTAATTTTCTGCATAACTATCTGCGCTAGAAAGGCCTTGTAAACATCTGAAGTACTCTTTTGGAAGTCAAGGATAGTTTCTGACTATAATTTATTGGTGTGGGAGAAGGCTGTACTGGAAATCCATTCCATGTGACATACTGCTGTCCACCTCTTAATGAGTACAGCAGAGCAATATACTACAAAAAATAACGAGCCAGGAGATCAAAGGTTCGAGCCCCAACTAAATCTCACAGAGGAAAGAGCAAAGTTCATTTTGACTGTCGTGTCTTTCAGTCCTCTGGAATATGAACTGGTTTGAAGCAGGATCTCACTCAAATGAACAGGATATATTAATTTACACTATAACTCAACCGATAGGGTGCCCAGTCCAAATACATAAAGGATGGTGGTGTTTGGAGTTTTACATAATTCTAAACAAATACACTACAGTGCCACACAAGCACAACCTTTTAAAAATACCACATCTTTACAGTGAATCGAGAGCAGGCAAAAACACTATGAATATTATGTCATATAAATTTAGAAAGATTTGTTTATCTATTTTTGTACTTACTCCAGTTTTTCTCTCTACCTACATTAGTCATTTAAACAGAAACAGGCCTGATGCTGATAAAACACAGTGATATTCTTTTAGGACAATAGTGATCATTATATTTTACTGTGCTGACACTTGTTTGGAAATTGAAGGTTCAGGTTCAAAATGTAATGAAATGTAATGGATGCTTACATTATTTTGTTTGACATAATTGTATCATTAAAATAGATTGATACAGAACTCACTATATTATGCTTTCTTCCTGTTTTTGTTATTTTTCCTCTACCTCACCTGTTTGTTAATGATGTCGATCAGGTCAATCGATATCTTGTAGTAGCCACTGTATTTCATTATTTTGGGGGTTGTGTAATGCATAATATTGTTACTGTTTGTGTGTTTCTTATTAAATCATGTTTAATATACTTTTTAAATTACAACTCTTAATTTTGGTAAGTCAAAATGAAAAAGCTGACATTTATTCCAATTGGTTTTAAATTAGATTGACAGCCGAAGATGTGACATAACAGAGAGGATCTACTGTCTAAGAGAAGCCCGCTATTGCTCGACCTTGCTGGACTGATTATCATGAATCTTAGTCTATTTAAAGATGTCAACAGTTACTTAATCCATATATATATATATATATATATATATATATATATATATATATATATATATATATATATATATATATATATATATAATTAGTAATGTGTAACACAGTGGATATAATTATATATTTTGTAAAAAAAAAAAAAAAAAAAAAAAAAACAACAAAAAAAACAAACATTATTCTAATTCCTTCTCAGGAAAAGGATAATTAGTAGACATTTCCTTTGTTTAAGTATGCAAACAACTCATTATTAATAAACTAACATATTGCAACAAATCATCTGAGCGAATCTTATAAACTTCAACAGGATTGATTTTTTACCTAAAAAGTTTTGACACTCGCTCTGTAAATATGCATTTGTTACCAACAAAATCAATTTGGAAAAACTAAAAATAATAAAAACATTATTCTGAGAACCTGGCCCATATGTTGTAGAATTTGTCTGGCTTCATTCTTCTACTGATTTATGGCAAATTGTAGGTGAATACAAATATCAAGCAAAAAACAACAAAGGAGACAGCAATTGTAATTAGTGCATTTGTTGTAAACACTACAGGTTGTTCTGTAACACTTTAATTCAAATAAGAAAATGAAAAGCTCCACCAAAATGGATGCATGTGATTTTTCTGAAGACACAATCACTCACCTCGCGCCAACAATAAGTTCACTGTGGCCTGGATCAAAAGTTAACTGGGAATAATCCACTGTCTTCTCATCTCTGAACTTGTGAAGCCAAGGCTCTATTTCTGTAAGAGGAAGAAAAAAAAAAGATTAAGAGGAGATGCTACAAGCAGAAACTAACTGGAAATCTAGTGAGTGTGTGAGTGATTAAATTGTATTTGACAAGAAATACATGGACTGCACCAGATTTGTCAGTGAAATGTCCTTGTGTTTCACACTAGAGGTGTTGCTGTACAATTTGTCAATGCTGTACCATACTAACAGAGTTACCCAGCCTCATTACCACTTACCATCAAAGGGATTTGGGTATCAGTGAAGATGTGAAAATGTCTCCCCATGTCATTTGTAACCTGATCGGTTATAGAGTGTTTTCACACCTCTGCTGGGTTATTTTTTTCTTGGTTAACGTCACATTAAATGTGGAGTTAATTATTTTTTTCTTTAGCAGTCTCAATCTTTTTAACTAATGCAGAAATGTTTAAAAGTAAAATTGTATAAAGAGGTATATTCAATGCTAATAAATATAAAGAACAGAACAAGGCTGGCTATAATATGTTGTCAGAAGGCATTGAGCGGAACATAATGATGCATGAATTGTGCAAAGCTTCAAAAAGAACTGCACCCTTAAAGAATAAGTAGCAGTGTTCTGAATAATATAGCATTACATGACCCCACATGTTGCTACAACTGTTTAAATAACGTACCTGTGATTTTTCTTTTCATGTTAACATCTTGACAACTTTTTACACTTAAAACTTTAAATCTTTTCAAAATGGTTGCTGTTGTGCACTAATAGTGTAAAAATGATTGCCCACATTGTCAAACAGGTAACACAGCAATTACATAATCATTACATTATGTTTTTTTTTTTTTCATGTCTCAGTCCTTAAATTCTAGGTGATGCAAAACTTTAGGCCAAAGCTATAGATCAATCAACATTTGCCAGGTTCCAAACGGTGTCATTTCGTGATACAATCAGACAGAACATATTACGGTTGTTTGAATTTTACAGGAACAGATTTTTGGAACTGGCTAATGAGCAGACCAAGCATTACCATTAAGTGCATGCTTTTATTTCCTTCCTGTATTTCCTGTGTATAGTGTGAAACCACAAAAGGTATCTGTGTATATTCTGCATTAGTATAAAGTTGGCAAATTCTACAAATTAAGGTGACCATCTCTGGAGACTTAATTTTTTGACTGATGGCTTCACATTGGGGCTGATGTAAGGATAGACGCAGTGCAAACAATTGTGGCTGCAAAATCCAAATTGCCAGCGGGCAGGCAATTATTTTGCACTGCGCTCTGTGGAAGCTTAAGAGCAATACAAATTATTCAACATGAACAAATAATGAGCCGCAATCATGATAACGAAGGTCGCAGTGAAGCTTGCTCAGGTCACTGTTTGGATTACTGTGTGCATATTGCCTGACACCCTGAAATGACACAATTCCTCAGTAGCTGTCGTCTTTCCTTATTATTCACTAGTTTTTGACAGCACAGACTGATGAGTATTTGCTTGGAATTTTTCCTTTAAATGCCAGTTGGTCGTGCTACTTGCCTTTACATGGATTGGCCCTTGATTTAATAGAATACATCTGAAGCTATTTAAACGTCAGGACATATGAAGATGTATTATTCCTTTAATATCTTAAAACTGCTTAAGGTAAAGAACACATCATTGATTTTAATAACATTTTAAATCATGAGAGAATGTGGCCAACCTATAGACTATAAAAACACCCTCTTCCAGTCTCATTATGATGCACATCAATGGTACTTCACAAGACCATTCATCCTCCAGGTGCAACTAGTGAAACCTTACAGGTCAAGAAGGTGGACCAGCATAAAGAATGGAATACGGCAGTAATGGCATTTTTGGCACATGATAGAGGACTGTTGATGAAAGAACTGCTTGTTTCCTTAATAATTACATACACACACATTCATCTCACCTAAATGAGACACCTACCTGACATTTCCTTTCTATCTCTTTAGAAGCACGCCAGAACAATCACAATTTTTTTTTTTTTTTTTTTTTTTTGTATTGTTCATTCTACTTTCTAGCACATCTGATACGCTTGGTTT
This sequence comes from Polyodon spathula, assembly GCF_017654505.1. NCBI lineage: Eukaryota > Metazoa > Chordata > Actinopteri > Acipenseriformes > Polyodontidae > Polyodon > Polyodon spathula. The sequence goes on along the minus strand of NC_054537.1, from coordinate 12,982,293 downwards.
TCACCCAGTGCAAAATATTGTGAGAATACAAATGTAGGAGCAACGCTCCAGGGGACAAAAGACTTCAGTTTTGAAACCTCCATTCCATAAATCTTAGAAGTCCCACCAGGCAGTTCTTCATTTTAGATAAGAATGCAAGTTTTAGACAAAGAAGGAGGCAGCCTAGGGATTTACGGTCATTTCTTTGGCTTTAGTTACCTACATTTCATATATTTTGAACTGAATGAGCAAATATCTCAATTTCTTCACACTTTGTACCATTCATCCATCTATTCAGTACAAAGCATGTGTGTGACATACAGGAGTGTAGCTGGGGAAAAAAAGAACATTAGGTTATTATCATTACTCTGGTTCCCTGAAATAGAAATGCAACCATAACCTCATGGGTATTCACTTCCAACAGACCCAAATCCTGAAAATTGAATAGCAAAGCTGCTCCTTTGAGCCTGTGGCGCAGTTGTGACCCCACCCCTGAAGGATCAAAAGGACTATGTTCACAGAGTCATTTTTCTGTCAAGCCTTTGCAATAGTGACCTTGAAGGTTAATGGTTACATTTCTATTTCAGGGAACCAGGATTATGATAATAACCTAACATTCCCTTTCAAGTACAAATGTAACCATTACCATATGGGTGAGTGTACCAAAGCCGTCGCAAGGGCAAGACTGCACAACGATCGGAATGCTACAAGACTAAGCCTGGTGAAGATATGGGGAATAGCCCACACTGCCGCATTGCATCTGTTCTTGATAGATACACTTTGGAATAAAGCCCACTAAGCTGCAAGGCCCCTGGTGGAATGGGCATTGAGATTTTCTGGTTGGCCAGATTTTCTGGTTGCGTATGATTCATCTCATCTGGCCACCTCATAGGCAGTCCTTACCTTTTCTGCTATCCACTTGGACAGCCACTGCTTAGACAGGGCTTGACCATGGGACTTCGCCCCATAGCAGACAAAAAACTGATCGGACTGCTTTTCTTCCTGTCAACATAATATGCCAGGGCCTGAACTGGGCAAAGCATATGAAGTTGTCACTCCCTGTCAGACTGGAAAGGAAGGGACTGTAATGGTGACATTTCATACTTGAAAGCGAACCAGAGCTGTCCTAAAATCTACAATGGTACATTAGAAACAATTTACTAAATTATGTTTAATTGAATTAAATACCACCTGAGTTAAAATACACATACTAACAAATATACATTTGTTAGTTTTAAACATAAGTTTTTCGTCATAAGAAATCCTAAAATTATTTACAATCCCACGTGTGTACAAAAGCAAGTGGTAGTCTCTTATTAAAGGCGTCTTTACAGTATAAAGGCGAAAACTGTAGATTAAACCATTCTTCATATTGTAGACTGTTGTTGGATAATAAAGCAAGGAGGTGTGATGAAATAAATTTTTTTTTTTTTTTTACAGCTTTTGGGCATTTCTATGTACAATAATAGGAAATAATACCGTTTCGTTATACAGACAGTCCTCGCACTTAGGACACAAGAGGTTCCTGAAAGTCGCGTTGTAAGTCGAAGTATATTTTCCCATAGGAATAATGTTATAAACTGGGTTTACATTCTTGACTGTTTGGCCAGATAATATAATTTTACAATAATGGCCCGTTATATTGTACTCATGTAAATATTTATTTAACCCTGTACCCTCAGCCCGGTGGTTACGTGTATATTACTCAGACACCTACCGGGCTTTTTTAAAAGTACAGACTCGGGGCTTAACAATGACGTATTCAGCGTGTTATGCGACCTTCCTAGCCGGAACTACGATCGTTAAGCCTCTCATCATGTGACAGAGTTCACAGCTAAGGTTTTGTTTTGAGTCCATTGCTCTTCTCAGACATTATTAAGGGCAAATAAATTCTAAAAAAAAACAGTTACACGCATTAAAAAAAAAAAAAAAAAAAAAAAAAAAAAAAAAAAAAAAAAACGCTAGACTGAGTCAGGGCGACCACAGCCGGTACGGCGGTTCGGACACCGAGCATGCGCACATGGCTCTTGTCTCGCCGTGCCGTAATTCCGTATCAATGTTGTGAAGTCCAAGCAGGGTAATAATGTAAAAGAGTTGTAAGTGAAGTGCATCGTAACTCGAAGCGTTGTAAGTCGAGGATAGCCTTTATATTTCTTATTGAGCAGACGTGTATACACTATTAATAATAACGCATGTAAATATAAACAGACGTGCACAATGGTTTATTTTCCATAGGCAGGCTGTTCGACTGTCATTCAATTTTTACATCACTACAAGATACCTGTGTCGTGTGATTGAGGAGTATGCCCTGTGAACTATCTAGCAGTGAGTGACAGTATTTGATTTTAGGTTATGCGTCCTTAACGAATGAGTAGTGGTTATGTTCCAGGGAAAGTGTCTGTATTAATTAAATACAAATACAAAAATAACATGTGACTTTAGCTGATAAGTAAGTGGGGGATCAAGGCTCTGCCACAAAAAAAAAAAAAAAAGAAAAAGGAATGGTCAAGTCCACCCTATCACGAGTTCAAAAATATCAGACCTTGGAGTACATATTCACTTTATACAGAAAGCACTAAAAAATAAAAACCTATTGTACACTTTTCAAAACTGTACATAGGAACAAGGCCCACTATTTGTTTCTGATCAGTACTTTACCAAGCTCCTAAATTCAAAACAGAAGCTTATCAAGATTTTATGACCTTGGTGTTGACCTCTATGTGTGTAATTACACATATGACCCTGGTGTTGACCTTTATGTGTGTAATTGTTTGTTCATGAACGCAGAAGCCCAGTAAAATAAGAAATGTCACTCACCCCAACACACCAAGTTCAAAAGGTAAACCACAGCTGTCTCATTTTAGTTGTACTTGAGTTTTCTCCTCATTTTAGCAGTAAAGTATGCATTTTGATTAAAGGTCTTTAACCCTAATTATAGTACATTGTAAGAATGGTTTGGGAGTTTAAATCAAGCAAAAAAAAGTCATAGAAAGTCCATAAAAAAGAACATTTGGAATGGTTTACTTGTCTTTAAATAACATAGTTTTACAAAAGTTGAAAGAAAATAACTGAAATTAGATGACTGAAATATCTGTCACAGATGTTCAATTACTATAAGAAATATATCCGTGTTTTTGCATTTAAAGTGATTGCTGCTAACAAAATAATGGTTATATTGTTTTAGTAACTATGTACTTGGCATATGGTACTACTCTTGGTTAAAGTTTTTCATACCATGCTTTCAGCTTAGTGTACTGCACTTGCCTGGTCATTTCACCTGGAGGGTGAAATTGGCCAAATCCCTTCAATGGCTTCTTTCCTGACATTAACCAGCTTTCAGCCAGTAACATGTTTTGACCCAGAAGATACTGGTGAAATAACATGGCTTTCTTTCAAAGCTGCATATTTGATTTAATGGAAGTGCAAACAGCTGGTTTCACAAAGTCTGATTAGCACTAATCTTGGAATACTTGACCAGAGGTAACCCTGGTAGGTGGGCCAAGATTAGTGCTGATCAAGGTTTGTGAAATCTGTCATACATGTCTTAAATCCAGTTTTTGCCACCATGTATTTTGTATTTAATCCCACACAGCCTACAGCAATGTACACTGCACTGCTGGAGCCCTCTTGCTTACAGTCTGAGGCACAAGGAGACAAAGTGGCTTGGATTTTAAGTCAGTGTCTTGTGGCCACCACTTTACCCTGAAGGCGTCTGGCTTTCTTGCATTTTACTTTATTTTGTGTTCATCATTAAATTCTGTTTAAACAAGTCTCTAGTGTATGTTAGTCTTTTCTTAGATAAGGCTCAGGTCAAATGTTTCAGCCAGTCAATCTGGGAATTGACACTGAAGACAAAACAGAACAGTACTGCATTTGTTTTACAGATCACACATCTAGATTATGATTTTATTGCTTGTAACAGAAAAAAAAAGAATATAAAAAAAGCTGAAAGGTTTAATGCAAACCCATTTTCTGTATTACAAAAAAGACCTTTAAATAATAATAATCCAAACAAATGAAAACCATTTCACAATCAACCTTTGTGAAGTGTGCCTTGTTAATAGCATTCCAAGTCTTTAATATTTTAATGAATTGAAACATTTTTAAGTGAAGGGATTAAACAGTCCATACATTGTGTTAACAGAGCAGTCATTGCTTTATATGCACACCAATTATAATTTGAAGGAAGCAAAATTGATTACAGCCTGCCATTGTTCAACCAGACAAGCCTCTTTCAAATCACATTTCATTTTAATTAAAATGCCATTGATTGGAAGACAGGCATGGTCTGAAATTACTCCTCTATAGGGAAGACTTGATGACCGTCTTGAAGAGAAGTATGTCGGGTCAGGCTTTGTGTCATTATTGTAGAATAAATCAATTTGTATGACAACTCCTCTACATGTGTGCATATTTACAGGCTGCATTTGACGTGCACCTTTATTGAAATTGTGCAAAACCATTGATAGGACCTCTTGAGAAACACAGTATTATCTTGATTGGAAGGTTTCTATAATTGCATGTACAATAGTGTGCGCGAACTAGAGTCTACAATGGCAGGAATATCAATGACAGTAGAACATGTCTGCCTCCATTTAAGCAAGACTAAACCATCATTTTCTTTAAAAGTAAAATTAACCTATTGTGTTTGTTATTTGAATTCTACTTAGCTGTTTGCTAATAAACATGGAAATCGTTCTGTGAAACTTAAAACAAAACCACACACACAAGCTGGAATGTTTAGTTTAACACTGACTGAAAAGAAAACAGCCAACACAGTTTGATACCTCTAAAACCGTAATTATCTCAAACCACCCACACTGCTATTTGACATACAGTAGCATCTGCTTCATTTCAGCTTTTCTTTACAGTGATTTATATGTATAAACACCCATTGAAAGTTATTTTTAACACCTTTCCTACATGTATTTTTGGGCAGGTTAAATATAATGTAAGGTTGTATCTGTAAGGTTAAATATGATATGCACTACACTGAGCAGCAGGAATTAACAGTCTCCAGTGGAATCTACCTGCAGAAGCTTTGGAAGAGAGTACCATGTGTAGCATGGTTTAATTATATCAGCCATGACTGCAATATGTTGTGTAATGTTATCTAGTGTTGACAATATCTTATACAACTGTGTCATTTCTATAATGTAGTCTACCCTGTTGGTAATAATGATCTTGAATAACACTTACCTTGACAGGACTATGTAATAGAATGGGCAGGTAATGAGCTTTGTATAATGATGTCATAACTAGCATAGGACTATCCTGCATACACTACCATCACAGTATTTTAGTGATCAATGCTGCCCAAGAAAACATCTGGTTCTATCCATAATAAAGAGTTTATCCTGATAAATGATAGTAAGTCACAAGTTAAATGAGACAAAATCAGAAAATGCCTGTTAAACTGAAATATGGTATGCAAAATGATCATGATAAATACTTAGGGACAGGGTGTGCAATTGGCTTTGTCCTCAGTTTAAAGTTATATAACTTCTCATAAAAGGGAACAGTGGCTGCCGCAAGTAAACAAAAGTACATTTTTAGATGCTAAGCTGCATAATGTGGTCCAAACATGTCACACCCTCTGTGGGAAGCAAGATGGAGAGTGACCGATGGTTTGTATAAAATCAACCAAACTGGATACACGTAAGGAGGAAGTGCAGGCTTGCATGTAGAGACAGCTTTCACTCGGGGCAGGGGTTTATTTTAGTGCTTCTATGGTCCTGCCTGCAGAGTACTACTGCTATTGTAGTGCATTCAAAAATAATTTTGTATCCTTGCCCTCCTGTAATGTAATTACTGTATGTATGACAAATAGATAAACATCTTCTCACTGGGAGGCATGGATAGGGGTGTTAATTTATGTTGCCTCAATGCACAACTGGGTGTTACGAAACAGTGCTGTTGTCAAGTATATTGCACTAGATACACATTCACTGCTATGTGTTGATTTGGGTATCTGGTAGCTATGTTCAAACTTTATTTCAATATGTTTTAAACCAGTGATATTACTATTAATCCAGGTGTGACAGGATATGGTTGAGTGGTGACGTCAGGCCAGAATGAGGAAGCAAAACACACCCAGGTAGTGCAGTCCAAAAGACGCGCTGTGTGCCGTTTATTAAAGAACAAAAATAAAACAAATATTTAAACAAGAAAACACTGCTCACAGAACAAAACAAAAAGGAAAACAAACAAATATCTTGAACACAAAACAATGAATATCATCCAGGTCAGGTTGGGCAAATCGCCTTCGCTGTTCCTAGACTGTTTATTTTAATTGTTCTCCACTCGCTCTCCCGTTTTTATTAGTTTTACCGGCACTTGGCATGATTCAAGGCAAAAATGTTGTTATGCCTAATCTAATGTCATGTAATTGATGCGATACTTTTCTGCAATTTATTAGCTAACGTCCTTTATCAGTATCTATAAATGTATTACTTCTGTGAGGACATGGATGCATTAGCTGTTTTGGAAAACAGTGCATCAAAGGTAAAAAAAGAGGCATCACCACACCCATAGTCTTTTTCCTGACAAGAAGTACTTGATAGCCAGGCAGGTAACAAACCGGTCCAAACCTTGCCAAGGCTTAACCATTGCACATAGCTGTGGAGTGGAATGTGTAGTCAAAGAAGAGTGAGTGAGCAGCAAGAACATTCACAATTCATTCACATCATTCATTTAGGAAGCTGCAATTTTTCTCTCCTGGTGGACGGCTCAGTAAAATCTGACAATTGGCGGCAAACATGATCTTCCAGTAGCTTTAAAATCCCACTTGCATCCCTACCATTGCAGCAGTACCATCAGTACACACACAACATCTTTTTTTTCACGTCAAGTCCTTGTTCTTCGAAATGCTGAACAAAAGCTTCCGTGATATCTTTCCCCTTTGCCATTCCATGCAGTGATTTCAGGCAACATAGTTCCTCTTGTTTTCCATCTAAAGTACAATATGTTGCATTAATAGCAATATGAGGAATGACATTTATATTGGTAATTTAATTGAGTGAAACCCTATAAGGATCTGTGTCTTTTTGTCATTTGCTGCACTCTCATTTTCTGCCAGTCACACAGCGCTCCACAGTTGAGTTGACAAGATTAGGTCTTTTTTTGGAAGATCATTAAACAAACACTCAGAGCGGCTGAGGAATGATTCTTTTATAGACTCCCCATCTGTAAAAGGCTTGCTGTGTTTTACAAAGCACATTGCAATCTTGCAACTCTCTTCTGTAGCTTCATTCTTACCAGCAGTTAAACGTGGAAAAGCACAGGCTTGCTTTTCAAACCACTGCTTTCTTCATTCTTGTCAGTTTTGTCAGGAAAGGATTTTTCATGTTTGGTTTGCAAATGTCATTGAACACTTGTTGTTCGACACACAACACTTCCACAACAGAAAGCACAAACTGCACGATCCTTCTTTGAAACAAATCTAAATGTGTTTGTCCAAGCAGCCTGAAATGCTGACATCCAATTTAGCTGTGTTTATTGGCAGATACTTTGACACTCACTCACTATCTTGCACCACTTTTCTTTTTCTTAACTTCCAGAAAGCACAGCGCAGCATGCAATATTAATGGAAACATGTTGCATACCCATCTCACATTGCAAAAACAAGCTCCAAATTAAACGCGAATGCTGCAGATAGAGATATGTATAAAATATATCAAAATGTACAAACATAAAACAGTGTCCACTGTAAATTGTTTCAATGTTAAACAAATGTTTGTACATTTCACCCATGGCATGCCATTATGAATTGGGGGGGAAAATTTAGGTGCATTTCAGAGTGTGCCCTAATTGGACTAGCTGCCTACGTAGCATCCATAACCTATTCATGTTCCATCTTTGGCCATAGGTTGCTGAACCCTGTTCTACAGCTAACTGGGATTTACGATAACCAAGCTACAAGTCACTGACTGTACAGCAAAGCAACATTATATAGTATTAACTCATAATCAGATACATAAATTAACTGTTGTACAGTATGTTGTATAGTAACTGTATTTACTATTATCTGACTAGTGCTTATTCCCTACTGTACCTGGTGTGAACATAGGGAGTCTAAGGAAGCCTGACATATATCAGGGCCACATACTCTCACATCAGACTTTGAATGACATACTGAGAATCAAAGTGGAGCACTGCATTATGTGTTATAATGGTAATTCTGAAGTACTAATCATCGGGAGCACAAATCAAACTGAAAAGTGCTGTTCCAGTTCCAGCTTTTAACAATTAGCCTTTTCACTGCACCTATAGTCACCCATATTCTTTTCAACTACCAAGCGACCTGTTTTCACATCATTAGAAACTTCAGTAAAACATTGGCCTCAGACAAACTGACAGAAAACTATGGTGAAAACAGAACAGAAAATGAGCGAACTCACCAGGGAACCCTAAAACTAACAGCTCTCAATGCTCTCAGAAATAGTTATATTTAACTTCACTTAATTCATTTAAAATCTGAAACACATCATAGACACTGCACAAAGTGAGCATTGTATCTAGCAAAATAACTCCATAAATCTTACATGTTGTGCACTTTCATTTGTTAAACAGGTCTCAAATGTGTAGTTTTGAAATAAACAAATTTTGTAGTAAACATATATTCATATTTTAAAACACAATAAATGGTACAACACTTGAATAAGGTATTCTCTGTTTGCAAGACATTTTCAGTTATTGTTCCACTTGCTTGTTCATTTCACCTGCCATTAAGCAACACGCTTTCAGCCAGTAACATGCTTTGACCTCAAAGACAAGGTTAAATGACCTAGGAAGTGGAAGAGTAACAAATATACTGACAATAAGGCATATAAACTGAGAACTCTTATTATCTCTGGATTGTGTCATTTCTTTCAAAACTGCATATTTTAAACCTTTGTAGCTAATGGAAGTGCAAAGCAGATAAGATTTATGGAATGGTTTTGCTACCTACAATTACTTTAATGGAGCTCAGCCCAAGTTAGAAATATGGAACAAAAACAGCTGATAGCAAGGAAGCCATCGGTTTTCTGTCACTGAAACCTATCAGAAATGCAGTTGTATTAGATGATGTGTCACTCACTGTGAAAGGATAATTAACCTCAATATAGTGTGCGTTGAACCAACAGAGTTGACTTGACAACCAAGGTTCAATTATCAAGTGTCTCTTCAGGGAGGTGAGAAGCAGACAGAAAAAGAATTACCTCATTTTTTCCAATCTATAATTCTTGCTTCATTTCTATTGAATTCAATGAGCTTGTTGCTCATGTTGAACAAGCTAGGTTTTACTTTATTTTTCCTGATTTTTATTTGATGAATAAATATATTTAAAAACATTGTCTCCCTTGTACCTCAACCATTAAACTAATCACTACTAATGCTACAATTAATGGCACAAATCATTGTTAAATAGGGCTTACACTTTTTTTTTTATGATAACATAGTCTCTCTCTCAGATTAAAAAAAAAAAAAACCCTCTTCACTGAAAGTAGAACCAAAATGCATTTGTTATGAATCCTAACAGTAAATTAACAAAGGTTACTTGAGCTTCATGTCACTCTGGCTGTTCTGAGTGCCCCTTTGCCCCCGTTGCTCACCTGCATGTGTAATGACTGGGTGTTCAGCTCTGTGACACTGCAAGTCGTGATCCCAGCTCGCCACTCTCCTGGCCCATCCCCCTGACAGCAACGCAATCACTCCCTGTAGGAACAGCAGATGCCCTGCAAGGTGGCTTCCCATCACAGGAGCCATGGGTGACCCAGCACTGCTCACTTCCCCTCTGTCCCCTGACGAGGGCTACGGGCATCAGTGGATGAGTCCTGGGGATTACAGAGCAGTGGTTACTTTACATATAGTAACCCAAATCACTTGTAGTGTGCACAGTAGGGATGTTAATACGTTTGAGTTTAAGCTTTTAAATGTTCTGAGGTGTCAAATTTTTCCTAAATGTTTCACCACTGACAAACAAACATATGCATGTTAACTATAGATATCAGCTGTAGTGTTTAAATAGTAGGATGCATGCAGGTTATTCAATATTTATTCAGTCTTTTCCATATGCATATCAGGGCCATAGCAGCCATGGAATGGAAGAAAAATGAGGACATTATTATATGTTGTTTATTTAAATACAAAAGTGTAGTTGACAGGTTTTTATCTGAATAGGTTACTATTATAGAATTGGATTACCTGAGGTTCTAAATTTGCAGGACCTGTGTGATTTTGTGCAGTGCAGATAACTAGCTTTTTATTTGCAATATTCAAATTCAATATAAAAGAAAATAAGAAATGTAGCAATGACAGAATATTTGTTGTAGATACAATACTTATTTTTAAATCCTAATCTATCACATTGAATTTTAACGGTGATATCATTATCCAAATACAGAGCAGACAAGAGTTCTTGCATACATAAAGGTGTGTGTGTGATTTGAATTATAATGTCACATTCAGCAATAAAATGAGCTTAAGTGGGTTGACAAGATGGAGAGAGTTTAACTGCGTAAGCACATCATAACCAATGAGGGTTGCGCCGTGAGCTTTTTCGGCTGACCGGTTGATTTGATAGGCTGTTTGGCTGTGTTCTGAGTTATATTTATGAATATGCATTTGACTTCTATTAATATGATTGGCCAGCTGCAAGGCTCCTTGCAAACCACAACCCTCAACTACCAGTGTCAATCACGCACTGTCTGAAATAAACCTTCAAGTATCCCATTTACTTCAAATGTAAAAAGGGATGAATTGCATTTTTATTTGTGGCAAAGCAACACTTAAAAGAGCCTAAATAAATCATTATAAGTATGATTTTAACCAAGATGTGTGCTTCGGGTGCCACATAGCTTGCTACGGCCTTGAACATGTTCTGTGCATGTGTGATCTCATCTCATAACAATCATAACAAAGTAACAGCACTCAAATAGATGACTTCTCATGATCACTTTTCTGATTGGGTATAATGATTTTAAATTGATTTAATCCTAAAGTTGAAACATTACTCAGATTGTTGACAGTTACTCAGATATGTAAAGAAAAGACTAAAATGTTTCTTTAAGTTTCATTTAAATAAAATATACAGCCATATATTTTTTTTCCAAGCAGTGGTTAACCAACGTTATGGTTCCTATACAAGCATAGTACTATTCTATACAAACACCAATAATTTAGATTCTGTTGCTAAGACTGTTAAACACATACATCCTTAAAACACAGCGTTTAAAAACTACTTTGAGATCCTAGCCACAAAAGAAACATACAAAATGAACACAATAACCTGATTAATTTAGATCAGGGACCAAAAAAAAAAAAGAATGGATGTTGAAAACCCTAAAGGTGCTAGATGTTTGAGATCATTGAGCAAAAAAATATCCTCACTAGTTTCCAAACCTCTGTAACTAATATAATGCTCAATCTGACACTAGTTGATTGCTTAATAAAAACAATGCCCCAGGAATACTACACATGATTGTAATGCTGGATACAGTACTGTCTTCTAGAACAGTAATGCACCAAAGAGTTTATCAGTATCGAATTGTCCAGCCACTGTTATGAGAATAACCTCCAAATTCCAAAACTATCTTGACAATTTAAATACTCTCCAAGTAATTCAACTAACAAGATCTTCTGTTGTCTCACAGTTTTTAACAAACCCTTTGACCTCTAACCCATCAATATAGTTATCTACCTTATAGTTACACCTGATATTTACTACATGCACTTTATGTAGTCATGTGATTTGGGGGAGAACCAGTTTTTAGGAATATTTAGGGATATAAATATATATGTATATAGGATCATTTCCCTATCATATCATTTTGCATGCATGTATTAAATAATGGATAAATAAATGTGCAACTAAAATTAATCTTGACTAATTGTTGTCTATTGAGTCTTTAAACAAAAAGAAAAAACTGCAATTACTAATACCTAGTTTCTTATTGTATTCCTATTATTTTACCTTTTTTTTCTACAGAGAACAAATTCCATTTACTTGGCTGTCACACAGTTGATATGCTAAAGAAAATAAAAGTGCTTATGTGACCTGCAGGCACATTGACAATATCAGATAACAAATAACAAACTACAGAGAGTGTGAGCACCGCCTTGAAGCTTAACTAATTGTATTTTGCATTGAATTGAAAAATGGGGTTGCTTTAAAAAGGCACATGTTTTCCTATTAACTAATATAATAATAGTTAACAAACTAATATAGCTTTTCACTTGATAACTGGCCTGCAAAATGTAAATAAAGCCATGTCTAAAACTTTATCTTTTTCTCCATCAAGATCACAGCAAAGGCCAAAGGTGGGGGCTATTGTTTTCTTGAAGGGATTGTCAGTTGTTTCTGATTGGCTAGCACATTTATGCTCACACTTTTTCTTCATTGGTCAGCGCAATAGAATTCCACCACCGCCCAGCTCCCTTCAAAATCCTGCAGCACTTTGCCCTTTTCATTCAAGTATTCTCATGCTTCATGAAATCGGGCACTAGGAATATATGATAAAAGTTTGGTGGCGATTAGAGTGTTCAACATGTGTGAGCGTGAGGTGAAGGGAAGGACGTTATCAGTGCATACATCTTTTTAGGGGGTTCAGATCATGCCCCACAACCAAAGTTTTGCTTCACAGATCAAATAGGAGGGTTTGGCTTTAGAACAACATTATATTTCTTAGTTGTAACCCTCTCCTTCAATTTTAACCACTAGTTGAAAATATTTACCCTGCCAAATTATATAATGATTTTTCAAAACATGCCATTAATATACCAATGGAAAACAGCATGCAACATAAAAACTGGAGTTCATCTAAACTTTCATTTAAGCAAATTCTTTTAATGTGACTATTTGTAGATTCAGACCATCTCTATAGACATCTTAGCCAGTTAAATATAACAATTCGATTATCCAGGGAATGCAATTGAAGTTTACAAATTAAGTACATAATGATTCCCTGTTTTGCACCTCTATTAGATACATAGGTCTCTAATATGCAGTTTTGAAAGAAACATGTATTTTCATATATAGCAAACATGTATTTTCTTTTCAAAACATTTTAGTTTTCAGTTTATATTCATTATTCTCAGTGAATTTGTTAATCTTAAACTTCCTGGGTCATGTTTCTGGGTCACAGCATGTTACTGGCTGAAAATGTGTCAGTCAGTGTGTGAAGCAGCTGATTGGTTAATAAGAGGATAAAGGTAGTTGAATTGGTGGGGGTCAAATTTCACTCTGCAGGTGAAATAGCCAAACAAATGCTACATTAACTGCTAGCTTTGTATGCAAACTGAGGTTTATTTCATTGTAATCCTGTGTTTGGTTTAGGGGGCAGAAGCTAAGGCTCCTGCCTCGTTCTGTCCCGCCAATAATATCTCCCAATTTTCCTATTTAAACTCTAAGTCATGCCTTTTTAATCTGTGTTTCATTTTTCGTTTCCTCCATCCTCCCTCCTCCACTATGCTGCTCCACTTCCGCAGCAGTCTCCCTTTGAGGGCAAGCGAAGTTTACAATAAACCTGACTAGCTTATGAAAAATCAATAGCAGCTTGTGTGCTGCTTCAGTTAACAGTACAACATTATTGTTTGGGAATGTCTGCTGTCAATTAGCACCTAAATTAGAATCTATGGGGATATTCTTCAGCAGCATTGAATCTCAATCAGATTATTGATAAACTTCTCTTAACCTTTTGTGTTGTATCAGAACTCTAGTGAACATACTCTTCATTACAGTCAACTCAGCTACTATGAAGCTCAAGGTTAGTTTCTAAGGTCAATTTTACATTCTTCTCAATCAATATACACAACATAAATGTATCCAAACATACTGATGAGTGCATCTTAGACTGATAATAGCATTGTCTTTTGGTCAAGTGAAATATTAAGTGAATAAGCTGCAAAATTAATTTTGTGGTCTGCAGAAAGGTCCATTAACTGAAAATGATACATCCTGATATACTCCACGAGATGTCTGAGCATGTATCTGACACGGCACCCTAATGATATTTTTTTTTATAACTTATAAGTTAATAAGAATAATTAAATATTATAAAATAACATTGGCTAACAAGTGTTCCAACTTGTGCAGATATGCCCCTATACCAGCAGGGCTTGTATCTTGTAAAACTATTCAGCCTGGCTCACTTGACAACTAATTCTCTTTGGCAGGGGTGGGGGTAGGGTGGAGTGACATTATATAAGTGCAATAGTACACTGCAGGATGTTCAAGTAAGATCCACAATGTGAATACTTAGGCTGTTTAATGGCACTTGGGATATTGGATACCATGTCACGTGTGCTTTCGTATAGCACATTTTAACATGATATAATTTATAACTGATACACCCTATCTGATACAAGCCAACTGATGCATGGTTGTATCACATCAATATCAGGGACTTGTATATATTAGAACATTATAATACCAATAAATCAGAATTATTAGCAGACCACATGATAACCTGCTTTAACAAAGCTCTTTACAATACCTATGGCACCTATTGTTCAATTTTGTATGGCACCAAACAATAGATTTGGGAATACAATCTACACAGATAGGGTTTGTGCGTGAAATCGGTAATAATAAAATGTGTACAAATCAACCAGTAATTTCAGCATAATAGTATATGAATCTGGTCTCCCTTCCCCAAATAAACTTGAACAATATCCCCAAAAATGCAATGCTACTGTTTAAATTACTCTGATTGGTTTGAATCTCATAAGAAAGCTTCATATGACTCTTTCCACTTGTGGTGATAATAAATCCATAAAGGATCTATACTTTTCATTTCAAATCTCACAGCTGGTGGTTTCTTATTTCAAATTCATAGAGGTTTTAATGATTTAAAAACTAATAAGGCTACGTGTCTCAAGGATCTAGCGACTAAAATATTAAAAATACCAGTTCCTGTAATTGCTCCTTTAGCTCCATTTTTAAAGCTCTCATTAGCTTCTGAGTTATTCTCAGCAAACACTGGACTGGTAATTCCCGATAGACCACTTAATCTTTTGCCTTCTTCGTCCAAACGTTTTTAAATAATCGTAAATAAAAAGGTTTGTCAATATCTAACCGATAAGGCATGGTCCATTCAACAGGCAAGTTTCCAGAATATGCATTTAACACAGATTATTGACAGTGCTGAGGTTGGGTATAATGGAATGGCCTACTGAAAGTAACAAGTGTGTCGTCAACATACCTGTCCTTCCACATGGCGGTAAAACATAATTATGACATGACAGAGTATGTGCTTTTTCTCTTCTCTTTCGCAATTTTATACTGTGAATAAAGCTTGGTTGTGAAAAAAAAAAAATACATTGCACTATATATTTATTGTAGATCCCCAAATAAACTTTAATGGAGCTCTGCCTTTCCATATAATTTAATGCCAAGCTATTACAATGGTGACCTGATGAAAATAATCTAAATGCCTGAATAGGTAACTTAATGTCTGTGTTCCTTGCACACAGATCTGTAGCATGTATGTTGGCTTGCAAGACACATGATTCTCTTTAAAGTTACTCTGGATCCTGGGATGGGGGGGCAGGGGGGTGCGCGAGTAGTTAGACTGATGAGCCTGACACTGAAACTTCCTGAGTCTTCGATGCAACGATGTGAGAATATCATGGCGACTTATGAGTCGGTAAGGCTGATATCAGCATGAGGCTAGTTATTTGCATCCAGCCCTTGCCTTTCCATTCAATTCAATAGGCTGAGACTGCAAGCTATTACAAATGTCACAGGATAGACATTTGACAGGAGTGGTATAAAGGTGGACAACAGGGATCTAAAAAACAAGACATTCAACGAAAAATAAAACATATGTATCTTCTTTCTAGTTAAACTAAACATATTTATTAGACAGTCCCTGTATACATATATAAATATACTAAATAAATATAAGACGTATAGATAAATGACATGCTCAAGTCCAGCACTAGCTTCAATGAATTCCTGTTGGATTTTACAAATGCACCAATAGACTAGGCAGACCTTAGATGGTTAATCCCTTTTCAAATAAATACAGACACTTGCCACAGCCTCCGTCATTCCAAATGTTTCTCAAATCTAGTATAGCACACCCAGTAATTTTCTAGAGCACCACCCTAACTCCCTGGAGACTCTTTATTTTTAACATTCTTATTCTCTGCTTCCATATTTAGATTAGGTTACATCACTGTGAGGATGGAGATGGGTAACACACAGTATAGAGGTAGATTTATAGACATTTTACTTGTATGAAATAACTTTACCGTTGGGATCAGGGTCCAGTAAGAGCCGATTTGAGTGCATTTCATGTAGCTGTAGCAAGAGAATGTGGTTGTGTCCTTCTAAGAAAGAGGTTTGCACAGCACGCTACAGCTGGGTTATTGGAACTCCTCCACGACAAAATGCACTTAGCTTTGCAAAATAGCACAATAGAATCCTCTACAGTATTACAAGCTAACCATATATGCAACATTGATGATTTCCTGAGAATGCCTGGCAAGGTCTTGTGAAGTTTCTTGAAAGAACCCAGGTATACAATGCATGAGCTGCCGTTAAGAAGCACTCAACAGAGAATGAGAATGGGTCACCACCTTTCATACCAATGGCATGTACCAGCCCACAAGGTAGATCAATTGTATAATATAATCATATATTTAAAATACGTTAAGATATTTGAAATCACAAATGAGTACCTGAATGAATCGTCACCAAAGCCAACAAGCTTTTTTTGTGGGAGTTTTTTTTTCTTTGATGGTAATGAGCTTTAAAATGGTACAGCTGTAAAATGTAAGAGGAATGAAAATAAATTCACGGTCACAAAACACTCAATAGGTTTACGTTAAGTAGTAAGAATGTATTTTAAGATCTTAGGAATCATAACGGCTAAAGGCATTAAGACAATCTGAAATATCATCAGCTTTGAATGTTTGAAGCCCAGGGGACTCAATGTCCAACAAGCACTAAAAGTGTTGGGTTTTTTCTTTGTTTGTTTGTTTGTTTGTTTTTTCTCAGGGCACTGAAAGGTCACCTCAGTTTACAGACTTTAGAAATGCCACAAGACAAAAGGTAGAAAAGATTATGGTGGTGAATCCCCACTGATGACTTGTGAGGTGATAGGCAGATTCCAAATATAGTAAAAAAAAAACAAAACAAACAAAAAGGTTGTTTTTTTAAAAAAAAAATAAGACAAATACTGTAAGTTCTTAAATATTTGCAACCAAAATATTTGGCGAATCAAACCAATAAGACCACTTTAATTCCAGAAGTAGTATATTAGTACACTACCTCTGTACAGCTCTAAGAAATGGGTGCTATTACAGTCTCGTGGCTTTGCTAAATTAAACAGCTTTAAGCAAAAATACTATTACAGTATTTACCAAAGTCAAAACAATGCTTTTTTTTATATCATTTTAATCAAACTTCTTATATTTTTTCAACTGGTACATTAAACCAGACTGCAGTCCAGTCTCAATAGTGAAATAGACTTCATTCTAGTGCAGCACTACATCCAATACATATTAGTACTGGACCAGTTTAAGGTCCGCAGTAAGCATTTAACAATACTGTACGGAACAGTACTGTATCATCAATGTGTCAGTAAGAAAACATATTTCTTCTACAGTATTAACATCATCAAAACAATAACAGCCCTGTTGACAACACCATGAAGCACAACAAACATGTTTTATGTATTGCTGCACAACTGCATCTTGTTTACCTAGTTTCAATAGGGGGGCCCCTATTGCTGTGGGCCAATGTTTACTGTCCAGATCCCTGCATTCCATCAATGCACTGCAGTAGAGCTTTTCAGCTTTTGTTTCATCCAGTGTTCAGTCTTTGAGAGTTCTCATTTTCCACTGCAGAGCACTACTGTATGTTAACATGAACCTCACTATTGATGTTGTTGTAAAGTATGGGCCAAGTACCATATCTGTAAAACTGAGTAAGGGCCACTAGGATGAGGCAGGCCAAAATGTTCTGATAAATGAAAACCAATACCAACATTCTTGTATTGAAATAAGAATTTCTGTTGTATTGTTTTTTAACACATGTATCACCCATTGAACACATTTATCTTTTATTTACACCTACTCACTGCTGGTATTGTTGAGATAAGCCACACAGGCTCTGATATTTTAAGTGGTTTAATTGCATACTTGACCAGCATGAGCTATGTGACTTCAACTGGAAAAAAAAAAAAAAAAACATTATCTTCAGTCCCAGCTGTTGACAAGTATTCACAATCACAGTATACCTTAAACACAGTGGGTGGAGCTACCATACAACTGCAATTCAATGTACAGATGCACAGACATGTATTTTGTAATAAATGACTTGCAGTGCACTTGGCCCACACTGGCTTTAACACCTTGAAGTACAGCGTCTTGGATTTTTAAGGCCTGCCCCTACCTGCTGTGCACATTTGTTGTATTTATCAAGCGTAATGGATCTCATGATTTAATAATACTGAAATATGCGCAAGGCACATAATTACCCCACTAATTGAAGGGTAAAACATTCGTCTTTAAACCTTGAGGTTAGTTGTTCTCATCCAGCCCTTGCCTCTACATTTAATTCAATGGGCTGAGATTCCGAGCCATTACACAAACTTCTGCCATAAAGCTATGCTTTTTTATTATTTGCTATGCCAGTATACCTTAGTAAATATGCATAAGGGCAGTAACATAGTAACAGCATTCTGGAAACTGTTATTTTAGATAGCCACACACACACACACACACACTGTATTGATTTATGGCACTTTTATTTAAAGAATATGGGAAGTCAAATCTGTTATTTCTAAATAGGGCTGCATTCATCTCTCATCAGAAACTGTGACAGTAACCCTCCCTTATTACTTTTAAAAAACTTTTTTTTTTTAAATATTGTGCATTTATCAATATGAACATGTTAACTATTGTCTGAAATCACTCAAATTAACTATGTTGACCACAATACATAAAGTATTGGGATTAGGAAAAGCAGTACGATAAGTGACAGTTGGCAAGCTATTTTGATGTTAACCCAGGACAACAGGCAGTATAGAGAAATAGTTCATTATTGTTCTGCTCTGCTGACAAGGTGGCAGTATTTGAATGTCACATTGCTTCTACTAAGGCATTATTTTTCAGTAGTACTTGCAAACTTGCGCAATTTCATTTTCGGTCAAATTGTTGATAGTTTAAAAAGAATGTGCATTGAAGGTTACTGGTAGTGTTGTAAAGAGTCATTGCATATCGTTTGTATCATGACACAACACCAAAAGCACAACAGAGCTCATTGTAGTTCACCAAATGGTTCCCGAATTAAGAAGAAGTGTTTTATAATTGGTAGGAATACATACCCTCCTTATCTCATTTAATTTTCATCATGCAAGTACCCAATTAACCAATCTGAATCATTACATATCGTATCGTGACCTGTGTATCGTGATATGTATCACAACATCACATTAGTATATTAATTATTTAAGGTACTGGAAATGCCAGATACTACAGCAAAGCAAAGAAAAACATTAAATAATTACAGCAGCTTTCACAACAGCTGGCTAGAGTGCACAATAGGACTGAATACATTTCAAATACAGTGTTTAACTGACTGAAGGGAGGGATGATCTACCACTGTGGTGACCCGCAGCTGATCATGTCCCAGCTAGACTGAAACAGACAAACACACCTATCTTCCTGTCTTAGTGACATTAATATTCTGTTTTCTTGCTTTAAAAAAAACATTGCTTTAAGAAGCATAGCATGTCTGCCAAAAAAATTAAAAAATGACTGAAATGGCAGGTACTGTAAACTCAAATCTCAGCACTGACTGTAAAGACAGGTAAGGTTATACTTAAAGGTGAGGTGTTACCTCCTTAGCCCAATGTCGGCTTGACCTTTTATGATGCACAAAGATTTTCCTTTCAAGTGACTGTATTGCAGGCGAGTTTAGAGTTGCCTTTGCATAGCTTTACATTCGCAAAAAAATAAAATAAAAAATCAGATCAAAGTATAGACCTGTATTTCTTTAAGATCACAATAATAACCCATGTGTCTACCAATTGTGTAAACTGTATTCAATAACCATTGAGTAATTGTTTTTCTATGAAACCAATAAAAGTACTGATGGTGTAAAATCAAGACAGCAAATAGAGAAAAAGAGACAAACTAGAAATTCCCACACATACAACTTGACCCCTTAAACATTCTTTAAATACTTTCCTAAAAAACAACTGTGTACCATCATGCTGTCCTTGTTAATTGTAACTTGCATACTTACATACATACCATGCACCTTTGGGTTACATTCTGAGGAAGGACACAACATTAAAACCATGTGATATAATGAGCTACACACATTGACCCACTGACACACTAATGCACGCTTTGCTTGAGTGCCATTATAGTACGTGGTTTTTGATACAGTCACGTTGATTCTTATTGGACTGTGGGTAACGTTGGAAACTTGCAGTATGACCAAGCACTTTCTTCTTTGAAAGCAGGGTGCAATAATCCTTGATAATCTTGGCCAGTCTAAGAGCGCTGCTGCTTGCTTTATAAATTGTGAAAGTAATCAAAGCTATTTACAGCCAGAGTTGTCGTATCAGGAATCATGTTTGCCCTTGAAACCTCAGGATAGAGAAGTACTGTAAAGACATACAGACATTTGCTCTGCCTTCACGTTCTTCTACAAAGTAACAAATCCTTCAGAACAAGGTTTCAGAAAGGCAGTGTTATCATAAGACATCTATTGATAGTCACTACATTAAGCACAGTTCATCTCAAACCAATAAAAAGGTAGCTTGTTTCAGGAGAGTGTATCCATTACTCATTCTAAAGTACATCTAAACTAAGTTTTAAGAGGAATGCTGGAAACCTGTTGAGCAGTAAATCTTGCCAATATAATGTGTCTACAGAATGTTGAGTTTGGAAGTGAGTTCCAAGAACCATACTAAAAATAGTGCAAACAGC
This sequence comes from Polyodon spathula, assembly GCF_017654505.1. Classification (NCBI taxonomy): domain Eukaryota; kingdom Metazoa; phylum Chordata; class Actinopteri; order Acipenseriformes; family Polyodontidae; genus Polyodon; species Polyodon spathula. The sequence continues at coordinate 12,961,383 of NC_054537.1, read as the reverse complement.
ATTATAAGCATATCAGCACTTTAAGAAAATGCTAAACAGGGCAAGAAAGACACACAAATGAGTTGGCCAGGTCATCCTTTGAGAAGAAAAGAGATCCTGATATATTACTTTAAAAAAAAATGGAGGTTATTATTAAAACTGGAAGGGGATGATCACAAGAAAAACAACATACTGGTGTTGTAGCACGTCCATTTATTTTAGTAGTTCTACATTTGTATTGCAGTATCATGTCTCTATGTTCACTGATGTGGTCCTAACTTGAATAAATAGCACTACAATTACCTCAGGCATTTGTTCGTTTAGCTAAAGAAACCACCACTTACAGTAAGGCGAAGGGGGTGATCACAAGAACCATAATATGCTATTGTTGTTGCACGTCAATTTATTTTAGTAGTTAAGCATTTGTATTGCAGTATCATGTGACTGCGTTCACTGATGTGGCACGATAAAAATGAGCCTATAATTCCTTGTGTCATGTGATGAGAAGATGACTGCCTTACAGTGTTATTATAAGTACAGTGCTTAACTGCTGCTTGCCAAATGCTTCCTAATTTGGATTGACCTTTATCATACACGACGCACACAAACAGTGGAGTGGGCCTGAATTGGAAGTGAAGACACATTAAATGGTCAATGATAAGAAACTTCACTTCTGTCCTTTACTGCAAGGTGTGTATCTGATTATGTATTTTAATAATTAGCTTTCAATTTTTCACTGTTGTTTCTGTAACAGTATTAGAACATAAGAAACTTTACAAATGAGAGGAGGCTATTTAGCCCATCTTGCTCGTTTGGTTGTTAGTAGCTTAGTGATCCCAGAATCTCATCAAGCAGCTTCTTGAAGGATCCCAGGGTGTCAGTTTCAACAACATTACTGGGGAGTTGGTTCCAGACCCTCACGATTCTCTGTGTAAAAAAAGTGCCTTCTATTTTCTGTTCTGAATGCCCCTTTATCTAATCTCCATTTATGACCCCTGGTCCTTGTTTCTTTTTTCATGTCAAAAAAGTCCCTTGGGTCAACATTGTCAACACCTTTTAGAATTTTGAATTGGATTTACACCAATCTTATCACCCCCAAGTGAATTTTACACACCCAATCAATTTGTTAAGCCAGATCTAGGAGACTACAACAAATGTGTTAACTATTATGGATAGAAACATTTGGACAGAATAATACTTGTCAAGTTGTATCGAATGTAAAAAATAGGGCCTTACATTAAGTGTTCAAAATCACTTTGATGTTACTATTACATCAATTTCAACTAAATTCTAACACACACACACACACACACACACACACACACACACACACACACACACACACACACACACACACACATATATATTTCCTGTTACTGAAGCAGAAATCTAGTTCTGACAGGATTCATAATTCAAGCCAAGGATGGAACACTACGCTGCTCTATGAAGACATTAAATCAACCACAAAAGCAAGGGTCAGGATGAGAAGTGCCGTGGGAAGCCACTAATCTACTGTAAGACGAGAGCTGCTGATTTATGTTTGTTATATAGCTACCAGGAATAAAACATGAAGTCATCCATGCACTCTTAACCATCTTGTGGTCCAGTGTATGACTGTTGCAGATCCTCAGTCAAGACCCAAGAAACTGCCAATTCAGATGTATTATGAAGTTTCCACTTTGCTGAGGATCTGATTGAAAGTGTCAATTTGCATTTCCAGATATCTAATCATGGCACAGAATAAGCTAGTTTTGTACCTTTAGAATAAATGCATGTCACATTAGATGAATATCATGCTGCATATATGCAATGTCCTGTAATATGAGGATGTGTAAAGATACTGCACAGCAGTTGTTTGTTCAGTCTTGTTGATCTGTGGGTTTTCAGACATTTTTGTTTCTGTTCTGTCTTTTCACCATCAATCAGTAAATCATGAAACAGAAAAGAACATAAAGCTCCAGAGTCTTCTATATTCCTGAGATAATGTGTGTCTGTAGCAGCGTCACAGTGATACATGTCATGACTAGATAACAGCATTTCAATCTTAATTTACAAGTGTAATCTGTAGTGCCAGTCTATGTGGAATATCACATTTGGTTTATGACATGTAATAACCTGAAATGTGTCATATGGAACATAGATCTTGGTTTTTTGTTTGTTTTTTTTACTGTTTTTTCCTTATTTAAAAAAAATTGACTTTAGTTTAAACAACACCACCCTGCAAGAGTATTGTATTTCCTTGTGCTGCTATATCTTAACAACCCCCCACCCCATTGAGGCAGGGTGGAAGCCCTTCATATGTAAACAGTGCGTGTTGTTTACTTTAAATATTGTTTCTTCGAATTAAGTCTGTTCTAGGTATTGCAGGGCTGGAGGTTAGACTTCCCTTCCTGGCTAATTCAATTCCATGTGTGGAATGTGGCCAGGTGTTGATTATCAATCAACCCTGGCCACACACCTTTAAAAAGGAACTAGAAAGCCAGTCCTATGTTCCTGTTCTTTGACTATACGGATATCCAGGGAGAGCGAACCAAATACGCTTGACCGTTGGGATCCTTGGTGTTTAGTAAAGGGATTAATTTAAGGAATTTTAATACCACAAAAGTATAGAGATTGTGTTAAGAAGAAGGTTCCTGGAGCGGGTACCCGTCACATTTTAAATTACCTGGCTCGACCCAGGTCTCTTTTTACTAACTGGATATCGATTATTAATTTGAGAATTTAAATACAATGTAAAAAATATGACAGCACAGTTGTAAGCGTGGGTCTCTGGCTGGCATAATAAATACAACGTTAAAACAAGCTTTGCATTAGCTAAGCCTTTTCTTAACTGACAGAATATCAAGCTTTTAAAGAAACCAAGCAATAATAACTGCAGTGACTATTCTTCTCAGAAACTAAATCAGAAAGAAAACAACACAACAACATCATGTTGGGTTGACACCAATGATAACTCTGTGATCCATGAATAATAATTACAGTGTGGCTTCTGATACGAAATTCTTTATCTAGTTATTGCGCAGATATAGTTTCTTAACAGATTGTGAGTGTTGTACCCCAGAAAACAGACTGAAAACCATAAACATGTTTTAATTTTTATTTTAATGAAGTTGATTAACAAAGAAAAAGTATGCACACTCCAAAATGCGTAAAGTGCTGAGTACACAATTAAATCAGTATGAGAATAACATTACTCACACACTTACAAAATGTTTATTTATTTTGTTTTGGGCTAAATAAAAAATATTTCTGGAACACATTAAGTATGCTAGTAATGTCTTTCTCATACTAATCATGTAGATCAACACACTATAGATAAACTTACGTGAAAAAGAAAAATAATTTACAAACATCTATATTAACCATACTTTAAATCAAACTTATAAATCAACTAATGAATAAATTGCAAACATACTTACTTCATAGTAGCCTAAAATACGAAAATAAGTCACCTTACAAGCTCAATAATAAAAACACTCAATGACGTAAAACTGTTTGAGTTTTTATTTTTAATTGTTCATAATCTAATCCACGTCCTCTGGAAATGCATCGCCAGCCTCTTCTCTTTTTCTTCTACTGAGTGACCGGGTAGATGTTGCTATATCTATGTCTTCAATCTCTTCTCCCAATTCTTCCATCTCAGTTTCATCACCCTGCATGGAATGAGACTCTTCAATTGTCTTCCTCTTGTGTCTCAAAGGCTGATTCTGATAATTTTCCCAAGTTGTGATATAAGAAAATTATCATTTCTGCATGTGCAGGTGCGAGTGCTGCATGCCTAGTCCCGCTGTAGAAAGCACTCTCTGGTGAAGTGCTGGTGGCAGGAAATTCCAACTACATTCTTGTTAAGTAGGCAAGGTACGGAAATACCTTTTCATGAATTTTCCACCACTTTAGAGGATTTTTAGTCACCAGTTCATCTGGCAGAGGTAAAAAAAAAATTCAATTTCTTCTTCTAGATCTTGTCTCAGGCTGTTGTCTCTTCTACCAGCACCAGCGCAGCAACACTTGAACTGGTTTGTGGTGCTCCGGAATGTCAGCTTCTTGCTCAGTATGTTGACAGTGGTTATCAGTTGTTTAGGTTTGGTGTTCGCATGGGAAGGTTCAGGGACATTGATGTTGTATGAATGACAGCGATCTGAATTGGGGATTGAAACATTTATCAGTCATCAGAGGCGTGTCATCAAACGCAATTTCTGAGAGATTACATCTCTGTTGCAGTGATGCTCCTACTTTTGTTTTAAAGTTACGAAACAGCTGGTGCCTCAAGCTATCCACAAGCAGTGTAATAGCTACAAGAAGTATGGATGCAATCACATTTTCCAGGTTGTTGTTGCAGCCAGGGGTTTCATTATCTTAGTCTTAGTCATTGTCACTCAATATCAGCCTCTTTCTGTCAACTGGCTTCGTATTGTTCCTATCAAACAGAACTGCCACTGCTGCCTGTTGATTGTTTCGATCATTTCGTATGTGGAGTTACATCGTGTAAACACATCCTGTTTCAAAGATTGCTTTGGTAACCCAAGGCGTATTTGTTCTCGAGTAGTGTTTCACATGCAACACGCGAGTGGTGAAAGTGACTGATAGGTTTCTGCGAGCGAGTGATGAACCCTATCAGTGTGTTTAACGATTTCAGTCAACTGCAAAGTGTGACCAGCACAACTAATATGATTGGGAATTGTTTCAGCCTGCTGCCCTGCCAAATTCATATTAGTGGCATTGTCGTGCACTGTTATCAGCAATGCAAAATTAATCTACTACACAATGTAAGGCTCTTGCAATATTTTCAGCAGTGTAATGCTCTGGGAAATGACACACTTTCAGTGTGGGGATGCATAGGTCTCAACCGCCAGCTTCTTGAAGCCCTTAAAACATTAGTATTTGTGATTTTATTTTATAACTGTTACCCCAAAAAGACCCAGGTATCCAGTTATTTTTACGGCAGGTACTCGGTTCCGGATTTCCTACCTGTGCCAACCTCTTTGTTTGTTTATTTGTTTGAGTTGTATTTTTTACATTTAGGAAAGAGGTAAAGTAATTATATTCACCTTAAACTACTAACACAGAGTATAATATACATTTTTTTACCATTACCAGAAAAAAATGAACATCTTTTATGTGGTAGGATTTAAATGCCCACATGTTTCCTGCATTGCATGTCCCACTCAAGATTAACCCTATGCCACCGACCAGGAATGACCATAAATTGTGCATGCATCCAACAACTTTCTATTTTAGTGCTTGTAGTTTGATAACCATAAATCACAATATATCAATAGAAATGTATTGAGTAGACCTTTCCAAAGATATCTGTTTTGTTGTAGGTTGTTTTATAGATCTTATAAGCAATGCCTCAAAAAAAAAAAAAAAAACATAATATTATTAATAATATAATAATAAAATTTCAAAAACATTAGAGTATTGGGATATGCACAATTTTTGAGGATTTCAAATCTTTAATCAGAATTGAAATAGCTTGTACAGTTGCAGAGCTACACAATGTTTTATATACAAAAAAATGCATAAAAGAGCTGAAATGGCGGATGTCGAAACGAATGTGAAACGGAAGGAACTTGGAAATATAATATAATCCCATTTGTGATAAAAAGTTAATTATTTATGTGTAGAGGTCTAAATATATATGCCACACAAGAAGGTGAATATGTTTATTATTATTATTTTATTTTTATTTTTCAAAAATATGCCATAGAAAAGTATTCTGGCACTCAGAAAGTGATCAGAGTGATTTAACAAAATCTGACAGCAATTTTGATTGCTTTAAGTCCTAATGTATATTTTTACCACTGAAAATAAGAAATGAAAGTGCACCCCAAAAAATAGTATGAGATATGTGCTTTTTTGTTCTTGTGTATTACTCGTACTAGGAAAAATCACTGCACTCATTACGGAAACTGGTTTAGACTCCTTACTCTGCACATTCCTAATTTAAGCGATATAATACTCTTCTTATTAATAACTTGGGTGATTTGCTGTTAACATCTTGTATATGAAATTGTAAGCATTGTATGGTTTTACAAGACGTCATATCCAGTGTTTCTTATTTCTTTCACTTTGATTGCATAAACAGGCCAAATAACAGACATGTTAATTCAAGACTGGTAATAAAAAAAGTACCTTCAAACAGCCGTCTACTCTTCCTTTGCCAGAGAAAGAGAGAGAGAGAGAGAGAGAGAGAGAGAGAGAGAGAGAGAGAGAGAGAGAGAGAGAGAGAGAGAGAGAGAGAGAGAGCGCAAGATCAAAATATCTCATACAGGAATAATCCAAAACACATGTCTAAACACTGGAGGCCCTCACCTCTCTTCCATGGTCCAAACTGAGACAGACTATAACAACAACTCATGGGAGGGGGTGGGTTTTTACAACTGCAAAGGCATGTCACTCTAGGCCACTGAGGACTCCCCGACTGACTACAAAGGATACTGTAGTGTGTTATGAGGACGAAGACCAAGGTCAGAGGAAACCTAAATAACCCCAAGAAACATATCACCAGATACTTAAGAAGAAATGTGTCTGAGGGGATTTGTTTCCTGCGAAGGGTTGTGGCCTTAAACCTTTATTACACTATAGAAAACAGTCAACAGATTTTTAATTATAAACCTCACTTGTGAACAAAATGATTTATTAAAACCAACTAAAATAAGATAAAGACCAGATTGCATGTGCACATATTTGAAAATCATAAATACGATAATTGCCTGGACAAATAAATCCTACTTGTGTAATGGAAACACAAAAAATGCATGAATTGCTGTACACAAGAAAATAACTGAGGCAAGACTATCAGCCCAAGAAGCTCACCCATAAATAAAGAACTACAATATTTGTTATATAAATACTATGGTACTTATTTCTTAATATGTTCAAAAACATTGTAGGATAAACACAGTCAATGAAAATCTAATTCAACAGTAACTAAAACTCTGGAATCCCAATGGCGTTTTGATGCTAATGGTCGAATTAAAAATGTTTCCATATCTGGTATTTATTGTGTTTCCAACGTTTTTTCCTCTACTTTGTAATCTGTCGTGTTCCTGCTGAAATAGCTCTATTAGCCCAATGTAACCTGAGAACGTGTTCCGTACCCTGAGAACGCGTTCATTTCTGCCATGCTGATGACATGCTGAAACTAACAGGTTTCAGAGTGTCATAAGCATGCAGGGAAAACAATACATTCTGTAGTTTATTTTTGGAGGATCCCCTGAAACTTCCTCAAGGCCCCCTAGGGGGCTGCTGACCCCCAGTTGAGAACCTCTGGAGTGTACTGTATCTGTCAAATAAATACCAAATAACATGAAAGAGTATAATGCATGTTAAACCCTATTTCCAGAATGATTATTTCTAATGATGATTATTAATGGACCAAGAAGCAACTCAACACAGTTTTTGCATCTCTTTGAAGGTGGTTTATGATCAGCTCTCATTTCAAAAGAACTACTGATATTTATTATCACTGGAATTTCTATAGTAAGTATTATGAGAAAAATGTCACTGGTTATACAGAACTAGGATTTCCCAAAGCAGTCTGAAATCCATTTTATACATGGCAGGTTTTACATGCCCATTCGCAATGAGTCATTTTCAATCTTACATTCTTGAAATCTAAAAAATGTCTGGTTCTTGTCAACACAAATTCTGTACTGTAAACCAACGCAGGTAGTCTATCTGTTATGAGCCCATTCTTACAATCCCTTCATAGAGGATATTTCTACTTTCTCTAAAGTCAGAAATCATGACATATGCTGGAGTGCGTCAGACTGATAATGGTAATCTTAGAACTCCCTTTCATTCTCACACTGAGAAAGCTTCATAAATCACCTACAATGATACTCCCTGCCATGAGAAAGACACCTAGTAAATACAAGATGAGGTCTGAGGCAGATCTGCTGGTGATTCAGTAGTGTAATAGGACTAAGGCTGAGCACAAACTAGCAACCCTGCACACCCCAACTGATCACTTACATTCATAGTTTTAGAGCTTTTAACCTCATCTCATCTCACCGACGAGACAGAATCTGTAACGGCAGTGTATCACGCAACACTGCATGCTATAATAGCCTTTAAAAAAAAACAGCTGTAAGTGCCAATCTGGTTCTGAGCTCGATTCACACCAGGGCTTTTGAGGTGTCTGGGTCAAACGAAATGCATCCCCAAGGAAATATCCCAGCACTGCATAGCTGCATATCTTGGATTTACTTACAAATTGTGTTATCAATGGAAATTAAAAAGGGTTTAAATCTTTTATTTCTGGTATGTGGAGTCAATAATCATTGTATTAATTAAATAATTAACTCTCAATTTTGGAGCAACAACACTTAAAATTATTGCAAAATAAAAAAAGGAAAGGGAAGGTAAACAAACAGGGCATTTCACAAAGCAATAGCAATATCTGCATTAGACAAAGCAATTAGACTTTTTCAGAGAGAACACTGAAGTCACTGGCCCCAGAGCGTCATTGCTTTGCTTACCATACTTCAATTTGATATCATCACTTATGGTTCTTTAAATATCATTCATTTGCAATAAGTGATACTAGTTGTGCTTAAATATTGTTTTACACTGTGTCAGTGATGCAGTTTGTGGAAGAACAAATGCAAAGAAACCTGTCTGTCTTTGTCCGAGTTCTCTATCACTTGTCAGTTAAATAGATAAATAAACAAATATATGAATAGATTTCAAGAAGTATAATACTGTGACTTACAGACAACTACCACAAAATGCACAAGCACACAGCATTCCGGAAAGAAACATGAACTGGCTCTTTGATTTTAAAACTATTTTTCCTTTTCATGTGTGGAGTGTGTGTGTTTTCATGTGAGTTTTGTTTTGTTTGTTTAATAGATTTTATTCCAGTATTTGAGATAAGTTGCATAGATGTTGTATTTATTTATTCATTGCCCTTACAACATGCAGCTGGTGTAAGGATAGGCACAGTACAAACAATTGCTGCTTCAAAATCCAAATTGCCAGCGGCCAGGCAGTTATTTTGCACTGCAGCCTGTGTAAGCTTAAGAGCAATACAAATTATTCAACACACACGAGCCACAATCAAGATAATGAGGGTTGCAATGTATGCTGCCTGTGCATCAGGCTATTTAGAGGCTACACTTAGAGCCCAGCGGTGAGGTGAGTTAGGAGTACAGAGAGCAGTAGGCGCTGTATGAGATTTGTGGAGCATGAAAATCAAACCAAACAAAAAATGTGTCAGAGGAAGGGCAGCAAAATGCTCTTGGTGCACAGAAAATAAATGTTTTCTGAGGAGGAGCTGAGAGTCCTTACGACTGAGGTCACTCAGCATTAGTTATTTAAAAACACCTTAGCCAACACCAGTTATGCTACCAAAGAGGCCATATGGTCCTCTATAGTGGAGAAAGTCAGTGCTGCCGGCGTTACCAGGAGGACAGTCAAGCAGGTAATGAAAAGGTGAAATTCAGCTATTAGGTCTAGGATGACCTGCGGGGTGAGACGATAACGCCTTCCAAACGCATCCTCCATCAGAGGAGGTGCAAAGTTTTTGGAGGGTCAGCAATTCCAAAGTGCAAGGCAAAATCCTTACGTCTCATTATATGCTTGCGCCCGCTTAGCATCCACATCCCTGCCCAATTCCAAGCTCTTTTCTTCATTTGAATACATTTCAATATCATTTAAATGGATTAATGATGGCAAAGTGCTAACTTGATAGCGGGTGCAGAACAGCAGGTGAAAACCATTCTTGACATACGCCGCATTTTTTTGTGGCCGCTAAAGTCCCACTAAACACGGTTTGCACATGCAAAAAGTCGATTTTGGCCGCAATATGGGTGTTTTGCAGCCACAAATTACTTTGTATGTATCCTCCTACAGCCCCAGAGTATCTTACAACCATATTCATACATTTAGAATAGAAACATATCTGTATATGAATATGAACAGTACAGTACTGTATCTGTAAAATAGTGATTCATTACATTTTGTACAGTAATCTTTTTCTTATGAAATATATCCAGTTTATCAGCAAGATCCTAGTTGAATCTGGCTTTTACATGGCTTACTTCATACTGTTTTTTTGTTGTTTTTTTTCCAGTGTGGCTGTTCTGGCCGTCATGGAAAGCAGTGTATTTATTTTTCTTAATCAAATGTAATACTGTATAAAGAATGACATAAGCTCGTCCGATAAATGATTTCTGAGTGACAAATCTTTTTTTTTTTTTTTTTTTTGTATATATGGCCAGTGAAATTGAAATAAGAAATAAACAACTGCAGTGTGTACATTACAAGAAGTCATGACTCACTGTCAAGGACACTTTGCAAAGAGGCAAAGTGTAATCACACTGGAATCACTGTGGCAAGTGCAAATGTGACTATTGTACAAAAAATTACCTTCATTAACTAAAATCAAAACAATTTTGACACTGAAGAAAATTATATTCAATAGTGTTTATAGTGTTTCAATAGGGTAGGTGTTGCCAGTTTTCAATTATTTTTGTTTGTAAAACTGTAAAACTAAATAAACAAGCCTGCTGTGTAATTTCAACTTGTCATACATTCCAACAAAATATGTCCCAACAAGTTTTTTTTTTCTTTTGTAACAGCTTGTTTTAAACAATTCACTACTGCAAGTTGTTCTTCTGAACCTTAACAAAGTCCATTACAGTCTTTTGTTTCAGTGAGGCAAAATATGTTTGCTGGGCTTCACTAAGTAATGCTAATACTAATTTTACACAATCCTTTTGCTGTTCAAACCAAGACATGAATCCTCACATCTGTAGCGCTACTGTCTTAGCGTCGACTCAAGTTAGACTGATGCATACGTCTTTGTGTGTGTGTGTGTGTGTGTGTGTGTGTGTGTGTGTGTGTGTGTGTGTGTGCGCACCATGGGCATTAAGTCTACATTGGCAATAATGTACTGTATTTCAGAAATAAAACTCGTCAGGGAGCTGAGGATAATTTAAGTCGTAGGTGAACGGGCTATGGATAAATGAAGTTCTGCTGTATATTTATATATAGTAAATATGGACTGGAGAGGAGGCATACTTTGGGAAACTATGATCTCCAAGGCAAGAACTATAGTTACCAACAGGGGACTATAATGCCCAAAGCCGCAAGCTGAGGGCATTGTCCCCTGGAGGTAACTATAGTTCTTCCTGATGGGCCTTTAGTTCCCCACTATGAGCCGAGGTCTGCAGTCCATATTTTCTTTATGAATCAGTCAACAAAGTAATGTTTTTGAAGTCCATAGCGCATAGTTATTAAACTATTTGTGGTATGGAACTGTCCATCTGACTTTCTCATTGTGGTATAGAATTCTCAGAGGAGTCCGTTGAGTTTGTGAATGCCATTTCACTCCGATACACTCTTTGTTGTCTACAAATATTTTTTACCTTTCAAGTACAGTGCAATTATTACACAATTATGAGGACCCTCTGTATGCACCTGAACTGGCTTATAATATAAATTTGGTCAAGTAAAGCTTAAGTTGAATGGTTTGTGCAAATGTTCTCCTGGGACATTGCAGCATCATTAAATATTATAAATATGAGTAGCAGTGGCAAACTTTTGTTCCGCTACCAGGAAGAGCCATGTTATGGCTTCTGGTCAAGATTTAACACTAGTCATAATTCATGCATTTTATATTGTAATACAATTAAACTTCTGGAAAGCCAGACTTGGTTCCTGATGCATGATTAACTCAAGCCTCTTCAAAATCATTTGCCTCCATTATTTTGTCAGGACAATGCAGGTTTTGACACAAAACCAGCATTTTGCACCCGACTTTTGTTTCTGTGGCAACCTATAAACTTGCAGAAATTGACCCTTTATAGACGGCACAAGAAAAAGTTTTATTTTCTGAAGACTTTTTTTTTGTTGAAATTTCCATGGCAGACTGTAGGCTCTTTAACCAATTCCCAGTTGACTAGATGAAACCATAGCAACCTGACAATGCCTTGAGGCATATTTTAAAGAACAATCAACACCAACAGAGCTTAGGGCTTTTGACAGGTGTAAGCTGGGAAGTAATAGCTTCATTTTATAACAACAAAATGCAGTGCAAGGCAAAGAATGTTCTCGAAATGCCACCCTGGTTAAAAACTAGCAACATGCCTCAAGACTGGCATGCCATCAGGGCAGATTGCATTGATACAGATCAGAAACAAAACTCTGTTTGATAGCACTATGTAACACAATTTTTGTTCCTGGGTAGTAAGTGTTATTTCCTAATTGCTTATGCCTCAAAAGTATAGAAAATGTCTATTATTCCCCACAAACTTTGCTTTTGTGACCAGGACAGTGATATTTCAAAATATCACTGTTTCCAGTGTTTACAGTATAATCGCAAATCTCGAAAAACTACTCACTTCTAAATCTTTTGTAGTCATTTGTGTATTACTTTAGTATAAATACATGTTAATTTGGATTGATATGTTGTTTTTTTCTGACTTTATGTGAACGAAAAGACACACATTTGCCCGTTTTCCCATTGGAAATAGTGATATTTTGAAATATCACTGTCCTGGTCACAAAAGCAAAGTTTGTGGGGAATAATAGCCATTTTCGACGAGACAGACAGGATTCACAGATGGTCACCAACCCATTAAGTGGTCGATTTTCCAGGTTTTTTGCTACATAGTATTTTTTTTTCTCAGAATGGAAATACAAATACACATTAGAGTATGGTACAACATTAACAAGTATAGCGGATGTCATGATGATTCATGACATACCGAGCCCGTGGGCAAAGTTGTAATCCTTCCCGTGTATAGCTCTCATGACTGAAACACATTATGTATTAGTTTTTCATGACATATCTTGTATCACACATGCATACATTTGCTATACATAAGATATCCATAATAATATACTCAAGCTACCCTAACTGATTTATGGGTATTGTATGGTAATCTCTGTATGTGTACTAGACAGTACTGAGTATGTAGTCTTTCTGAAATTCTATTAAAATATTCTCAACATGTCAAAAAGGTCACCTGACCCCAAAATGGTGGCCATCTGAGGTCACAGGTCAAAGGGTGCCATTCAATTTTACCCTCAGTTTCAACAACATCGAAATGATTGGCTTAAATGGTACCTAAGATATTAGCAGTATCAGGGGTGTAGGCAGCGTGCAGCAGGTTGACAAACTCATACAAACTTCCCTTACATGGATGCTTAATAATTACAAAGCAAACCTGAACATCACATGTATTGCTTGAATCATTAGTCATTATTGTTTCCTGGTCAGATTGTGTCAAATTAGAATATTTGTCAGTATGCTAGTAAGAACACAAGGTTCCAACACAATAATGTGTAATTGTGTCACTTGCTCTCTGACTGTCTACATTGTGTTCCACGGTTTATAAAAGGATAACTAGGGGTCTTTGTGTCTAAGAACACTCCCACCTCTTTCAGCAGAGGGTCTGTGGTGAGAGAGCCTAGAAAAAGAAAGGAACCACCACTCCTAAAACACACTTTTGCAATGTGCAAAAAGCTAAGTGATGTTAATAAAATAAAAACACTGAAGTTTAAAAACAACTGTTAAAAAATAAACTTGTTTTACATTTTTTTTAAATTCTGTTTTGTTAACATTTTTTCAAGAATTGAAACTAAACACTGCTAGTTCTACAATTTCTGTTATGTACACCAAAACTGTACATATACTGTAAGGCAATAATTCTAACTGAGGTTTCTGCTGACCCTGATGAATCACCAGAAACCCTTGATAAAATGACAGCCTTATTATGCACAGCTGGATGTTTCCTATTCCTATTATTATTATTATTATTATTATTATTATTATTATTATTTACATACATTTTGATAAATTAAGCAGCAGGTAGCAAATTGAACGATTAGTTACCTTAGCCAGAAATGAAAAACATGTGCTTTAATAAGCATTTATGACTAATGCCAAACCTTACTATCAAGGTTGTTAGTAGCTTATTGATCCCAGAATCTCATCAAGCAGCTTTTTGAAGTATCCCAGGGTGTCAGCTTCAACAACATTACTGGGGAGTTGATTCCAGACCCTCACAATTCTCTGTGTAAAAAAGTACCTCCAATTTTCTGTTTTGAATGCCTCTTCATCTAATCTCCATTTTTGACCCCTGGTCATTGCTACTTTTTTCAGGTGAAAAAAGTCCCTTGGGTCGACATTGCCAATACCTTTTAGAATTTTGAATGCTTGAATCCGGTCGGCGCATAGTCTTTGTTCAAGACTGAATAGATTCAATTATTTTAGCCTGTCTGCATATGACATACCTTTTAAACCCGGAATAATTCTGGTTGCTCTTCTTTGCACTCTTTCTACAGCAGCAATATCCTTTTTATAGCGAGGTGACCAGAACTGAACACAACATTCAAGATGAGGTCTTACTAATGCATTGTACAGTTTTAACATTACTTCCCTTGATTTAAATTCAACACTTTTCACAATATATCCGAGCAACTTGTGGGCCTTTTTTATGGCTTTCCCCTCATTGTCTAGACGAAGACATTTCTGGGTCAATAAAAACTCCTAGATTTATCATAGATTTCATCTTCAATTTCAGTCTCTTCCATATGACATTTATAATGCACATTTGTATTTCCCGTGTGTAGTACCTTACACTTTTCTCTATTAAATGTAATTTGCCTATTAAATGTATCTCCATGCTCCGTAACTCTGAAATGTTCCTGACTATATATGTATCAGCATCATAATATCAACTGACATAAACAGAGGCTACTGCAATGAGTCTCGTAGAATCGGGGCCTGTTATACCTGGATCTTGACTCTACGCCTAACCTGAAAGTCTCAAAGACTTCCTGGTCCTATAGCTTTATGTAGGGCGTTTCTGTAGCCTCTGCTGGCTTATTCTTCCTCTGTTCACAGCCACAAACCCATAAATCAAACCTGTTTTGCACTTCTGGTACACAGTTCTCAAATGTGGAGTTTTGATAGAAACATGTGTTATAACAAACATAGTTTATTATACTAACGCTTAAGTTTACATGTCTTACTCTCAGGAAATGTGTTATACTTGAAATTTCTAGGTAATTTCACCAAACAGTGTCTTGAATTTTCTGGGTCAAAGCATGATACTGGCTGCTAGTTAGTTGGTTGCTGACAGGAAAGAAGGCCCTGAGAGCATAGGGATAATTTCATTGTCCAGTGAAATGATCATAAAAGTGTGAGCCTGTCTTTAGATATTTGCCAAAACATAGAAGTCTTTCAAAATAACACATCTGAGACCTTTACAGTGTTGTGTATATATATATATATATATATATATATATATATATATATATATATATACACAGTGCCTATAGAAAGTATACCCCCTTTTTTCACATTTTGTTGTGTCAGTGCCTCATGCATTTAAATGAAAAAACTGAAAGATCATAATTGGATAAGTCTCCACCCCCCTGAGTTAATACTTGGTGGAAGTGCCTTTGGCAGCAATTACAGCTGTGAATCTGTTGGGATAGGTCTCTATCAACTTTGCACACCTAGATTTGGCAATATTTGACCATTCTTCTCTACAAAACTGTCCAAGCTCTGTCAAGTTCCTTGGGGAGCATTGATGGACAGCAATCTTCAAGTCATGCCATAGATTTTCGATTGGATTTAGGTCGGGGCTCTGACTGGGCTACTCAAGGACATTTACCTTTTTGTTCCTTAGCCACTCAAGTGTAGTTTTGGCTGTGTGCTCTGGGTCATTGTCATGCTGAAAGGTGAACTTCTGTCCCAGTTTCAGCTTTCTTGCAGAGGGCAGCAGGTTTTCCTCAAGGACTAATCTGTAATTTGATCCATTCATTTTCCCTTCTATCTTGACAAGTTCCCCAGTCCCTGACGATGAGAAACATCCCCATAACATGATGCTGCCACCACCATGCTTTACAGTAGGGATGGTGTTCTTTGTGTGATGCACTGTTGGGTTTGCACCAAAAATAAAGCTTTTCATCTTTTTGCCACATGGCTACAGAATCTCCTGAGTGTTTTTCTGCATACTTCAAACGGGATTCAAGGTGGGCTTTCTTGAGTAATGGCTTCCTTCTTGCCACCCTACCATACAGGCCAGATTTGTGGAGTGCTTGGGGTATTGTTTTCACATGCACACTTTGACCAGTCTTGGCCATAAAAACCTGCAGCTCTTGTCAAGTTGCCATTGATCTCTTGGTAGCTTCTCTGATCAGTCTCCTTCTTGCTCAGTCATCCAGTTTAGAGGGATGGCCTGATCTAGGCAGGGTCTTGGTGGTGCCATACACCTTCCACTTCTTAATAATCGTCTTGACTGTGCTCCAAGGGACTGTTCTCCATGGCCTTTGATGTTTTTTTTATACCCATCCCCTGATCTGTGTCTTTCAACAACTTTGTCCTGGAGTTCTTTTGAAAGTGCCTTGGTGCTCATGGTTGAGTCTTTGCTTTGAAATGCACTACCCAGCAGAGGGAACCTACAGGAACTGCTGAATTTATCCTGAAATCATGTGAATCACTACAACTTAACACCAGTGGAGGCCACTTAACTTGGTGTGTGATTTTGAAGGCGATTGGTTACACCTGAGCTAATTTAGGATTGCTATTACAAGGGGGGTGGACACTTATCCACCCAAGCTATTTCAGTTTTTATTTTTAATTAATTTTTTTTACAAATTTCTAGAATATTTTTTTCACTTGGAAGTTGTGAGGTAGGATGTATAGATAAATCTAAAAAAAAAAAAAACAATTGTAATGCATTTTAATTACAGGCTATAAGGCAACAAAAGGTGAACATTTTGAAAGGGGGTATGGACTTTCTATAGGCACAATATATATATATATATATATATATATATATATATATATATATATATATATATATATATTACACACACACACACACACACGTTATATACAATCCCTTTTACTTGGGGCTAGTAACCTGTGAAGGCAAGCAGCACTCGGAATATATTATGTGTGTCTGAGCCTATTGCACTGGGCAACTGCAAAACACAAGGTATAAAATGATTCTTCAATGCAGCAAAAAGTACTGTACTTGCAGGTTGAGTAAATGCTACCAACAATCCCTGGGCATTCCTTCTTGGGCAATATAGCAATAGCCCTCCTTGTCACTCCTTTCACATACAGACCAGCTCCCAATGAAGACCAATCTCTGTCAGTCCCTTTCTATTAGGATCAGCTCTCTTGTAAGACCATTCCTCAGTCAGTGTTTGCAAAGCGGAATCCTACTGCCCACCTGTTTAACTTCAAAACAACTTCTGAATGGAGAAGTAATTTCATCCAGGTAAAATACAACGTTTCAATAAAGTTTACTTATTTAATACCTTTATCAGTAGGAAATGAAACTTCTATCAAATATAGGTATAGATGAACCATGGTACCCCCCATAACATTACAGGTAGGGCTAATTCATTTGTTAGGTTCATGATTATAAAACAAGCAGATTGGAATACAGATCTTAAACTACAGATCAGCTCCTCAATTATTACACCTTTGTTAAGTTTGGTTAGTGCTGTGGATTACTGTAACACATCTTTTCTTTCACAATTTTCCAATGCATGTCAGCCTCCAACAGTTTAGTATTCTGTCACTGCTTGTCTTGAGACCGTGTTGGCAATGATACATTGCTCCAACCTGGAAAAATATATTAAAAAAACAAAAACAACATAAAATAAATCATATCAAATTTATTATGCTGCTTTTTTACTATACTCCAAAGGTGATAATGAGATGTCCCCTTTTTTAATTGTGAGCATTTGTCTAAATAAAGACACTTCAACAAGCAATTATAAATTGAGTGGCGCTCAAAGCAATGTATCGCTTCAGGGGATTAGTCATTACTCTACCATACGGTGACATTATAAATGCATTACTAATAGCTGTCCTTTGTCTTAACCCTCTTCAGAAAACCTCATAGAACTCCACAGCCAGCTTAACCACAGTAAGAGGCCCCCAGCCTCAGCTGGAGGCATCACAAAGACAGGAGAGATGTTCCTGTCACAAAAAGAGTCAAGTACGCAGTGTTTAATGTTGGAGAGATTTTGCCCTGATCTCTTATCTCCTAGAAAGGGCTGTGTTTCACAGCCGCTAAACTTGAACTGCTTCTACAATGAGTTGTAAAAACTGCACAAACACAACCATAATAACAAATTGAGCAGTCAATATGTGGAAATTTGGCAGTATGAATGTAAAGAAGTTTCAGGGTTGTTCTTTGGACATCACTGATTTTAAGAATCAGAATGTTAACTACTGTAAAAGGCCTGGGAAGGGCTTTGCTTGGGAATTTCTTTCAGGTATTCTGTATCTCATTAATACAATTTTGCTTTAAACAACATTAATGCAGAAATGTTAAAGAATGGCTAACCTGTATAAACATGTTTTTTTAATATTATATATATATATATATATATATATATATATATATATATATATATATATATATATATATATATACACACACACACACACACACACACACACACACACACACTGCTGTGCAAATGACTTAGACATGTTGCATTTTTCTACTCTGATGCATTATGAGCGGCAACAATTTACTCAAAGCCTCCACTGGTGTTCTCTAACATCGAGTGAAATAGCTTGCATTACTTGATTTTCAAAGTGTGGTATGCGAAGCATAATCAACAAGTACTGAGAAACATTATCTGTATTTGACAAAGCCGCGACTGGAATACCCTAAAAGCTGTCTAAGAAGGATGAGCAATACTTGAAGATAACAGCCTTAAGGAATAGAAAGAAGACAAGCGTTGAATTGATAACAGAACTGGCAGAAGGCACAAGTGTCGTTGTCCATCAAATCAACAGTACGAAGGTCACTCTTGAAATCAGGACTTAAAGGATGTGTTGCAGTAAGAATACCGCTGTTAAGAAAGGGGAACAAGACTAAAAGGCTAAAATATGCACAAAAACACAGAAATTGGACTATGGAACAATGGTCAAAGGTGCTTTGGGCTGTTGGTGGATGGACAACGACACCTGTGCCTTCTGCCAGCTGTTGTCAATTCAACGTTTGGTTGTTATAACAGTAGAAAACACTAGTGGAGGCTTTGAGTAAACTGCTAATGCTCATAATGCACCAGAGTAGAAAAATGCAACATGTCTGAGACTATATTCCTGTTTATTCCTTGTTTGACTATATTCCTGTATATTCCTTGTTTGACTATATGCCTGTATATTCCTTGTCTGACTATATTCCTGTATATTCCTTATTTGTTCTTTGTTAATTGACTTTTTCTTAGGACCTATGTCTTTCTTTCAATGAAATCATGTTATATTCTATTTTTTTTTTTAAATCAATTATAATGTTGTCCCTCCTGTTGCAAAGATGATGTGGATATGATGGCTTATAAAGCTAAATGTATCAAACAAATAGCATAATATATCTGGAACTAGATATTCACCTCTTGAGAAAGAACCCTGTGTCACCAGTTACTAACAAGTGTTCAAGATTTAAAGTCTGTTTTTTTTAAAGTATGGAACTTTACTCTATACTGTTGTACCAGTTACAATGTAGAACAGTTTCACTATTATCAAACTTTATGTAATCAATCAGAACATTCTCTAAATAACTAGTGGTATTAAAGGGTTAACTTGTGAGCTAAGAAGTTGATTCTTCCACAGGCACAATGCCTTGTCTGTCTTTATCGACTTTGATTTCCTGACAACCCCTTGCATGCCGTAATGTGCATATACGTTATATGTATATTTTAACTAAATGTGTGCTATCACTATAAAAATAAATAGATAAATAAAAAGCACCTTCATGATCAACCGGTAATAAAATATATTGCTGTTTCACAAGGCTTATTCCATAGACACATTTTTGTCAAGGCAGTTTCTTCTCAATACAAAAAAAAGTTATTACAGAAATACCTTTATGTATTTTATACAAATCCGGGTTAAAAAGAAACCAAGTGTAGTCAACACTCAATTGTACAATACAAACACTGAACACGACGTGAATCAAATGTCACACGCTCATATTTGTTCCACTGCTCTACAGATCGCTGGTTCAAGGCAAAGCTCTCGTCAGCAGCACCCCCTAGTGGTGGACTATGACATACATCGGGAACTTCAAACACTGTACAGAACCTGTGAATCGCTATACCTGAAGTACAAACACAATTTAGAAAGACAGCAATTTCCAATTTCAGTCCACATCAAATGAGTGGCATTAGCGGTATTAAATGTCCTTCAATACCGCATTGGGCATTGCTTATTAGTTTCAAAGACTATGTAAGTCAAATTTATTCAAAATAAATTACAGTACAGAAATAGAAAACGTCGCATTTTACTACAGATTATACAAGTACATAAAAACAGTGAAATAGACACAAGCATACTGAAAGCAAGCGACCAGCTATACTGTACTTTTAACAAATCTATACAAAAAAAATAAATAAATAAAATGCTGCAGAGTCACGTAACTATCTAGCTTGATTTTTTGTTTTAAGGTAGAGGTGGAAACTATTGTTCTACTAAGCATGATCGTTCCCTAAGGTTTTTTTTTTTTTTTTCCCAAGAAAATTACATATTTGAACTTACGAAGTGAGATCTCCAACTATCCCAGTTCATCTAGTTGGAAAGATGCAGCAATGCAGTTAAAAATAATGCTGTCAACACAAATGTGCTGGATGAAAAGTTACAATAATCCAGTTTATGTACGTGGTCCGACAGTGCAGCCCAGAAACTCTGTCACTTAATTTGCCTCCCCCTGTATCTTCTCTATCTCACTGACTCTCTCCAGATTCCAATATCTCTATTTCGGAATCCACTTACTCTTTGAAATAGGAGACCAGACACCCACTTACTACTAACAGTGGATGCGACCGTTCAGTAGGGGAGAGCTGTGTTACTAAAGTCAGCAAACTTTGCATTATAAGAAGCGGCACGTATGTATATACATATAGCTAAAAGTTATATGTTCTGTTTAGTAAGTGTAACGTAATTTGCTTGTTCTTTCTGTTGTGTAATATGTATAAATATATTTTAAAGTTAAGACTCCCCTCTTGTTTCGTGAATGCCCTGACCATACATGGTCCATTCCAACTTCACTTCAGTAGTCTGATACGTGGCACAAAGGTCGGAATAGATTATGCGAGGTGTAAAATAATAATAATAATAATAATAATAATAATAATAATAATAATAATAATAATAATAATAATAATAATAATAATATAATAATTTCAATAATTAAATTTAATCATTGTTGTTTAATTTAATTTTAGTAAATGCATTGTTTTTTTAACTGAAAAAAAAAAAAAAATACCAGTTTATATATACACTGATATGTAATGATGTAATAAATAAATAGTAGTAAACAAAATAATATAATTTAGATATATCAGTGTGTCTGTTTTTATATGTGAGTGGTGACTACCCTCCATGAGTTACAAATTGTGGTTTTATTTTTAATTGGACATACCACCCTGTATAAAAAAATGTAAAATAGATCTAAATATGTTCTAACCACTCTGAGATATTTGAAGTGTAAATATATCACGGATATAGAGCATATATTATTCTAGATAGCTAACAGAGTAATTAATGTGTGGTATATTTGAAGGATACTTATTTTTCATACGGTACTAAAAACGTGTATTTTCTAGAATGTGTCCCTATGTAGAAACGTGTCATTAACATTAGTCGCACAAGTAAGATTTGTTTAATGCTTTTCCTTTTTTTTTTTTTTTTTTTTTTTGCTACTACTTTTGAAAGCTGTTGAAACATTGCTACCAGCTGGTGTTTTCCCACATCACTTGTTTGGTAACACTTCATTTACAGACAACTTAGTAAAAGTGCGTGTGACTATCGATGAGTTAAAGGGCTAACCCTGGCTCTTTGTTCTGTGCGTGTCCGGACTTTGCTGAACTGTGGCACTGCAGTGCGCTTGTGCTGGAATCGTACCATCTGCAGCGTTGTGTTTTACTGTTTGGAACTATGCATGCAGCTCTGCACCAGCAATGCAGGAAGTGCCGCTGAGGATTCGGGGGTTCATTGGGTGCACCTGGCAGGAGCTGGGAGAAGATGCTTGGACAGCCTCCTGATTGAATGGTATGCTTATTACTGTACCACACTATTGCAGTGTTGTGCAGCTCCACCCGGGTCAGCAGCGACCCACCTAAGGATGTGGATCATGACTTTTCGACCCGGGTCGAGGGAGACAAAATGCATGATGGGCGTTTGTAAGCGGATGAAGTAACAAGCAGCCTCACCTGCATGAAGGTTTCACTTCCACACGGAAGCTGCGAGCCATTTCTGCTTATTTTGTTTAGTCATAGTTCTGTTGATTGAGACACATCATGAGCCAGATTGTTGCAGGGATGGCGTAGAGGGATGATAAAACATAATCAACATTTGGGCCAATGATTAAATCCAGAGAAGCTTGGATGGAAGCTTCCGTAACTAGAATGCCATCTTGAAAGCCTGAACAAATGGATGCGTGGTCATATGAACTTTGCTGCTCCCGGGGCATTGCTGGGGCACTGGACCCTCCAATAGTCATCTCCAAAATATTGACTTCTGTTATCAATGTATTGTGTTTGCACTTTCTGTCGCTGACACTCACAAACATAACGTGCAGTTATAGACATGTGTGCACTCAGTTTGTACACATTCCCCATAACGTGCAGTTAAGAACTGGAGCTTGTCCCCTTAATGTTTGTGTCCAGCTGCAGTAGTATAATTAGTGGAAAAACCGTACATTTTTGCAAAGAGAGAACATTGATTTAGCCAGTGCAGTAAGTGTCATATACAGCTGTTTAAAAGTTTTGCAAAAGTGAGTACTTTTTAAAAGCTGAAAATCAAGCTAATGATCTGAATCTGCAAATGTCAACATTCAGGAAAAGGCACCCTACAAAAACAATGGAACATTTTTATGGGACTCGCACAGCCAGAATCCTACGTTTTTTTAACCTTTGCAAGAGAAATATAAATTCCATAGGTTTTTTTTGTGCTTGGTGCTGTAATAAGTGAGATCGACAGTACAGAAATAGCCTACTCCAAGCCGTGTCCTATCTTGAAAGCTGAAAGCTGAATCAAAGCAGAGTTCCTGAAATGCAGTACGATTTAATTGTACACCACATTGAGCCTATTTTTAACTCTTGGGAATCTGACAGTGCAATGTCTTTGCCAGAACGCATGCAAGTCTGTAAAGAACACAACCTAAGACTTTTGTATCCTGATGTAATCGACCTACTGGTGCTTTTGGCCATGCTACCTGTTATAGTTCATACTGCAGAATGATGTTTCAGTGTTGAAAAAACTAATAAAAACGGCGAGTGAATGTAACGCTATTCATTTCAGGCTAAAATAATTTAATCTACTCAGTCTTGTACAAAGAAAACTACGAGGCAATCTGATTCAAGCATTCAGAATTCTAAAAGGTGTTGACCTTGTCGACCCAGGAGACAAAAACAAGGCCCAAGGGTCACAAATGGAGATTAGATAAAGGGGCATTCAGAACAGAAAATAGGACTCACTTTTTTTACACACAGAATTGTGGGAGTCTGGAACCAACTCCCCAGTAATATTGTTGAAGCTGACACTGAGATCTTTCAAGAAGCTGATTGATGAGATTCTGGGATCAATAAGTTAGTAACAACCAAACGAGCATGATGGGCTGAATGGTCTCCTTTCGTTTGTAACCTTTTTTATGTTCTTATGTAATGTGAGGCACACATTTTTTAAAACATATTCTAATATTGCCTTAAAAGTGTTGTATAAGCTGACAAAATAATTGCAAAGAGCTTACCTGTTGTGAACTGCAAATGTCTAATTTTGAAAGAATACAAAATATAACACCAGGTTCAATACGTGGGTGAAGAAAGCTGTCTGCAGGCCACTTTTTCTGGTAGTGTTCACTTGATTGGTCGCTTCACCTGGAGGGTGACATTGTCCCTGCCCCTTCAGTGGCTTCTGCCTGGAAACAACCAGCTGCTTCCCTTATTGACTGACACGCTTTCACGCAGAGGGCACTGCTGGGGTGCAACGACCCAGGACGTGCCAGTGCATCAGATACCCTGTAAATAAGGCACAGAGACTAAGAACATTCTTTATGCTAAAGTGGTACCCGATATCACATTTTAATATGGAGCTAAAGAAAATGCAAAGCAGGTTGGATTTATTTATGGAATGTGTTACACCATAGATATAGAATATCATGTGGCCACAAATCATCAAACTCACAATCTGAAACACTGTGGCCCTGAATATCAAAGCTTTTCTGACCGTCGCAGAGGGCTTTTGTGGTGGGGTTTTAACTTTCCAACTGTTTTTTGTGTTCTGAGCAAAACTCAAAAATGACCAGGAAGGATGAGAACAATCACAAACCCCAAATTCACTTCAAATGAAGTGGGTGCCTAATTAACATACCACCCATGCAAAAATCTAAAGGGTTGATGCAGCTGGATTGAGTATTTGCTAAAATTGTTCCGCCTGTTTCAAAGAGCCTTCATAAGTGGAACCTTTTAAAAGGTTCCAATGTGGGTGTAATGACTCTGACGACTATGGTGATGAAGCCCAATGTGCTGCTAAGGATTTCTGCGATTTTAGAGGATGACAGGGACAATGTAGTCAGCTACCTCCCGGTAAGGAATCGCAGATGACGCAGAAGGTATACCCCGCCGGGATGTATAGTCAAAGGGCCACCCTCTGTTTGGACCTTACAAAAGAGCAAGTGCTACGAAGATATCAAATGGATAAGGCTATGACGTTGTATTTATGTGACAAACTTAAAGAAGATTTAGGTCTTGCATTGTCAGTCCTATTATACACTCAAGTGTTATTCATTTTCACAAAGTGCAACCAGTTTCATGAAACTATAATTTAATACAGAACATACATGTACAAATTACATTAAAATTAGCTCTCTAACTTTACCTTTTTCTTTGTCCTGTACTTGCTTTCCTATTATGTTCTATTAACTATATCTTCTTTCTCTGTATCTCCTAAAACACACGCTTGTTTTGTTTTTCTCCACCTTCACTACCTACCAGTCCCACCTGTCCATTGATTGAAATCCCGAAATGACGTAAAAACTTTTCATTTGCATCTTTAACATACAGGTTTCCCATTTAAATACTAAACAGTTATTCCACCACCTTTATGTAAATTGCACCCATTCCACCTGTCAGAAAACAGCGGAAAAAGCATTTCATTTTATGATAGAAACAATGTTCGGGATAAAAGCCGGGTTAAAAACAAACAGAAATGGTGAGTTTTGGACTGTCGGAAGACACTTGATATTCAGGGACTGTATGAGTGTTTGGAGTAGTAGTTATATTGTTTATAGTGTTTTATCTCATCTGACCTGCAGGGGTCAGCACTATCTCGCAGTTACCCATACATTGCCAGTATAGTCCACTACAAATCAATAACCACCAATCACTAATACTGAATGCCCCCAGTTACTAAGCAGTTACCAGTATAATTGCTTTTTTATGTACAGCAAATATCTATAAGCCTACAAGTGCCTAAGCTAATTAGGAACCCTGTTTGTGTTAACCCAGTTGTTTATTTTAAGAGGAAAACTAATAAAGGACAGTGGAAATGAATACCTACTGTATATAGATACAAACACAACGAAGGAGACTTGATTGAATAGAGATGTGGTAGTTACCTACCAATCACACACAACCAAGACAATACAGTGTGATTACTTCAGGTTGGAGAGACTAGTTGGAAAAACACAAAGACTACATTATTTTTGCATTTTTGTATAAAAAAATAGGTTATTTTAGACTAATGAACTCGTGTGAAACACGAACACAACCGTGAACACTATTGGCTGATTCTGTAACCCATTAATAATTAGTAGGATACAAGTGCTGTCTTTTTCATTCCCCTGGAGTACTGCAAATGATACCTTTAAATCAAAGATTAGACTGCACACACATTTATGCTCAGATGCTGAATTCATAATCTTTAGGGATTTTTTGGTCTTTTCTTTCTTTAAATCAAGTTATAAAGCCCGGCACGCAGTGAGTCAGACAGCGAGGATTTGTTTTGACGTGAGTGTTTTGGTGCAGGTTTCAGTTATACTGCCACCCATAAACAGTTTGAATCAGTGTGGTGAGTGCACTATAAGCACATGCAGTTCAAACTATGCTACTGTCAAAAGCCAAACAGTAGAGAAAAGTACACCTCACCAGTTGGTTTCACTGTTTCAAAACTATTAACCGCTTACCTGCCAATTCCTTCTGTGTGTTTTTCTAGTGTATTATTGGAAGGTCTATGAACACAGATGAGGAGGTTGACCGCAGAATACCCTCTGTGCAGCAGCTTCGCTTTGTGTTTGAATAACAATTGGACTGCACTGTCATTTTGAGACCACATTTATTCTGCCTTATCTAAGGCGACACATTGCATTTAGATTTAATATGCACCAGGATAATTTGATACAAACCCCCCCCCAAAAAAAAAACAAACAACATAAGTGCACTGTGACTGTCACGCATAATTACCTCATCTTCTCATCAGCTGAGGTTTCTTTCTATGTATTTCCATACTCATTGGCATATTTATTCATTTATACAATTAATTAACCTTAAATATGGTCATGATATTTGGCAATAGCATAATGTACAGCATATGTTTTTGGTTTTGGAAAATCAATGTTATAAATACTTTACAGACTCAAAAACTGTGTGAAAGATTTGACAGTATCTTGTTTGGTACATATGCTGGAGAGTGGGTAAATAAGTAATGTCTATTATGGCATGTAGCAGGTTGGTTAGGTTTTTGAAAAAACCCATATGAAACAAGTATGTTGATACATGGGGCAATTGTGTGTATTGCATAATCTTGCACTGTGTATGCAAGGGCCTTACTTTTGTCTATAGTTTTGTATGTCAAGTAAATATTTTAAGAACCTTTAGACACAAGATGGGCTCACCTCCATGTTGCTCAAATGTCTCATTCTCTGAATTGAAAAAAAACATCTGTTAATTTTCCATACTAGAACTGAACAACTAAGTATTATAATTTCTCCTTTCAGGTCCTTTAAGCCTTTGTTTATATGTTTTGTATCAGTGGGGTGTGGAATGGTCTCCTTTAAAAAAAAAAAAAAGTAATAAGTGAGATCGACAGTACAGAAATAGCCTACTCCAAGCCGTGTCCTATCTTGAAAGCTGAAAGCTGAATCAAAGCAGAGTTCCTGAAATGCAGTACTATTTAATTGTACACCACATTGAGCCTATTTTTAACTCTTGGGAATCTGACAGTGCAATGTCTTTGCCAGAACGCATGAAGGTCTGTAAAGAACACAACCTAAGACTTTTGTATCCTGATGTAATCGACCTACTGGTGCTTTTGGCCATGCTACCTGTTATAGTTCATACTGCAGAATGATGTTTCAGTGTTGAAAAAACTAATAAAAACGGCGAGTGAATGTAACCCTATTCATTTAACCATGTATGCCGACAGGCTAAAATAATTTAATCTACTCAGTCTTGTACAAAGAAAACTACGAGGCAATCTGATTCAAGCATTCAAAATTCTAAAAAGTGTTGACATTGTCGACCCAGGAGACAAAAACAAGGCCCAAGGGTCACAAATGGAGATTAGATAAAGGGGCATTCAGAACAGAAAATAGGACTCACTTTTTTTACACACAGAATTGTGGGAGTCTGGAACCAACTCCCCAGTAATATTGTTGAAGCTGACACTGAGATCTTTCAAGAAGCTGATTGATGAGATTCTGGGATCAATAAGTTAGTAACAACCAAACGAGCAAGATGGGCCGAATGGTCTCCTTTTGTTTGTAACCTTTTTTATGTTCTTATGTAATGTGAGGCCATCAGTGGGGTGTGGAATGGTCTCCTTTAAAAAAAAAAAAAAAAATAGGAGCTAATTCAAATAGGAGTAAACACATTGGGGCTGATGTAAGGATATGTGCAAAGTGATCTGCAGCTGGAAAACACCCGTATTGCTGCCAAAAACCACTGGGACTTTAGCGGTCATTAAAAATGCAGAGTACATAAAGAATGGCTTTCACCTGCCATTCTGCACCCACTATCAAAATAGCACTTTGCCATCATTGATCAATTTAAATGATATTGAAATGTATTCAAATGAAGAAAAGAGCATGGAATTGGATGGGGATCTGGAATACTAAGCGGGCACAAACACTATGAGATGTAAGGATTTTGAGATGTAAGGACTTGGGTAATTGCAAACCATTGTAGAAGCGAGTAATTAAGAGCTGTATAAAACCACCCACCTTCAGAGACCTGTCATTGGCCTCAGAATGGCTGCTGTGTTACACGTCCTGATGCAGCGACCCTTGGCTATTATTGAGGGCAGGTAGGAAAACCTTTGGAGGAGAAGGGCAAGCTGGAGAAGACTCTGCATATTCAAGCCCAGGGTCACTTTGTTTGGGATGGAATGTCCTCTCTGCTTGCCGCTCCAGCAGTGTCAGCTGTGATGTGGATGCCAGCCCTCCTGTTCCTGCTGCTGGTCTGTGCTGTGTTGTGAGTTTCGCTTTTGTTTGCAGCCGCAGGTCCTGCTACCTTTTCATCACCAGGTTGACTGTCCTCCTGGTAAAACCGACACCTTCTCCCCGATAGAGGACCCTACGGCCTTTTTGGTAGCATAACTGATGTTGGTTGAGGCTTTTCCAAATAACTAATGCTGTAAGGACTCTCCTATTTTCTTTTCTGTGCGCCAAAAGGACTTTGCTGCCCTTCCTCTGACATATTTGTTTCTTTGGTTTGATTTTCATGCTCCACAAATCTCATACAGCACCTACTGCTCTCTGTACTCCTAACTCCCCTCACTTCTGGGCTGTAGGTACAGCCGCTAAATACGCTGATGCACAGGCACTCATTGAGACCCTCATTATCATGATTGCGGCTCATTACTTGTGTGTGTTCAGTAATTTGCATCCTTACATCAGCCCCAGTGAATACAAAATTCAGATTGTTAACACAAAACAAAGCTCGAAATAGGAGGTTTTGTGAACAAAAGCAAACTATCACCAGGGGCATATTGTAATAGAAATGTCATATCAGATCGAATGGTTTGTAAACATGAAGTACTGGAAGTCTGAAAAGATTTGTATCATTGATATATATTAAGAGGTTATAAAACAATGTGCTAGTGAAATTTTTACTGGACACCACCTGTAATGGACTTGTATTGAGAGAATCATAGAAAACAGTTGCCTATCACATTTAAATACACCTGAATGGAGTGCTCCCTATCATTGATATTGCAAGAGGTTAAAACAATGTGGCACTGAACACCTGGAACACAATGGAACTTTATTGGGAGAATCCTAGAATACAGCTGTGTACCAAACATTCAGAAAACAATTCAGGGTGTAGAGTCTATATACAGCAGCAACTTAAAATTTTCCTGACCTTAGTATGGCATCAATATAAAGTCAGAGCTATATCATTGTTACAACAACACATATTTTCAGGGTTTATATAGCTGAAACTATGAAGTCACATCTGCAATGGCTTTTGAGATATAAGACCTTGACAGCTTTTTAACATTTCTGGACAAGATGGTTTATTTGTATTGTACGACACCCATAAATAAAGTACGAGTCCAATATGTGCTAGGGCTCATGATAGCCATCTTAGGTTCTTTATCAGTAATTCGTATTATCAGGGGTTTAAAGCCAAATGCATACTGTCAGTTTTTATTGAAGTTACAGTAACACTGAAATAAAATTTAAATTGTAGAACAGTGAAAAGTATTATACATTTAAAAGAACTGTGCATTTTATTGCAAATATGCCTGTAAGTGAAGTTGTAAAAAGTATGCATTGCAAATAAACTGCCCTTGAAACCTGCATGTCCCATTCTGATCAATATTTATACCACAAAAGCAAGTTGTCCTCAACATCAGTTTTCTGTTGATAAGCCTATACTGTCATGTCAAGGTTTTTTAGAATGGTGTTTGTGGGGATGTTGAAATCTGTAGCTACATCTTTCTTTTTTTGTATGTTGGTGTATCATCCACCACTTTCAACATCCCCACTTTCGTTTGCACTATGGCAACTCACAAAAATAGGAGGAGTGACAAACACTGTTGCAGCAGCAAAGGTCATTCAGAACCGGGCAGATATATGGCAAATTACATTTAATAGAGAAAAGTGTAAGGTACTGCAGGCAGGCAATACAAATGTGCATTATAAATACCACATGGGAGATACTGAAATTGAATAAGGAATTTATGAATTAGACATTGGAGTCGGAAATGGCTTCATCTAGACAACATGGGGAAATACTCAGATATATAATGAAAAGTGTTGAAATTAAATTAAGGGAAGTAATGTTAAAACTTTACAATGCATTAGTAAGACCTCATCTAGAATATTGTGTTCAGTTATGGTCACTGGTCAAAAAGAATATTGCTGCTCTAGAAAGAGTGCAAAGAAGCACGACCAGAATGACCCCAGGTTTAAAAGGCATGTCATATGGAGACAGGCAATCTGATTCAAACATTCAAAATTCTAAAAGGTATTGACAATGCTGACCCAGGGGACTTTTTCAACTTTAAAAAGCAAACAAAGACCAGGAGTCACAAGTGGAGATTAGATAAAGAGGCATTCGGAAATTCAGAAATAGGAGGCACTTTTTTACACAGAGAATTGTGGGAGTAACTTGTTGAAGCTGACACCCTGGGATCCTTCAAGAAGCTGCTTGATGAGATTTTGGGAACAATAAGCTACTAACAACCAAACAACCAAGATGGGCCGAATGGCCTCCTCTCATTTGTACACTTTCTTATGTTCTTATGTTCTTATGACATGCATCATAGGATCTCTAATCCCCAAACAGCACTAAATTGCAGTACAAAGGCACTCATTTAGATTCAAATACATTCCGTAGTATCCTTGGCACTCAGTGGTTCGAACTAGTGTGTTTCATTTTATTTAAATTTTTCTTTCCTGGGAGGACTCATTTACAGTAAGCGGTTGCTAACTTCTGCCGGGACCTTTTAGAAAATTCGGACTATCAGGAAATTCTTCTAATCCGAGTTTGTTTTAACTAAAATTGGCTGTACTAACATATTAGCCTGATGCTAACATTGCTAAAATGGTGGTTATACTAAAATAACCACGGCTTTAGAAGTGGAATACATTAAGCAAAATTACTTCCTTCAATTACAATTTGGATTCAATAAGTACTTTGAATCAGAAAAGAGAAGTAATCAATCATATAACCCTAACCCTAACCCTACCATTGGACAGAGAGCAGTGAGCATATCGTTCTATTAAAGGTTTCTGCTCTGAACTTAATTAATTACAGGCGATTCAGTGTAATTTGAAGTGCAAATTTAAGGCAGTTACATGCCTGAGTGAATACCAGTTATTAAAATAGAATTAGTATTTTTTGTGTTCTAGGTTTTAGAAATGACTGCTGAAATTGGGTACCAAGAGTCTAAAATAGCCAACACTGGGCAAAGATACAGGGAATAGGGAAAAACGCAGCACTCTGATGCAAATATTTTGCCAGATATGTGTTTCCTGTCTTCAAAGATGCCAAAGCAGAGGTCTTGAATTGTTAAACTGTTATGCAGCATGTCATCTCCGTTGGCTACCAAAATATACCAAATGATCTTCAATGGGAACCCAGTGGCACTGCAATTGCAGATACAATGATGAACCTTGCTATATATCTTCATACCAGTGATATTACAGTCCACACTGGTAGTTTGTGTACATAAATCATAGTGAAAGCTTGGTAAAGCATAGTGAGGTATGGGACAGCATTTTAAAACAATGGTAACCATGGTTTGCCATTGTATTAGGGGCTACAGGATAATATTCTGCTATTATAATGTTATCTAATGTAAGTCTAATCTCCATTACAGTATTGACATTATGACATTGGTAGAGCAAAGATTAAGGAAAACAGTTGTTATGAAACCACTCCAAGGCAGGGGTTCCCAAAACTAGTTGCATTAGGCATTGTGGCCCACTATTAGCACTTCTTAAGAAAAATACAATCCCACTTTTTAAAAAATTTACAAAATTAAAACTTTTTTAACAGTTTTAAAGTTAATAAATCTCAAGTTGTTATTTTAATAGTCATTATATATATATATATATATATATATATATATATATATATATATATATATATATATATATATATATATATATATATATATATATTACATTGAATGTCGTTGATCCCACTGCCCCCTCAGGAGCAACGACTGCTCTAAGGTATGCAGTATCTTATTAATAGTTTTGGGAGTATTTTTTTACAACATTAACAAGCATCTTGTATTTCTGTACAGGAATCCTTTTATGTCCTTGCAGGTAATTGGGACACAAGTTGACACCAGTCAGCTTAGCTAATTATAATTGCTCACTGGTGTAGTAAAAGTAAAGAATATCAGATGAGAGTTTTTAAGTAACCAGTGAAGTTGGGTATGTGTAACCTGTGGCCCCTAGTGGCAAAGTAGTGTGCAGGTGCAGGAATGCAGCAGTGATCAATGAACTGACAGACAATGATAATCCAGGTGCAATGATATTATTTGTAAATCTAATGGTCTGATGAAACAAATACAGCAAACAATAACAATGCTAACAGGCAATACAGGGGTGTGTATTGCTCTGTTTAATCCATGGGTTGGTCCCAAAATAATAACAGTCCCATTCCTAAACACCCACACGCTACACAAAACACTAACACAAGTCTACACTGAGTGTGATAGTTCTCATAGTGTAAATACAGTTATTTGTGAAACAATAGTGTTGTCAGGGTTTAGTGCTGTCCTTTAGTGACAGCTCCAGGTTGTGTTAGCCATCTAATAACAACAAACAAACAGTTTTTAGAAATGACAAAAACAACAAAACACTCACAATTACAATACAGGTCTCCTTCTGGTTTAGAGTTTAACCATAACAAGGAACAGATCACTTTGCTATGTCTCCTTTTGTACCGTCAATCATGACCCCTTATTTAACTAGTGAAACCGCTCCTCCAATTCGCGGCTACCACGTTGTTTCCTTTCCAGATCAATGATTTAGTGTATTGTAACTACACCCACTTTCTAGATGACCGACTCCCGCCTAACCCTGGGAATTGTCTGGCCATCCAGTCCAGGGCAGTCTGTTCCCTTTACCTAGCACCCTCACATATCGGGAGGGAGATTTATCGCCAAGAATATTTCTGTCTCTGTCACACTAATACATGAAACTATTAGATAATGCAAAGCAGTAAAGGTTGTTTATTCTTCAGAATCACACTTTAAATATGATTATATCATTAAAATTGTTCATTCCTGTTTTTGTTTAGAACAAAAAATGGGTGAATCAGGTTTGAACAGCTGCTTATAAACAGCAGTGTTCACTAGGGAAAAACCACAGCACCCAATGAACGTTCATAATATTCTGTTTATATAACAAGTGTAATGTATGGAAAAGAAAGTATGTTTAGGGAATTTCACACTCCAGGTGAAATTACCAAGCAATGCAAAATTGAGAAACACAGGGGTTTCTAATGATTCTCTGCCTATAGTAAATGGGATACTAAACAAAAAAATAAGAAGGAATTGTCAGCTTGATTTAAGTTTTTAAAACTTTGTTTTTCAGTGCCCTGTTCTTTTTTATTTATTTATTTATTTTTGACAATTGCTGAATGGCAATGGAGAATGCATTTATATATTTGCTCACAACAAGAGATGTTTGTAGAAAAAGCCAATATCCTCGTCTTACAAATGTTGTTCAGCCCTTAAAATAAACTAATAACTGCTTTTACAGACAGGTCTGTGATTAAACTGGGATGGGATTTGAGTTTGGCAAAAAAAAACTAGAGTGAAGGAAATGAAATCATTACTTCAAAGCTGTCAACTGTCTTGTTTCTGTAAACAAATCAGTTACTGCAATAGATTTCCCCAGGTTGTGTGCCGATTATAACAATAGCTATGGAAATCAATTTAGCATTTTAATGCACAAATATAACTTTCAAGAAGAAAACAAAACAAAAAAAAATCTGGCAAATCCTGTAGTTGTGGTTTTTAGTGTAGAGTCCCCACTCGCTATTCACTGGTTGTGATAGTTTTAGTTTTTCCTGTATATTTTCTTTCATTGGAGTTGTAATTATGTGTCATGGTTTCGGGTGTTATTAGTCTATACTTGGCTATCTTTATATAACAAAGCATGTCAGTTGAATGGGGGTAATCAATGTATTGTCAGATTGACCTAAACCAGATATCTCTCAATCATTTACTAGGTGCATCACAGACTCACTATTCGTAAACTCTGTTCCGCCTTGTGCTGCAAATGCATTGTATCAGAAAGTAATAAGAATAATTGTTCACAGGTTTAAAACTGTATAGCACTATTTACCTAAAACATAGGTCAGGTCGTTTTAGTACTCATCTTATATGATATCACTTCAGAATGCCAATACTAGCAAATGCAGCATTTCAGTCTGTCAGGGATATAACAGCTGCTTGGGGGGTGCATCTGTTTGCACATTTGCAAGCTGTATTGAGGTGTTTAAAAGCTTTAATACAAACATGGTCCAGAGAATGCCACAGGAAATGTAATGTCTCTTGGTAATACAATAAGCAATGTTACTTTATTAAGAATAACTAAGGAAGCACATGGTATTTGCTGTGAAATTTGATTACTCCTTAATTATACTGGAATGGAAAGCTGTCAATTAACACTTATTTGAATATTTATGATCACGGATTAATACATGGATGGTGGCCATAAGCACCTGAGGTGTTAAATCCCAGCAGTGCACAGGAAATACTCTCCTCCAAGGTCTCAAACGCTGCCACAATATAAGTCAAAAGAGTTCACATAAAATAAATACTCTTTGGTAAAGTTTATGTTGGTTAGAATTGGGAACTGTAGTGGATAATTAACTTCAGACTAAAATATGTACATGCTACTTGCTCCTACTGTGCTAACACGGAAATACAAAATACCATAGTTCTGTTTCTCAAATAAACATTTTTACAATTTTAGTGTACTTTAGTACCAAATACTCTATCTTTGCCATTAGTACCAAGTGCTATATCTTTGTCATTCTACCTTTGCACATATGTCAACATGTCTGATGTTCACAATTATTTGTCTGACAATATGCTGTTCTTTTTCAATATTGTACTCATTTATTTATTCCGAGAACGGATTTTTGTGCTTTATAACAATTACGCTGCCTCATGTTGTTGGAGTGCTCAGCATTGTTTGTAGCTACACTGTGTCACACCCTCTTCTCCTCTGAGACCTGAGCTGTGAAAATCTGGGTCCATCACTAATGTACAAGGTAGGGGTTAAATCCAAACTGTCAACCTCACAGTTCCAAAGCTAGTGTTTAAACCACTGTACAAAATGATGGACTCCCCTGAATGAGTGCCTCAATCTCAGATTGCATTGCCTCTGCTCACCTGAAAGGGTCAGCATCATCTGTTACAACAGTTACATTACATGACTTTATAAGCACTGTAGTTACATGGTGTTTACTGTGTAACTCCAATATGCTTTTGTTAAAAGCTAGCCCAGAAAGTAAAAAGCTAATCCTGTCTTTGTACAGCCCCTACTCACTGCTATGGTTTCTTCAGGGTTATGCACCAAAAAATCCAATTCCCCATTGTCAAGGGTGAAGTCGCATTTTTGTATCCTTATATGACTGTAAACAATAATTTGAAATGAATTGGATGCATGTTGGCAATAAATATGATGATGAATTTTTTGCCAGTGCAGCATCCTTCAAAAGAATTTATAGCACATTGAATGCATAGATCAAATAATGTACATTACATGTTAAAATATTTATGCAACTGTGTTGTGTTAGGAATAAATATATACATTTTAAATGCATAGAAATCAAGGATTATAGGAATGCTATAGATTCAAATGCAAGTATTTTGCTTTAAATAAATCCCAAAAGCACCAGAACAGATGCTGCTGAAAATCCCACAAGGTGTAGTGCCCTGGTTCATAAGACTGAATCCTGTAGGCTAGGACCAGCCTAGCTAGTCTTTACCCAGGATAGCCAGCCTTTAGCCAGTCTAACCAGCTTTTACCCAGTCTAACCTAGTTTATCCAGAAAGTGTCACTGCAGCACAGTGACATGACCTATTCCCACTCGATTACCTCCCTGACTCACGGGAGAGCAAAGGCCATTTTAGTGCTCGCTTTGGGCCCTCTGTCCAAGAGCAGCAATTCATGCAAACAGGATTTGAAACATGCTTATTCTGTATTAGGGGTGTCAAACATATGGCCTGCTGGCCAGATTTGACCCCTGGAGTGATGTCATCCGGCCCATGGAATATCTTTTTTTTTTTATTCAATCGGATACCAGACCTGTCAACTCTCCTTTATTTGCTAGGAGTCTCCCGTTTTTTGAACAATTCTACCGGACAACTCCTGGGACAGATTTGTTCTCGTATTTTGCTCAAAACTCTACTGTTCAACCCCTTTATGTCAGCAAATCTTTAATTTCTGTAAAAGTAATGTACAGTCTGTGGTTACTGCAATTCTCATCTGTACCTAGCAGTGATTAGAACCCATGGGAGCCCCTTGACAGACACGAGGCAAGCTCACATACTTTGACCATCTACAATGGCTTCGCGTGGAATAACAAGCCATCCCGGTAAAGAAACAAAAATAGTGATGCAAATTCATGCAATGCTGAAAAAAAGCATATTTTCTGTAAACTATGCAGGACTGATTTTAATGATGGGAGCAAGAATTAATCACTTTTATTGCCAGAGAAAAAAACAGCGATCAAGAAAGTTACACATGCAAGGACCTTTACATGTTGTGACTCATTCAACAAATCTGTAGTAGACATGCTCCCAGACTCACATACTGCAAAATATTCTGCAGGAAAGTCTAAAATTCACATGAACAGTGAAAGGTGTTTCTATTACAATTTCAGTATCAACATTGCTTCAGAAATTCAGATTGATTACGTGTATGTGTTTATAAACCGTGCTAGTGTGTTCATTTGAAATAAAAGATAGTTGACAATGAAATGTTACTGACAGTTGTGTATTTTGGCTTTTTATTATTTAAATTGACATTGAATTTAGAGGGTTTTTTTTTCTTGTTATAATGTAGGAGTCCTTTAGGTTTGTTGTGTGATGAAAGTAACAACACCAGCTATGTGCTTTGCTGTGGTGCAAAATCATCCACAATGGACCTGTTTACAAAGTATTGTGGCTGCTGCCAAATCAGCCACCTACAACCACAGTACAATAAGAACCACAGGGGCCCAGAGGGGATTGGATTGTGAAGCACGTCATGGTTGTTTGTCTGTTTTGATAGTTTTCTTTCCCTTATTTTGAAAACTCAATATTGATATGTATGGGATGCAGGTAAATAAAACTGCAAAAAAAAAAAATCACGTAATATAAAATAGATATGGGTCAATATTTTATTTAACACTCACCAAAAGATAAATACAAAGAATATTAGTGACTGCTACTGTTGCTTCCTGATACCTGGGACCGCTTTGCTGGAACAAGCACAGCAACATCTGGAGCAAATGACTGGGCTGAGGATATCTTGCGTATCAAGTTAAGGTATGTTTCAGTTAGTTGACTACAACATTTAGATTTGATATTCATGATGGAGAAAAATGGCTGCTTCTCTGAAGTCACTACTTCAGCAGCTTTTAGAAACATTTCTTCAAAAACTCCATCAGAAAATGGTTTTGGACAAACAGCTATTTTGTGGGCAATCATGCATTGCTTTAACAGCAGCATTACCTATGAAGTTATGCTACAAGCATTAGTAAACATCAATTGCTGCTTTTTCAATGACTGTGCTAATTCAGAGTATTTATCTTCACGTACCGTTCCTGTATATTTATCATATTTCTTGCCATGGTTTGCGTCATAGTGTCTTCTTAATGTTGTATTCTTTCACAACAGCAAATGTTGCTTACAAATTAAGCATGTTGGGTTTCCATTCATGCCCACAAATTCCCCATTTCTCTTGAAACACACAGCACTCTTGGTGACCTTTCTCTTCACGGATAAAGACATATTAACACTTGTCATTACAAATCTTAGTAGAAATCTACAAATCAGAACTTGTTTCTGGTGTCACTTGTGTCTTAACTCAAACCATCTGATGCACTGCCGTCTCACCTACGTGGTCACCGACTAACATCAATCACAGCAGCATGACAATTTGTGTTCCTGCAAAAGGAAGTCACTCAGAGGCATGATTGTGAACGAGTGTTCTAAGAGGTTAGTGAGTGGATCAAAATATGTGATATTTAGGGGAAATGTAAATGTGCTATGTATGATAATTGTTGTTTTTTTATGACTGTCACATGGTCCGCGTCAATCGCCAGGATATCAGATCTGGCCCGCCATGCAAAATGAGTTTCATACCCCTCTTCTACATACTAGTTAATAATATTATTTTTGTCATCTTTCGGATGAGACGTGTAACCGAGGTCCAATTGTAAGTGACTCTGCAGCAGCAGTTGTGAAGCATAGTTTTTTTCACACACTAAGTTATGTAGTAAGAGCTAAATAAATACATCCAGTTGAAGTCCACAACGCCCACTGCACTGAGATGATTATCTGTTCAGATACCGGGGTATGTAATAAATAAGGGTCTGAGTGATGAAAAATGGGTAACAAAATCCCTACTGTTGCTGTAAATCAATAGTTGTCTCCATAATTTGTGTTGGTACTGAATAGATCTTTATTTTCATAACACATGGATCCATTTAATTATGCCTTGTTGTTTTTCACTATGAACAGTGGAATGCTTTGTTGAATTATACTAATTAAATGTAATTTAACAACCATCATAAAAGGCTGAAATTCTGCTGAGTCAACATTATTTTTTTATCCATGTTATATTACCAAATAAAGTTTGATGCTTTATTTGATAAATGTACGATATTTTACCAGCTTTGTGTGAGCAATGTATGTGCAGAAGCTTTTTTTTTTTTTTTTAGAAAAGTAGAACACCAAAGAGGTGAGTATAATAACTTACAAGGAATCAATTGTAACAAAACTGTTTTATATAAACTTGTATTTACAGCTTGAGATGCTGATATTCATAGCCTACACTACACTACATATTGCTTTGATAATATTTCCCCTCATAAAGAAGACAGAAAGCTTCAAAGGATCAGTAGCTTTATCCAGTCTCTAACAAAAAGACTGCTTCGATAATCTTAAAAAATAAAACAACGTAAATCAGCAGGAAACTCCACTTACAAACATGATTATCCAGTTGACAGGAAAATCTTTGCAATACAGTATCACCAAAATTCAAGCACTGGATTAAGGAGGTACCTTCCTCTTCAGTGTCGGCTACTGTACCAATAATAATCAAGCCCGATTATTGAAACCCACCCCTCTTTGCAGTCTCCCCCGACATTTTAACCTGGGAGTTGGCAACTGAACCGTCTTCCTGTCAACTGAGGAGTTGCCCTGAATGAACCCAAATGTCTTTCTCCCATATAAATTGCTTTGCAAATCACAGGCCACAGCACCCCCTGATGGTACCTATTATGAATGACAGTTGCTGTTGGCTGTGAATCTTACCCTACATTGTTTAAAAAAAAAAAAAATCTGTGATTGTGCATATCTGAAGTAATATTAAAATTCACAATGCCATTGTAAAAATACTATATCTATCTATCTATCTATCTATCTATCTATCTATCTATCTATCTATCTATCTATCTATCTATCTATCTATCTATCTATATATATATATAAATTCTAACATGTTGTAATATTTCCTCATTAATGTTACCATAAGGTAACATTAGGAAAATTTGTCTGTGAAATCAACTGTAGAAGATCTATGCTCATAAGACTGGTGTGTAATTCTTCAGTAATTGTTCTGTGCCCAGCAATGAGAATGAATCAGGTTTAGTTTGTCACTGTTATATTCCATTTTATTATTATTATTTATTGCTTTACACATCACCTTGCACAAAAGACAAGATGAAAAGATAAACATTTAATTAATAACTGCTAAATAGCTTAATTTTTTTTAAAAAAACCAAACATGTTTTACTTGAATTCTCTCTTGGCAAGTCAGCAGCCTGCAGCATAAACTGACAAGCAGAAATGCTGTAATCAGTTTTTAGGATTATTTTATTTTCTGCTTGTGTGCAGCATACTTAGTGTTTCCCGAATTAAAACCAGCAGTTAAGTAACAGGCAAGGTGACCTACAAATATAAGAGCTTTGTTCACGTCTGCGTTGTTTCTTGCACCCAAGAAGGTTCATCATTGAGCAGGAACTATTACAGAAAAGATGCTTGTTTCTGTAGAGATGGAACACGCTGTCAGACAGCTAAGCTGAACACAGATAGGGGTCAATACATCAATTAAATGCAGAAGCTAGGGATCAAACTCTCAATCTGCTGCCATAGCATTTTCTTTCAATTACTAACCAGTGGCACACATTTAACCACAGATTCACAAGGCATGTAAAAAACACAAGTTCTGCATGATTTAGATATTTTTTTTTTGGTTTGTTTGTTTTTTGCAGTGTTAAAAATAAAGACATCAGGTATCAACATGTATTTTTGAAATATAGATCAGGGTTTCCTAACTGGCTGAATGAGGTTAGATTGCAAAGTCACTTTACCTGGACTGCACAGGAACTCTGTTTTTTCATTTCTCATATTTTCATTTAAACAACTTGGC
The DNA here is from genome assembly GCF_017654505.1 of Polyodon spathula. Taxonomy (NCBI): domain Eukaryota; kingdom Metazoa; phylum Chordata; class Actinopteri; order Acipenseriformes; family Polyodontidae; genus Polyodon; species Polyodon spathula. The sequence goes on along the minus strand of NC_054537.1, from coordinate 12,920,788 downwards.
ATTTGTCTGATTTTCAACAGAACAGTATAGCATTAAGAGGCTTTTCAGCAGTACCCATGTTTATGATGTGGCTGTGGGAATAACTTGTACATTGAAGAACCTGCAACTTGGTTGGATCGATGAATGAGGAAGGTGGCTGCAACACAGGTGATGCATCAGAAATGTCTTCAATTACCATAAACACTTAAAAGAATTTGCGATTTTCTTTTACGAGAACACCATCATCTGACATACGATGTACCTTTCCTATCTTGCTTCATCTTAAAAGAATAGTTATCTGGATACAGACAATAACCTCACTTCTACATATGCCAACGTACTAACATTTGAGAAAATATTATTATTTCTATTAAACACTTTACAACCAAGTAAGAAGTATTAATATTGCCACTTCACACACCAATAAGTGGTTCTTCAGATTGAAATGATTAATCAAAAAACATAAAAGTTTAGTTTTACCAGCCCTGAAAAATAATAGAAAGCTTTGGACAAAATAAATATTTCACACATTTGCAGTTTTGAAAAACCTTTATTTAACGACTTCAAGAACACCAAATGCCAAAACAGCACTTACTGTTCTCCATTCTTTGTTACACCAGTGAGTAGCCCCATATACAGCTTTCTGTTCTTACAGTATAAAGGGCCACGTTATAAAGAGGAGCGCTGCTTGTCTTTCGGTGCAAAATTATCAATTGCCATACCTTCTATTTTATTTAAAAATGCCTTTTTGATTGTCAGGGCACACTTTGATTTAAAAGCAGAGTAAAGACTTTGCACATCTCGTCACTTTGTTTTGTATAAAAGGTTTGTGAAGACTCAGATCCAGTTACAAGGACAAAACGTCAAACAAATATTTACGTGTTGAGCTTGATGCCAGTTAATTTTAAAGGCTCCTTGTAGTTCACATTTTCACTGAAATTAAACTTACCATCTGTGGAACTCCAAAGACAACAACATTAGCATACTGAGAAAACTTGACCTAAAAAAACAAACAAATCAGAAAATACATTTTAAATTGAAATTGACAGGAGAAGTGTTAGTTACTGTACTGTGACTAATCGTATGAGCTGGATTTTTTAAATCCAAGGAATTCTTCAGTTCAAGGAAGTGAAGGATTTAAAACTAACACTAGTTAGCTCAGCTTTGGCCTCAGGTTCATACGAAGACACAACCACCTTTTTATACACTTAACAGCAACATGTTGTAATACATCTAACAGTGGAGTGTATAACCACACATGAGAGAGGAGACGCAAGTTAAACTCTGAAAATATCCTCTCCTAGGTAACAGTACTGGCAGAGGTAGAATCAAGCCTTTATAACAAGGAGAACAACTCCCAAGGTCATAATACAAAAACAGTTATACAACACTTCCACCCAGTGGTGAAAATGAGAATTACCAAATAAAAATAGGATAACCAGTACTAGAGAAAGATGGCCCTTTGTACAGCACGAGACATGGAACTCAATACAATCACAAAAAATAAGAGTTGATTATAAGGACTACAGTATTACCTAGACAAATTGACAAAAACATCTGGGAATTCTTATAATGATGAGACATTTCAACACTGGTCTACTGAAACTTAAAAAAAAAAAAAAAAAAATCACTTTTTTGGTCTTGTTTAATTTATTACAACTCGATTACATCTAATTAATGAATAACAAACCTTCCATAAATCTGCAATATTAAATCTTGTGTTGTGATGCACTCCCTCCCTCCAGGACCTATATCTAGAATACCACACCAGCCATGGGTTCAGCTCATACCAACAGCCCTGTAGCCTTGCTTTGCTGCTGCAATCACCTACAGCAAAAAACAAACAATGGTTTTTAGACATTTAAAATTGATGTATTTAATCACAATACAAATTCTTGCAATATCCATTTGGGCAAAATTACCAGTTGCGTTGCTGTAGAAAACTAAATAGCTTTATGATGAGGAAAAGAACACAAAACAATATAAACACAGTGATATAAAAGCACTGCGACAACTATGCTGTTGTGCAGATTTTGCACATTAAAGACCAATTGCATGCTTAATATCTTGGTATACCTGAATAAATCATCCACTCTTCAAAAACATGTTGTTTCTATTAACGAGTACTCTTCCTCAGTTTGTAATTGTATTTTCTAGGAACACTGAACAACTTAATGTGGGACATTTATTTTCCCACTCAGAAATGGGGTTCTGAAGTAGTAACTGACAAGTCTGGCATCACATCAAATCCCATACTAGAATAGACACACATTTTGTGGGTAAAATAAAGAATGGGCAATACATCCCCCACCCTACGCACCACAAATCAGTAAGGGTGCCTCAATAATTCCTATAGGTATTCCTTCTGTTCTCTGACAACCTTAACCTTTTTTGTCTTGGATACCCCTGAATATTTTTTAATAAAACATATTGTAACGACGAGTGCAGACGGTGCTGGAGTCTCTGTGCTGTTGTTCTGGAGCCGACAGGTAGGGGGTGGGGGTGCACACAATGCTGCAGGACTCCGAGCCACCAGGAGCTGGACTATTGCACTGTGTAAAACAGTGCTGGGATAGTGCTTGGGGCTTCACTGGAACTATTCTGGTACTGATGCACAAGCACACCTGGAATTGCTGTTAGAAATGGTTTACATCATGTCCTATTGGTGCAAATTTGCACCTGGGTTGACCTCTCTCCAGCTCAGGCAGGAGTCAGTGGGACTTGTGCAGCTCTCGATTGGCTGAGGACATGGGGACTCTGCAACATTGTGTGTCTCTCAGAGTTATAAAAAATGACAGCTTGCGCACTGTGAGGGGCGAGGGGGTTTTGTGGAGTATTGTGTGCTGCTGTAATTACTGCATATGGCTGATTGCTGTCTGTGTGCTTCTGTGTTGCTGCTTAATAGAAAGCATTCTGTGGCTACTACACCGAACTCCTGATGTTAGTGTACCTTCATTCTCCACTGCAAAAAGTAAGCTTTGCTGCAATTTGTTGTAAAACATCATCCTCTTTTATACAAATTGACAAGGCTGTGAGAAATTGGGAAAATATAGCTCAATGTTCAGTCATGTTTGAAATATGTTAGGTTTCAATTTGCCAACTCACTATTAGAACATAAGAACATAAGAACATAAGAAAGTTTACAAACGAGAGGAGGCCATTCGGCCCATCTTGCTCGTTTGGTTGTTAGTAGCTTATTGATCCCAAAATCTCATCAAGCAGCTTCTTGAAGGATCCCAGGGTGTCAGCTTCAACAACATTACTGGGGAGTTGATTCCAGACCCTCACAATTCTCTGTGTAAAAAAGTGTCTCCTATTTTCTGTTCTGAATGCCCCTTTTTCTAAACTCCATTTGTGACCCCTGGTCCTTGTTTCTTTTTTCAGGCTGAAAAAGTCCCTTGCGTCGACACTGTCAATACCTTTTAGAATTTTGAATGCTTGAATTAGGTCGCCACGTAGTCTTCTTTGTTCAAGACTGAACAGATTCAATTCTTTTAGCCTGTCTGCATATGACATGCCTTTTAAGCCCGGAATAATTCTGGTCGCTCTTCTTTGCACTCTTTCTAGAGCAGCAATATCTTTTTTATAGCGAGGTGACCAGAACTGCACACAATATTCAAGATGAGGTCTTACAAGTGCATTGTACAGTTTTAACATTACTTCTCTTGATTTAAATTCAACACTTTTCACAATGTATCCGAGTATCTTGTTAGCCTTTTTTATAGCTTCCCCACATTGCCTAGATGAAGACATTTCTGAGTCAACAAAAACTCCTAGGTCTTTTTCATAGATTCCTTCTCCAATTTCAATATCTCCCATATGATATTTATAATGTACATTTTTATTTCCTGCGTGCAGTACCTTACACTTTTCTCTATTAAATGTCATTTGCCATGTATCTGCCCAGTTCTGAATCTTGTCTAGATCATTTTGAATGACCTTTGCTGCTGCAACAGTGTTTGCCACTCCTCCTACTTTTGTGTCGTCTGCAAATTTAACAAGTTTGCTTACTATACCAGAATCTAAATCATTAATGTAGATTAGGAATAGCAGAGGACCTAATACTGATCCCTGTGGTACACCGCTGGTTACCACACTCCATTCTGAGGTTTTTCCTCTAATCAGTACTTTCTGTTTTCTACATGTTAACCACTCCCTAATCCATGTACATGTGTTTCCTTGAATCCCAACTGCGTTCAGTTTGAGAATTAATCTTTTGTGCGGGACTTTGTCAAAAGCTTTCTGGAAATCTAAATAAACCATGTCATATGCTTTGCAATTATCCATTATCGATGTTGCATCCTCAAAAAAATCAAGCAAGTTAGTTAGGCACGATCTCCCTTTCCTAAAACCATGTTGACTGTCTCCCAGTACCCTGTTACCATATAGGTAATTTTCCATTTTGGATCTTATTATAGTTTCCATAAGTTTGCATATAATAGAAGTCAGGCTTACTGGTCTGTAGTTACCTGGTTCAGTTTTGTTTCCCTTTTTGTGGATCGGTATTACGTTTGCAATTTTCCAGTCTGTCGGTACCACCCCTGTGTCAAGAGACTGCTGCATGATCTTGGTTAGCGGTTTGTAAATTACTTCTTTCATTTCTTTGAGTACTACTGGGAGGATCTCATCCGGCCCAGGGGATTTGTTTATTTTAAGAGCTCCTAGTCCCTTTAACACTTCTGCCTCAGTTATGCTAAAGTTATTTAAAACTGGATAGGAACTGGATGACATGTGGGGCATGTTGTCAGTATCTTCCTTTGTAAAAACTTGTGAAAAGTAATCATTTAACATATTTGCTATTTTTTTTTCTTCCTCTACGATTTTGCCATTTGTATCTCTTAAACATTTAATCTCCTCTTTGAATGTTCTCTTGCTGTTGTAATATTGGAAAAACATTTTGGAATTGGTTTTAGCTCCCTTAGCAATGTTCATTTCTATTTCTCTCTTGGCCTTTCTAACTTCCTTTTTGACTTGCATTTGCAGTTCTGTGTACTCTTTCTGTGTACTTTCTTTTTGGTCCTTTTTTAATGCTCTGTAAAGTGCCTTTTTTCGCTGAATATTTTTTTTAATTGATCTATTAAACCATTTTGGCAATTTAGTTTTACATTTAGATTTGTCTACTTTAGGGATATAATTGTTTTGCGCCTCTAGTACTACGTTTTTGAAGAACAACCATCCTTCTTCTGTGGGTGTTTTCTCTATTTTACTCCAATCTACTTCTGTTAGTCTCTGTTTCATGCCTTCATAGTTTGCTTTTCTAAAATTGTAAACCTTAGCTTTAGTCTTTACTTTTGAGGATTTAAAAAACACTTCAAATGAGACCATGTTGTGGTCTGAGTTTGCCAGTGGTTCTCTGACCTCTGTTTTAGTTATTCTATCTTCGTTATTTGAAAAGACTAAATCAAGGCATGCCTCCCCTCTAGTGGGTGCCTTCACAAATTGTGTTAGGAAGCAGTCATTTGTCATTTCCACCATTTCTATTTCATCCTTCGCGCTACCCACCGGGTTTTCCCATTTTATTTGGGGGAAGTTGAAATCCCCCATTAGTATGGCTTCTCCTTTGCTACACACATTTCTAATGTCATTGTATAACAGATTATTGTGCTCACCGTCTGAATCTGGCGGTCTATAGCATGCTCCTATTATTATGCCTTTTGAATTTTTGTCTGTTATTCTGACCCATATTGATTCGGTTTTATTTTCTTTGTCCAGGTTTAACACCTGGGCTTCAAGACTGTTTCTTATGTATAGCGCTACCCCTCCTCCTCGTCTGTCCTGCCTGTCTTTCCTATACAGTGTATACCCACAAATATTATATTCGTCCCCATCACTCTCAGATAACCACGTTTCTGTAACACCTATCACATCATAGTTACCTGTTAGTGCAGTAGCTTCAAGTTCTAGAATTTTGTTTCTGATACTTCTAGCATTTAGATAAATACATTTAATGGTTGTCTTACCTGAGTTGTTGTTCTTGTTTTGATGCGGTCTCCCTTCTGTTTTTTTGTTGATTTCTCCCCCCTTCCTTTCTAGTTTAAATGCTTCCGAACCTGCTATTCACCCATCACCACTTCCAGTGTCAACAAGCAATCTTGTTCTTGACTGTAGCTTCTTTACAACATTTTCAATCTGAGCAAGAGCTGCATGAACAAAGGGCAAGCAGATCTTCCTGAGGGCTGGGATTGCAAAAGGGGTGGCCCCATTAGTGTAATTAATGCTATCTATGTCCCTCCTACTACTCCAGTTACCCATAATCCCCATTGCTTTCTTCCAACGCTACCAGGGTTAGAATCCTTTGCAAAGCTTACATCTTGCAGAAATGTATACATTGTGGTGTCCCTGAGACCAAGAAAAAGTGTCAGGCATAACAATATCAAAAGCAAACATAACCCAGCACACATTGTAATGGACAGGTAATGTAGAAGTAATCAGGTTAATCACGTAATAACTGGATAGGTATAGATATCACACACTGTAGAGGTAATAACCTAATCATACAACTAGAAGGACACAGACATCACACACTGTACAGAGGTAATAGGGTCAATCATGTAATAACTAGAAGGCAACAAATATTTGTATAAAATTAAGAGGTTATCAAATTATTGCCTGATGCAATCCAAAACGTTTATGGGGCTAAGAGTGTATGATAAAGGGTTTGCTGAACATCACAGCGCAAAATGAAGGCAGTTATGTTCACCATTTAGAGTGTGACAGAAGGACGGATTCGATCATAGGACTCCCCACGTTTTTAATGAATCCCCTAAAAATCACAAAAAATAAAATCCATACCTTCCAAGAAGCATTGGGACATGGCATGTCGAGCAGTCCAGAAGCGTGTCACATCACCCCATAACAATATTGTAAAAGGTAGGAAAAATAATGACTTACTGCAGTGGGGTATGTGTCTCATTTTTTCAATCATAACTCTACCATGTTGGACTCTGAAATAATAATACAGTATTTTAACTCTTAATTGTATATATATATTTGAGTGGAAGGCGGGCCTTGCGTGCCTGCAAAACAGATCAAGTGTATATTGCAAAATCTGAAGTCAAAGAAAGTGTTGCATCTCCAGTCACTAAATATGCAAACAAAGCCACCTTATATGGCAGTTTATAAACAATTAAATCAAAATAGTTGTACTGTTGGAAAAACTGAAATAATGCAAACACTACTAATCTACTGTAACTAGAGCACTGCAGCATCCTTAGCCTAGAAAAAGCAAGTAGACTGTAGATTTTAAGTCTGTTTTTATTTAGAACACATCCAACAGTGTTACTTCTTGATTTCATAACCATAAAATAAAAAGACGCTATTCTAGATGTTAATTGTTATAGTAAATTTATTTATTTAACAGAAAAGCATAGTGACAGTGACTACGGCTTACTGTAGATAGTCCAGAGCGGTTTTCAGTTTGTTTTTGTAAGACTCTCACTACGAAAGTATTGCTTTCAGCAGTGCAAGCCATTTTTGCAGTAGCCCAGCAGCATTAAACAATCTCCAAAAGCAGTAACCTCACAACAATGATTTTGTTCCTCCGTGCGGTGCTCAGCTGACATCTGCACTTCCAAAAATGCATCTGTTGGAAAACATGGATTGAGAATTGATTAGCAGTTTGCTACGCATGTGGACTGGCAGAGCTATACTGGTGTTTTTTTTCTGAAAAGAGACTAATATTGCAGATAGCAGACTGTTTGGTTCAAATTGCATGTACTGCTTACAATTGATAGAGACATTGCGTCTACAAGCTTCTTGCCCAGCATTGACTGCAAGCTAAAAAGATAACAATGCTGTGGACCAGAAGGGGCCAGGCTCTAAGACTTTGGAATGCAAAGCATAAAGGGGCTAAAAGGCTCCCAGGGACTGGCGTTGGACCCAGAGGTTCTCAGAGAGATCGAAAGAGATAATGCCACTGGGATCAAAGGGGCAGATTTATGGCCTTTTGTCTCCAGGAGTGTGAAGAATGCACTGAGTTCAGATTGATACACACTACACACACACACACACACACACACACACACACACACACACACACACACACACACACACACACACACACACACACACACACACACACACACACACACACACTAAATTAACAGAATAATGTGTTGTACCTTGACCATTGGCTAAGTGTCAGAGAAAGGGGAGGTGGACCATCTATACAGAAGGGTATTTAATGTCATGCAAACATTGTAATGTTGAGTATTCTGTTTGTCCTGTACCTGGGACCAGACTCCCTGCATATTTCAATAAACCTGGCAACTGATTGAAGAAAAGGACTCTGTGCATTTTCTTGAATCTACTTAATCACCCATCTTTTTTTTTAAGTTACTTCATTGGCGAGCCACCTGTGGACTGTTTCTTGATCCTTTTTTTTCCCAAATACCGGGGGATTGATACTTGATTACGGAGAAACCTTTTTTGCAAGCCTGTATCCCATGAAGAGGACCAGGACAAAGCAGACAGAAGGAGACTGTTTCTACTTTCAGCTCAGACGGTGTGGAGAATCTTTGAATCAGGACTTCAGATCGAACATATAACCACGTACATTGGTGAGTAGTTACTGGTTTTTTGTTTTATATGCAGTTTTTAGAATGTAGTGAGAATCAAGGGTAAAGTATGAAAGAGGACTTTTGACTACTTGATAATTCATGTACATTGAGGACACAATTAGTTAAGACTGCTTAATTAAAAGTGTATTGACTATTAGGACTTTATGTATGAAAGAGGACCTCTGGAATCCTAAAAAAAGTCATGAGTAAATCGTGTAGTGTTATGACGTGCCAGTAGAGTTTATTGGACTAGTTACACGGACTTGTATTGCTCAACAGGTACGGGCATACTCGGATTTATGTTTTATGTTTGTTTTTGAGAAGATTTGTTACACTTGTTTTGTCTTTGTTTGTACTGTTTGGTTTATAAGTCACGATAAGGGGGCAATAGGATAAGCCTCTTATTTAACTGTCCACATTAGGTGGTACAAATAAGGAACAATCAGACAATAAGTTCCAGTTAAGCCAAATAGCACATACAAAAGTGTAAATTAAATGTGCAATAAACCAATATAAAATGTTACACTTCCTTAAGCATAACTTTAAACACGGAACATTGGTAACAACAAGACAAAACTAAAAACTGGTGTTTTTTTGTTGTTTTGTTGGGAGTCTGATCAACTCCAAATATGTTAAAATATAATATTGACGGTCATCGAATGGATGACTGGAGAATATGGAACATAGACTATGTTTTAAAACATGGCAAAAAGGGAAGCTATGTACAGAACAGTAATGTACATGTTCATGTAACAGATCAGGAGTGTGTGTCTCGCAAGAAGAAAAAGACAAAGGCAATTCAAGACTGGTAGCCACAAAAAAAAACAAAACAAAACAAAAAAAAAAACTGTAATGCTAAAGATTCTATATCAACTTTGAGGAATACATGTTGTAAAAAATTAAAAAATTAAAAGGTCACATTAAAATGTAATTAAAAACGAAGTTGTTTATTAATGTGTTTATTAATGATTTTGTTGGAGATGTAACTTCTTAGTAAAATTACTGATTTTAATTCTGATTTTGCTCAAGAGTGGAGATAAAGTAACTTCTTAGTAAAACTACGTACTAATAAGTTGTTTATTAATGATTGTTTGAGTAATTCTGATTTTGCTTAAGCGTGGAGATAAAGTAACTTCTTAGTAAAACTACGTACTAAGAACCAGCACGAATACTTATTGTCTTGCCCCGATCATAAGAGGGTTTGATAAGGGAAAGAGACCCAGGTTAATGGATGAATTGTTTGACTGCAAAAGAATGGCCAACCTTTGGACTGAAACAGTAACACAAATATACAAAGGAACAATGAAAAAGTTTGTGTTGGATTATATTGATATACACAGAGCTTTTTGTTTTTCTAAGGGTTAACTAGAAAAGAAAGTGCAGAGAGGGAGAGAGAGAGAGATAATGTAGAGATTGCTGCTACATTGACTGCTTGAAAAAACACTTAGGAAGAAAACAAATGTTTCTGGAGATCAATAAATCTGAAACTAATTAAGTAAATCAACCTTGAAATATTTTATTAAAAATATTTTCATGAAGCAAGTTAAGTGTTTGTTTGTTTGTTTGTTTGTGAATTTTATGTTTAAGACACGGGTGAATTTTATGAATCACCTATGAATACATATTTGAAACCACAGATCACATGAGAATGAAATAGGAATGTTGGCGCAAGGGATTTTACAGTGCAGTATAGGACTGTAGGCTTGGTGGATAGTGGTACTGGATAATCAGCAGTACTGATTATGGAAAGTTTTTAGAAACTTATTTTTCAAGAATTAACAGATTTATTTGTAAATTCTTGAAAATGCATGGCGTGATATTAATTCTTGAAAACTAACACGTTTTTGAAAAGGGTTTTATAACTTGATTTAAAAAACAATAAAAACAGAGAAAGCAATCTGTTTGCTACAGGCACATAAACTAACACAGAGACACTAAATAACTTACCTAATAGGCTACTGTTTTATCAGCTGCAAGAGGGTGGGTTATTAAATTGAAAATTGAATAAGCCAATATTACATATACAAGATATCACTGAGGGATAATGTATACTAAATGGACCAGCAACTACGTGTAAAATCTTTGGTTGACATTAGGCTGTCTGTGTTAGTATACTATCACCCTACAGGGGTTTCTCTGTCAATTATAAGCACAAATCGAAGTAGTGCACAATTAGCATAGGACTAAGCCCCTACCTAAAGGGTTACAATTTCAAATTGGGGAACAAATGTTGCTTATGAAAAAAAAAAAAAAATGGGGGATGGCTAGGGTGCCAATTGGGAAAGTTCCATATGAAACTATGGACAAACTTGTGCAAATCAATAAAGACTGTATAAAAGATATTAACATCAAGTTTTTTTTTTTTTTCGATTCTGGGTGATGTGCTCAGAAATAGCTGTTTTGTGATAAGACAAAAATAAAAAGACTTTGCACTTAAATACCAGTAGAGATCTTGTAAATAAATAAGCTTACAAAGGCTTAAACAGATCACTGGATTTAAGAAGCGAGTATTATATTTCTCTGTTACAAACTGCTTTAATAGCCTATACATTCCCAGATGAAATAAAGAAAATTCAAGGAGAGAATAACCCCATTGAAGGTTTAAATGAAATCAGATGTTATCAAAAGAATTAATATTGCACTTGATTTTTCTTCTAGGTTTGGAAAATAAATAATTCTGATGGAGATTCAAGTATTGGGACACAGGTGGAGACAACGGTGAAACAACTGATCATACAGCAGGGGCTGTGAATGGGATGAGACCATTGAAAACTGCTGTGCTACTGAAGAATATTGTCAGCTATACTGGACATTCATTTTCAAAAGAACGTGACATTTGAATGATTCAGTGTTGTATATGTCTAAAATGAATGAAGGGAAATTCATGTTAACATTATTTGTAATAGGTTAGCAGTAGAAGTGTTGTGCAAAATGATTATATTTGTGGGGGTATTGTATAGAGAATATCACGAGATATAATTAAGGTTTTTTATAACTGTATGAGAAAAGAAACACTTACCTACTAATGTGTTACATATAGATAGTTAAGCATTCACACGCTATTTTAGTACTTGTTCAATGTATAGTGATCATTTTTAAGTCATAGTTTTAGTTTGTAATCAATCTTACGTGCATTTTAAGATTGAGATGGTCGAGCTAGAATATTGGATTCTAGAATGATGGAATTTTACATATGCAAGTTAAAAATAACAATGATTCACCTAAATTTGTAAGGTCAGAGCAACATACCAATATCCAGAATTGGCTTCAAAGGGAAATAGGTAGTACAATAAAAGATTACAAAGAGGCGAAGGCAAGGTAGATACCTACACATAATGGAGAGACTTAGAATAAAGGAACATGCTTCACTATAATATATTATACAAACACGTTACTTGATGTGACTACTCAGAACCAGCGAAGAGGACATCTGAGGGCTCGGGATCACGTGAGCAACTTGGTTGTAGCGGGTCACCCCCCTCCATCTTATATTCTAAAAGTAGGGTATGTTGGAAAACATGGATTGAGAATTGATTAGCAGTTTGCTACGCATGTGGACTGACAGAGCTATACTGGTGTTTTTTTTCTGAAAAGAGACTAATGTTGCAGATAGCAGACTGTTTGGTTCAAATTGCATGTACTGCTTACAATTGATAGAGACATTGCGTCTACAAGTTTCTTGCCAAGCATTGACTGCAAGCTAAAAAGATAACAATGTTGTGGACCAGAAGGGGCCAGGCTCTAAGACTTTGGAATGCAAAGCATAAAGGGGCTAAAAGGCTCCCAGGGACTGGCATTGGACCCAGAGGTTCTCAGAGAGATCGAAAGAGATAATGCCACTGGGATCAAAGGGGCAGATTTATGGACCTTTTTTCTCCAGGAGTGTGAAGAATGCACTGAGTTCAGAGGTTGTCACACTAGACTACACACACACACACTAAATTAACAGAATAATGTGTTGTACCTTGACCATTGGTTAAGTGTCAGAGAAAGGGGAGGTGGACCATCTATACAGAAGGGTATTTAATGTCATGCAAACATTGTAATGTTGAGTATTGTTTGTCCTGTACCTGGGACCAGACTCCCTGCATATTTCAATAAACCTAACAACTGATTGAAGAAAAGGACTCTGTGCATTTTCTTGAATCTACTTAATCACCATCTATTTTTTGTAAATTACTTCAGCATCCCTCAATACTAGATACAGAAAAGCAATTCCAAACATCATTGGATTCCCCAAAACGTGTGTTATTCAGGTTCAACTGGCATTGGCATTCAGTTCTTTCATTTGCTTTTAATAAATGCCATATATTGAAGTTTAGCAAAAACATTAGCAAATTTGTGTTTCAAGTTGAAGAGATCGCCTATTTTCTGCATCTCCGGAGCACATTCTGTGGCAGTTTCTTGATCTGTAACAACAAAGATATAATAAATAAATACCTGAACATAATATATTATTAATACATTGTTAACATAATTTCATTGTATACAGTAAATAGCTTACATACCCTCTCAGGGACTTCCAACCCTTGTCCTGGAGCTACAGGGTCTTCTGGTTTTCTTTTCAACCGAGCTCACTGTTACTTAATTGCACCAATTATTGGCTTAATTAGTCAAGATTAACAGGTCATCCTCAGCTCTTTAGCTATTCATGATTTAAAGACACCTAAAGATACAACCTGCAGGATTGGGGCTCTTCAGGACTTGGGTTGGAGATCCCTCTATCGAACATACAGATATATTACTTTGCCAATGGATTTATAGGTGTATTATTGTTTATATATATAAAATGTTATAGGCTACTGGATGTATCATTTTATGTAATGTATCTAGTAAACTGTAAACACAGTAGACAGTTGGAGGCCTACCTTTCGTTGACATTTTTTTTTTAAAGTTTCTTATGAAAGTCGTCTCTTTTTGGAGATGTGTGTTCTTTCTCATGAAGTTTGAAATATATTTTGTGATGTATTGAAACACGCAACTGTTTTGGAGGGTTTTGATTTCCTTACAAGGCAAACGTTTAGTCTGTAGTTGGAAATTCCCAAGTCATTCTTGATGCTAAACATGGGTATACCCAGCTTGCTGAACAATAGGTGTATTCAGAAATGAAGGTGTATTGGTAAATAGAATCTTTTAATTTGTAAATGATTTAAGGAATAGTTATTCCAAAATATATTTCAATTGATAGATAGTTTAAAAAGTTAACGTACTGTATGTACCTGCATTGCCTGCTATTATCCAACTGCCAACATAGTTTGACTGAAAAACGCCACCAGATGGCAGACTAGAGCCCATAATTTTGCAGTAAATATGAATACAGTACATTCAAAATTAATAGGTTGATCAAAGGTTGGGCATCTTTTATAACACAATGCTGTATTTAGAGGGGAATAATGTACCCTTACTGTCAACTGTTCCTTCTATTTGCCAGTGTTGTGCAGGTTACAGCTGTCAGTGTCTTATCAACTTGGATATAAGTCTTTTAAACTTCCACTAGCTAAATATGTAACACATGTGCAGTTTTGAAAGAAACACATGGTATAATATTTTCATTTTAAAATATAATATCAGATACTACTTTAGGTTAAAGGAAGCTCTCCGTTTCTATGCCTTATACACAGGTTATTTGTTTGCACTTGCACTACCTGGGTCAAAGCATTAAGGGCCAAAAGTATGTCAGCCAATAGGGGAAGCAGCTGGTTGGCTAACAACAGGACAAAAACATTTAAGGGGTGGGGACAATTTCACCCTCCAGGTGAAATACCTGAGCAAGTGTAACACTAACTGAAAACTTGGCTTTCAACCAGATATTTCTTTACCCAGGTGTAGTACCATCTAAAAACTGGGCCCAGTTTTGATGAATGCTAAAAATAAAAAAAAAAAGAAAAAGAAAAGGCATTGTGCGAGCTGAAGAGGGCTTGTGGGGAGTCCTGCCACATCCCCATGTTGTGCTTTTCAACAGAGCAAAGGCGGGACGCTGGTGCTATTTGGTTAGCTTTTGGCTAATCTATGGAAAGTGGGAGTCAGAAAAGGTTGTTAGCACATCAAGAGAAAATGACTTCCCCTTTAATGTGGAATACATCTTACTGTGCATGTGTTTTCTGTGATTTTTTAAAAAATCTATTAATATCCCACCACTTGAGCTTATATTGTGTAGAGTGCAGAAATTCTATCTGTCCAATAAGGAATGTAATGAACATTATTGTTGAAGTAAAATATATAGCTGTGTATGATACAAAATATTTTTGTTTTAGACACAAATACACATATGTGTTAATGCAGTTATTATTTTAATGTCCTATTTCTCAGAATGTCCACACATATTAAACCCATCAGAAACTGGATATGTGCTTAATATAAAACAAATAAGTTTTCAACAAATTATTTAATCCATACATCTTATGTGATCTAAATTCTTCTCCAAACTTGACTTGATGTAATTTTCCATTTATATTTTTATATTTAATGGTTTCCTTGGCAGAGTAACTACTGTGACTTCCAACAATACAGATGTGTATGTCTGCATATTTGACTATTCTTTGCACAGTTGACCCTATTCACAAAAGTTGAACTCAGGAGTTATTTGCAGATGGTTTTCATTTTCATATCAAAAAGCAATGTTATAGGTGCGCAAGAAAAATACAAAACAGGAAGAGGTTTATTTAAATGTAAAGGACTGAAACATCTGAGAGGAAGAAATCTTATGTAATTAAGAATTTGTTTGTAAAACACACATGTATATACACTCTCCAGAAAGATCATGCCAACACATTCATTCTAATAGCAGTGCATACAAACATCTATTAGAACTGCTGTATATGTGTAATTTGAAAGAACACAATGTGACCCGCACAGCCTCAAACACTAACACAGTGCTCATCTGGAATGTTACATCATTTATTTTCTTAATGTTATATTTAAATAGAAGAAAACTTTGCTTTTTTAATGTAGAATTGGAATTCCATTCACGTTTACCAATTTACAGTTCTGAACAAGCATTCAAATTATTATATTGCGTTGACCATCAAGAATTGTTGGCTTTAGGCAAGTGAACACATCTTTACATCTAAATGATAGCGGCACTTGGGTTTAAAACAATTTAAAAGTGGCCAGAAAGCATATACTATGAATACAAAACTTCATGTTGTGCTTTACATTCTGTACTACATACAACACAAAGTAATCATAACTCTATTCAAATGATTTACTACTCATTGGTTTATACAGTACAAAACAAACATGGGTTCTAAGTTGAATTCTTTCAGTTTTTTTTTTTTTTTTTTTTTTGTCTAATTGTAGCTGAAATGTACTTTTACAATGATCCCCTTATGAGTCCATGCATAATGGGAAGTTCAAGAACACACAAACAGACATATAGTGATTAGAAAATCATAGGAACCAATTTGTGTACACCATGCAAGTTTGGGTATGAACTGGAAACAAAAGAAAGACTGAAAATAACATTGCTCATTAGCAGTGGAAAGTTTGTGGATGGAGGTTTGGTATTCAGTGGAAAGGTCAAAGGTAGTGCCATTTAACTGTACTGGTACATATAATGCTTTCTTTTTCTTTTTTATTTATTTATTTATTTTTTTAAACTTGCTATTGGCCCAACTTCTCCACATGTTCAATACCAGAACCTTACCAACAGATTGTGCTGTAATGCGGATATTCTTCCCCACAATCAACCAAGGAATTTTTTTTTAATACTGTATGTCATTTTTGGTGGAATGACAAATAAGAAGGAAATACAATGAGAGAATCTTACAGAACACACAGTAAGATAGTATTAACCAAGGTAAGAAATAAAACATTGTAGCAGGAAAATGTAGCTGACTGGCTTCATTCCAATTTAGACACTTGCTCCACATAGAACACTATGTTCAATGGAAAAACCTCAGGTAAGACAGCCCAGCCATTAAATGTATTTATCTAAATGCTAGAAGTATCAGAAACAAAATGTTAGAACTTGAAGCTACTGCACTAACAAGTAACTATGTGATAGGTGTTACAGAAACTTGGTTGTCTGAGAGTGATGGGAACAAATATAATATTTGTTGGTATACACTGTATAGGAAAGACAGGCAGGACAGATGAGATGGAGGGGTAGCACTATACATAAGAAACAGTCTTGAAGCCCAGGTGTTAAATCTGGATGAGGAAAACAATGCCAAATCAATATGGGTCAGAATAATGGACAAAAATTCAAAGGACATAATAATAGGAGCATGCTATAGACTGCCAAATTCAGACGCCGAGCAAAATAACCTGTTATACAATAACTTTAGAGATGAGGAGAAGGCATACTAATGGAGGATTTCAACTTCCCCCATGTAAAATGGGAAAACCCGGAGGGGAGCACAATGGACGAAATTGAAATGGTGGAAATGACAAATGACTGCTTCCTAACGCAATTTGTCAAGGCACTGACTAGAGGAGAGGCATGCCTTGATTTAGTCTTTTCAAATAACGAAAACAGAATAACTAAAACAGAGAACCACTGGCAAACTCAGACCACAACATGATCTCATTTGAAGTGATTTTTAAAACCCAAAAAGTAATGGCTAAAGCTAGGGTTTACAATTTTAGAAAGGCAAACTATGAAGGTATGAAACAGAGACTAACAGAAGTAGGACTGGACTGAAATAGAGAAAACATCCATAGAAAAATAAAGGCTGTTTTTTTTTTTTTTTTTTTTATTTAGTATGAGAGGCGCAAAACAATCACATCCCAAAAGTAGACAAATCTAAAACAAAATTGCCAAAATGGTTTAATAGATCAATTAAAAGAAAAAAATATTCAGCGTAAAAAGGCACTTTACAGAGCATTTAAAAAGGGACCAAAAACAAAGTACACTGAAAGAGTACACAGAACTGCAAACACAAGTTAGAAAGGCCAAGAGAGAGATAGAAATGAACATTGTTAAGGGGGCTAAAACCAATTCCAAAATGTTTTTCCAATATTATAAACAGCAAGAGAACATTCAAAGAGGAGGTTAAATGTCTAACAGATACAAATGGCAAAATCATAGACGAAGAAAAAAAAATAGCAAATATATTAAATGATTACTTTTCACAAGTTTTTACAAAGGAGGATACGGACAACATGCCCCACATGTCATCCAGTTCCTATCCAGTTTTAAATAACTTTAGCATAACCGAAGCAGATGTGTTAAAGGTACTAGGAGCTCTTAAAATAAACAAATCCCCTGGGCCAGATGAGATCCTCCCAATAGCACCTTCCAATAAAAGTTATTTACAAACCACTAACCAAGATCATGCAACAGTCTCTTGACACAGGGGTTGTACCGACAGCCTGGAGAATTGCAAACGTAATAACGATCCACAAAAAGGGAAACAAAACCGAACCAGGTAACGACAGATCAATAAGCCTGACTTCTCTTATATGCAAACTTATGGAAACTATAGTAAGATCAAAAATGGAAAATTATCTATATGCTAACAATATCCTGGGAGACAGTCACCATGGTTTTGGGAAAGGGAGATTGTGTCTAACATATGCAAAGCATATGACATGGTTTATTTAGATTTCCACAAAGCTTTTGACAAAGTCCCACATAAAATATTAATTCTGAAACTGAATGCAGTGGGGATTCAAGGAAATGCATGCATATGGATTAGGGAGTGGTTAACATGTAGAAAACAGGAAGTACTGATTAGAGAAGAAACCTCAAAATGTAGCAAGGTAACCAGTGGAGTACCACAGGGATCAGTATTAGGTCCTCTGCTCTTCCTAATTTACATTAATGACTTAGATTCTGATATAGTAAGTAAACTTGTTAAATGTGCAGATGACACAAAAATAGGAGTGGCAAACACTGTTGCAACAGCAAGTCATTCAAAATGATTTAGAGAACATTCAAAACTGGGCAGACACATGGCAAATGACATTTAATAGAGAAAAGTGTAAGGTACTGCATGTAGGCAATAAAATGTGCATTATAAATATCATGTGGGAGATACTGAAATTGAAGAAGGAATCTATGAAAAAGACCAAGGAGTTTATGTTGACTCAGAAATGTCTTCATCTAGATAATGCGGAGAAGCTAAAAAATAAAAAAGGGCCAACAAGATGCTCGGATATATTGTGAAAAGTGTTGAATTTAAATCAAAGAAAGTAATGTTAAAACTGTACAATGCAATTAGTAAGACATCATCTAGAATATTATGTTCAGTTCTGGTCACCTCACTACAAAAAAGATATTGCTGCTCTAGAAAGAGTGCAAAAAAGAATGAGCATAATTATTCCGTGTTTAAAAGGCATGTCATATGTAAACAGGCTAAAAGAAAACAAGGACCAGGGGTCACAAATGGAGATTAGATAATGGGGCATTCAGAACAGAAAATAGGAGGCACTTTTTTTTTTTTTTTTTTTTTTTTTTTTTTTACACAGAAAATTGCGAGGGTCTGGAACCAACTCCCCAGTAATGTTATTGAAGCCGATACCCTGGGAACCTTGAAGAAGCTTGATGAGATTCTGGAATCAATAAGCTACTAACATCCAACTTTCTTATGTTCTTATGCAAGGACTGATCTGAATTTCTCCAGCAGGGGCCATGCGTGATATTTAGGGACAGTGTTTTGGCATGTGTTTCTATTTTCTATGTTCATTGTCAACCTTGAGAATTTTTTCTGTCGCTTTTACTGAAATAGGCAAATAATGGTCTACAGAACACACATACGGCAAGATATTAAATATGTTAGAAATTAAATATTACTATAGGAGATACTGCACATTTACAGGACTGTTTTAGTTGAACTTTAAAAATCTACATTATACCACTGTTTAAGGCACTATGTACAGCTGACTCTGTTTCTTATGTTATACTTTAAGTGTCTTATGAGCACTCTGGGTGTGCCAGAGGACTGTAAAGCCGTCATCCATGCCCTTCAAATTTGTCAGTTGGTTATATAAATAAATAAATAAATAAATAAATATATATGTATGTGTGTGTGTGTGTATGTATGTGTGTGTGTGTGTGTGTATATAATTTTGGAATGTTATGAAACAGCATTTTACATGGTTGAGAGTGGCTTCATGATTTATAATAATTTTAAATTAATGCTCAAACAAGGCCAAACAATGCAAGATTTTCAGGGCTTACACAGTTTGACAATTGTTGTTCAATTAAAACCATTCCAACAGCATTGTTTATTAATTAGTTAAATATTTAAATTAGATAAATACCTATTTGGTTGTTTTGAAGTGTAAAAATGAGTCAGTCACATGCTTCTTAGTTCAAAAACCCTTTAGTTACAAGATTTTTTGTACAACCTACAGTAAAAGGTATTGATTTACTTAAGATATAAAAACTAGGATTACATTTTTTTTTTCTTTAACAGAACAAAAAACATATTATACATATCATCGTTGATACAAGTGCTAACAGTCTGACCTGATTATAATGCACACGAAACCTGTCACACACTGACTTGTACAGGTATGCCACACAAGTTTGGAAAGTAATTCTTACCACACGTGAAGAAAAACAAAATGTTATCACCACTCCCTCGCCTATAATTACTATAATTACTTTGCCTAAACTCCTGAGACTCCTGTGTGCCACTAATCCCACGATGAACTCTCAATTGTCCATTATCCTGTATTTAAAATCATTATTTTGTTAGGTATGGTCAGGCAGGTTCACAAGCAAGCCAGAGTGATTTTGCTCTGTTAACGTATGTCACATTCTTTAAAAGTGATTCCCATAACTTTAAGAGGACATAGAAGTCGTTGGGGAACATTTTAGATACAATTTGCCCCAACCCCTCACATATAAGCACCCCTCTAATCACCCATTTGCCACTGCTAATGATATTACTTCACCTAGTACTAGTACTGTAATCCTACAACTGAAAAACCTGTTGCCACAATGCAACACTGAATGGATGCCATAAGTAATATTTACCTATCAAAGAAAATAAGACAATGTAGAATTAGCCAGTTAAGGCAACTATTCTGGGGGAAAAACAAATACATACAGTGCTTGTCCTTCAGTTTCAGTTTTTGTATCCAACTAAGGGTAACGGGTCTTCTTGGTCACTTTACCAGCTGATCAGTTTCCACCGGTTTAAATTTATTTCAAAAGTCTTGGCACCAAAATTCATTCAAATTTAAGACGATTCATGTAAGGGAACATGCATTACTAAGTCACTTATGAAATTTGTAGACCATTGTTCATCATTGCCAAAATACAAATGCTGTAATCGTTGTTCCTTGCAGGAAGGTCGTACAATTGGGCATATCCTGTTCTAAAAACTTTCAACAACCTCTAATGATCGTCTTTTTTGGCAACTGTTCCAAAACTAAATAGCCAAAGTGCTAACACTAAACAATGTATTTTAATTTCCAATTTGTGCAGTGTGAAAGTATTGTAAACAAATACATAGCAACACTAATATATAGATTAATCTTTTTTGCGATTTTTATCATTTTTATACGTCGGTCTAAAACAAGAGGTGAATTTGAGAATAGTTTGAGAAGAAGTTGTAGTCCTTAGTTCTAGATGGTCCCATGGATATTTAGGCTTGGTTTTGGCAGGCAGGTGAAGTGGTACTTCCTGCTGTCTGGGAAGAAGGTGGCACTGCAATGTCCTGCTGTAGTTCCTCAGTCAACGAGCTCAGAGTATATGGAGGAGGTGCGTCACTGATACTGCAGGCATCGTAGTTTTCTGGTATATGAATTGCCCGAGAGTCTGCAACTTCCTCTCTTGGGCTGTATTCACTGTACGGAGGAGGCTTCAAATCATCTGTAGAGAAAAGAAAAACAGATACCCAATAGTATTAGGGACTCAGCTAAATATGCTCTGTGTGAATATCTTTTGGACTACCAAGTAAAACATTTGCATATGGTACTAGCGTCTTTAGCCAACCACTTTTAAATCACAGTCAATGTCATACCCAAATCTGCATTGTGCATACAAATTGGTTCAGAACATGGATAAGCAGAGTAAACCACACTTTGGTTACTGCAAAGTGGAGCTGCTGAGTGGTAAACAACTGGAGAACTCCCTGGGCTGCAGATTAAACACACTACACAA
The DNA here is from genome assembly GCF_017654505.1 of Polyodon spathula. NCBI lineage: Eukaryota > Metazoa > Chordata > Actinopteri > Acipenseriformes > Polyodontidae > Polyodon > Polyodon spathula. The sequence continues at coordinate 12,899,191 of NC_054537.1, read as the reverse complement.
ACAGACATGCTGACGTCAAAAGCTTCAATGGGAGGGAGTAGAGGATCTTTTTATTACTGGATATGAAGTGACACGCTGTGGTAGCCTACAACAAATATGCATCAAAACCAGGGCTGACAGCCAAACCCTAGTGCATGTTAATTTTCAACCGGATAGCAGCAAAAAAACATGACCAAAAAGGTCCAAAGCCATTTTGTTTTTGCAATACTTAATTTCAAGCCAAACAAACATTTGAAATCCATAAGTCGAGCCCATAGCAGGTAAAGGCTTTTGTCCATGTACAGCATTTGCAACACCTGCATGCAAATACACAACTTGAAGTAAATAAATTCAAAAGTTGAATCAAGACTAGAATTATATATTTGGATCCCTTCTTATTGTAATATGGAATTTACAGCAAATTAACAACAAATAAATTAGACTTACAGTTAAACAAATGGAGAAATCATTGAATTTTACCTGACACGGCTTCATAGGGAGGTGGCACATCTACATGACTATATGCAGGGGCTGGAGGCATTGATCCAGAGGGCTCCTCAACAGAAATGTCATCCTGAACACCATACCAACTGGGCCAGATTGAAGTCTATAAATTGAACAAAATCTGTATCAATAGCATTTAGGATCTACAGCAATACAACATACAAATATTATTACATTATGTGCCTGTCCACCCACAACAGGGCAAATCAACACATTGGACTGATTTCCAGCTAAAGCTGATTGCATGTACTGGACAGAAATAATTATGAACTGATCAAAACAGAAATGGACTTTTCAATAATTGACATAAACATACATGTAACTAGCAAGAATAAACTTCTAGAAACAGATATATAATTATATACAGTGACTTCCTAGCAAATTGCAAGGATAAAAGCTCCCAGGAGTAACTGTTTTGGAGTTCACAATACTGTATTTGGCTACAGACGTAGCATTTCCCTTCATTATTAGATCATAGTTTCCATTAACAGGACTTTTGTGGCAGGAATGTACAAACAACCCAGTGTTACTAAAGGTTACTGCAACCTCTTTGACAGAACATGCAAAAAACATGCTTGTCCCAGATCTAGTAGAAAAAGAATGTTTCCTGATCTTGCCATTCTGATCTTTGTCGACAGGGAGGGTGGCTTCCCAGCACAGTAGAAACCCCAGTTATGCTTCTGAAACAGGGACAGAAATTGGCATACAGCTATACAGGGTTAAACCCACAGCTGCACACGTTCTGACTCTCCTGGGAGATGTCTCCAAAAGGGAAGGCACAAAACACAGGAACAACATCCATAAAAACAATCAAGTGGTGCAATTGTATGGAGACTGTTAAGAAAACATGACTGAATCTAGGAAAAAAACCTACATTTTGTCGCTCACACATCTGGTGTAGATAGGCTCTTCCACCAACGATCACAATCTGTGCATTGCGTGGGTTACTAAGGTATGCATCCAGCTGTCTCTGCCGGGATCGATACCAGCAAATGTAGAAGAAGATTTTGATAATAATAAATATTATCACTATTCTATATCAAAACAATAGATAGACAGAGACAAGGTAAAGTTAGTGTCAAAAATGGTTAACACATGTTCAAAACACATCTGTAATAAACTTTAAAAAAGGAATACAATTTAAGATAAAAAGGAGAACGTTAAGAAGTGTATTTCATCCAATAGTCTTCAGTATTTACAGTACCATTATCTTGTTTCCTTTTTCAACCAGAAATATATCAGACAGGTAAACACAGGGCTTAAAATGGTGATTATGTTTATATAATGGTATGGTTCTTTCACAATGCAGAGGGTAATAGTTTGAGTTGTGTTATGATTGATTTGATTTTGCATGTCAGGATATTAGCATTAAGCATTATATCCATTTAAGAGTACAAAACTGTTAGATGAAGCTAAATATCAAGCTAAAAATGGAAAGTGCTGGAATTACACTGCAAGGATGTGACCTTAACCAGATCACTACTGATGGGAAAGTAATTTCTGAAGGTTATTAAGGGGGACATTCTTTGTATACCATCAAAATCTTTCCAATAGTTAAAACTGAAAGGCAATTTTCCAAAAGGCTGTGTGCTCAGTGTTTTGTAATGGCCTAAGTTGTCATAGTGATGGGAAAGCAAGCTGCACCATGGTTGGCAAGCAAGGTTTGATATTGACCTCACTGGTTTGTGCTCCACATATTGCCAAACGAGAAGCAGGCACGGGCAGATTACAACCGAGAATAATCTAACTGCTACCTCCAAATTTATAACATGCTTTACTGTCTTAATTATTTGGGATTCTCCTATTTTATGGCCATCCTAATCAGCAAACCAGTGCAATACTTACATGTACCAGTACAGCTCCATTGTAGGTTCAAACGCAATTGCTTCTCATTACTAAACACAATGCCGTTGTGCTGTTTAAAAAAGAAACAATTGAAGCCATGAGGATACAACTCTGGAACCGTGGTCAGGAAAATGAAAAGCATGCCACGTAATGTAAATGCATGGTCACAATGATAAAAACTGTATATGATATTACAGCTATAAAAAGCTATAAAAAAGAAAAAGGAAAGGAAAAAAACTGTAATTCTCTGAATTGGACCTTATTCACAAAGCTTTAACTCAAACAGCATTGTACTCAAATACACACACACACACACACACAAAACAGTCTTTAATATGACAGTACCTAAGAATGGATTTTTAATTCTTCCCTGTTGTGCACTTCCATTTGTCAAGTCACTGCAAGTCTCAGAAATGTCCAGTTTTGAATGAAACACATTAGAATAAACATTTGTATTTTAAAACATGATATATGATACTGCACTTCACTTAGTTCGATAAATCTATGTCTGTAAGCCATGCTTTTAGCTAGTATTGTACCTGTTTGGTCATTTCACCTTGAGAAAGAAATAGTCTCCACCCCTTCAATGGCTTATTTCCTGTCTAACCAACCAGGTGCTTCAGCTAATGAATGACATGGTTTGCAGCCAGTAACATGCTGATGTTAAATGACCTTGGAAGTGCACATGGAAATATGACAGAAACCAAGAACTGAAAGTACCAGATATCATCTTTTACACTGAAAATTAATGATTGCTATACCGGTAACGCGTGTTTTGTTAAAAAACTGCCCATTTGAGACACAGCTACTGTAATGGAAGTGGAAAACAAGTCATATTTATTAAATTATTTTGTTAGCGCCAATTAATTTCAATAGCTCACAAGTTAAAGCTTTATGAATGGGCCCACTGTGAATTAAACACATTTTAATGAAATGTTCCAAAATAATGCATATTGTATACCTACAATAACACCAAAAAATATACCAAAAATAAAAACTGAAAGCCTAGCCAGACACAGACTTCAAAAGTTGTTCCACAAAAAAAAAGAACAGAAATCCAACAATTTTTAAGACAATAACTAAATTACATAAAATAAGCTCCTCAAAAGTAAAACACACACACACACAGCTTCACCAAGCATTTAATTTATTCACAATGCATTTATCCTACAAGCAACAAGTAAGTAAGAAAACATTCAATGTTTAAAAGACCAAAATGTTATTTCTGCACATGTTATTTATGGCGTGCTTTACAAACAGCTGGCTAATTTAACAATCTCAATTGGTATGCTGAATTTTTCTGCCACTGCACAGTTCTTAACAAATTGGCTGAAATACCAGTTACTTCACCCACAAACAAAACCTCCCAATTATTTAAAAACCAAAGAAACACCAATGTTGTAAACCAAAGTGGTTAACAGCACTAAATGTCTCCATGCTATTTCAATACCACAAACTGCACACTGAAAAGAAAAGTCCTCTCCACTGTACTATCTGCTGCAGTACACCCACTCTCCCTCATCATCAAATTAACCCTACGAGGAACATTTTACTCAATCGGACTGCAATTTAGAGAACGTTTCAAAAGCACAAATTTAAAGAGTAAATTGCTTCATTTTTCATTCTTAGTTTTTAAGTGTCCTCATTCAAAAAACATGGACCCTTACATCAGTCTTTCCACGAGTCTGTCACACTACCGGGTGAACACAATAACTGCCTTGCTTTTGCACCAATCTATACAAAACATTTGCCATACTCTCCGCCTCCCAACATGATTGTAACATTTTCAAAACAAGCGATTGTGAAAAAATAATTGCCTACCGATACTGTTATGATCACGTTTGAAACAATGTAAAAATTGTATTCATGGTTTTAAAGTAAAAGTGAAAGTCATCATTCACTTTGATATTTTTAATGGGTTGTCTGTTTTGTTTAAAATCTGATTGCATTCTTCATAGTAGGTGATCAATCTGATTGTAGTCTTCCTGGTAGGTGATCTATCCGATTATATTCTTCATGGTAGGCGATCTATCCGATTATATTCTTCATGGTACGTGATCTATCCGATTATATTCTTCCTGGTACGTGATCTAACCGATTATATTCTTCATGGTAGGCGATCTACCCGATTATATTCTTCATGGTAGGTGCAATGGAACCAACTCCCCAGTAATAATGTTGAAGCTGACACCTTGGAATCATTCAAGAAGCTGCTCGATGAGATTCTGGGATCAACAAGCTACTAAACAACAAAACGAGCAAGATGCGCCGAATGGCCTCCTCTCGTTTCTAAACTCTCATGTTCTTATAATCTCCTTTTTTGTCTCCCTTCAATTTCACTAGTGGGAGTGACTTGTGATATTCCACTTTAGGCACGCAGCATATTTTATGTAGGCTACAGATAGCAAATCATCAAGATCATACATTAAAGAAGTTTTTTTTTTAAAAAAATGTGTTGCAAAGTACAAAAATAGTAAGTGGGGGTGGAAATCTGCTGCAAAACCTGTCCTTCAGAACAGCACAGTCATCACTCTGAGTGCCTACTACCTGCCCACTGTTTAAAATAAATCACACAGATCTGCAGTTATGTCCATGTGAACTAAAACTGGCATTCAACAGGGATGTGCAGCTTCACATTTATGTGCATAACAAATAAATCTGTCAAAAAAGGGACATACAATAAGTGCTGAAACAAACAGATTTTTTTATGTTCAAATATTCTTTAAAAATCTAAAGAATATTTGAATATTCCTTCAATTTAAGCCATCTGAAATATTATTATTAGTACTAAAAAACGTTAACATTTAAACAAAAATATAAAAAATGTACTATTTTAGGAGAATCCGCAAATTGATTTTTCAATTTTTGTCCAAATAAAACACATCAGTGTTGGTCACCTTAACCACCTCTTGTTTTACTTCTACAGTTGTGACCAAACTTAAAAAGGATAGAAAATTGGGGCCAATTTTCCTCGTTTCCACCAAGCATTGAAGGAATTTGCAAAGAAAGAATTCAGGACTGCATAGGAACAACACTGGAAAGCTCTAAAACTGTCTTATTTTAAAAGTACGCCTATTAAACCATGCATAATCTGCACATACTGATACTGATGCAGACTGTATCATTATTAATAATGATTCATAAGTAATACAAAGTTTATTTGAGGTTGAAACACACAAAAACCCAAACAGTTTATTATGCCAGAGTGGCAAGTCAACTAGAAGGTTGTTTGTTTCGACATATCACACCAACATGCAATCACAAATGGTTATGCGCATAGATCTTTTAACAGCCTACAAACGCTGGGGAACTTTGTTAAAATATAGCATGTGCATGTGTGTAACTGTGTCTGCTTAATTTCCCCACCATTCTGAAGACAGATTTTCAGACCAATCAAAGTCATTCAGAGGTTATAAGCCTCCAAGCTATTTTTTATTTGTTTTTAAACACCTAGAATAGTGATTTTTCATCTAGATGTAATTTCATCCAACTTGAAAACTGAACAGAAATAATTATTGATGTACCTTTAACAAATGCTGTGTTCATTTTTGTGTATCCTAGAATGTGTCCCCTGCACCAAAACAGGTTGTTATTTACAGGTTAACATTCAAGGCCCACACGTGCAGCCATTAAGCTGGCGAATACTCCTGTATTTAATAAATGTCATTTAGTAAGACCTGCTCTTGTTTTGGATTAGCTGCTACCACGAAGCAAAAAGCAAAAGTGATCCTCAATGTGCCTTTTAGTATATATACACCTTTTTTATTTTAAACACTGTGTTAGAACACTTTGATGAGCAATGTTTATGACTAGTACCGAACTTATTATAATACTGCAAACACAAGTAATGGAAATCTGACAACTAAAAAAAAAAAAAGAAAAATACAATTCAATATTAATCATGATCTTGATGTTGATGTTGTTTAAATGAAAACTCCATTTAAACTCCAACTCCAAGCCCATTGCTCTAACAATTCAGTCTGTGCCTAAACCATGAGAGTTTTTTTTTTTTTTTTTCCTGAACTGGGTTTTGAAGATAACAAATATCAATCTGCTTTGTTAGTGGCAGTACATTAATACCTTCCAACCCTGGACATGAGTTTGTTAGATTTATTGTAAGTTGACAAATAACACTGTCACACACACACAAACATCAAACACATTTAAAAAATTGTCCCTGTGTAATCAGCTTTGGCTGTGTTCAGACCACCTCCTAGACTCTAGAGCCTCACAAAGACTACTGGCATTGGACAGGAATAAAATACTAACAAGAGCAAAGACAACAAGGTCAAAGTGATCTCGCTGAGTATACACCAATAGGTCAAGCGACATCCACACACACAAAAAAATAAATAAATAAAATATCAGGTTATCCCTTTCTTTGATTTGGACTAAAGGTCTCGCTGTCCTTGTGGCTTAATCACTAAAAAAAAATTTAAAAATTCAAATGCCCTGAATATGTCTGTGTGTCTGTGCTAGTTTAGAATGTTGTCTACTGTAAATGCTACCACTGATCTCATTACCTTGGTTACAGGATACTGTAGGCGTACTGTATCCATAAACATGGTCTCAGTTTTACGATGGGTAGTCAAAAGCATTTTTCAGTAGCAGAGGGTAAAATCTGCACAAAACCATATAAATATTAGTGTGGTAAATTTGCATATCATTTTTGAGTTTTCATGCTTTCACTACAGTATGCATTTACCATTGCTTATCATGCTTGTATCATTAACATCCTTCGGTACCTTGCTTGCCTCTGCTTTACTAAATTTAGCTTTGCCTTAATACCACTATAAAAACAGATCAGAAGATTTGTACATTTTTTGGATTCATAAAGTTCATATTAAAAGTACTTTACATAAATAATAATTTGTTTATGTTTAAAGACATGGTAGTATGCAACCACACACAATAAAACAGGTGAAATAAATTATTTAAAAAGGTTACATCTAAAGTGAGACATCAGTGATGTTAATTGATTTTAGCAAGCAGTAGATACAAGCCAGTTTTCGCCTCTCAATATAGATGTGATTTCAGATGGTAATTACATCACATTTCCCCCCCACAAATCTATACAACCCAAACTTACTAAAACATACAAAAGTCAAAACTCAAAAGAAAATAAAAATAAGCCTTTGTCTTGTATTTTGACAACATTACAGTGTTGTCAAAATATAACATTACAACTAAAAATGTGTCCCAACTGCAAACACTATCTGAAAGGGTGTGGTCTGTGTAACTGTGTAATGAGAAAGACTGTACTGTACCATTGGTTAATAACGGGCAAACAGAGGGAGGCACTTATGTCAGACTGAGCTCAATATGACCGTGCTTCCAGGAATTTTCAATCACATGTGTTCACTGCGTGATTTTCCCGTCCGCAAGCTCCATGTAAGCTGACCATACTGCTCCGTGTTCAGTGGGACAGTTCAGGCTTTTCAACTCGCAACCCAAGGTGCCTTAAAAACACAAATGTGACTGGGTTGCAGACCCAAATATGGGACGGCCCTATGTCAAGTTCTAGGCTACGTTTGAACTATGCTCATTTCATATGATGGTACTGTACAAACTTTAAGCCAACATGCAAAATACCACAACCCACAAAGGAAAACTGGCACTTATATTCAAAAAATGTTATGTGCTGCTAACATAGCTGAGTGCAAATTACATCCAGATGGCTTTTTATTCAAATAGAAGGGTTGTTTAAAAAGAAAACAGACAACTATGTACCGATTTGCCATTAATGGTTTGTAACATGTTAGTACAATAAAATGTATTAAAGTATGAAAAATGTGGACTGTCCATGCATCAAATTAAGATCAGTGATTCCAAAGACAGGATTAACTGCTACTGTGACAGATGGTCACCAGTCCTACATTTTATGGAACACTGTCGTGAAAGAAACATTGATGCAAAATTTAATTTAACTGAAGAGAGCAGTTCATTCAACCAATATCTGTACACCCTGTCATGTGTTTTTTGCTTTTGTACATCACATACCTCCCCATGGCTGGTGCATGTGTATCCCTGGGGACATTAGAGAATTAGGTTGACATCGTTACACTGAGAATGCTGAGCGCAGGTTAAGGCTCAGATTATGTGATTTATGAAAACTTGGTGATGTACAATACATCTAATTATACATGTGGTACTTTATTATACATGTATAGTACACATGGCAGTCCTCCTGTGTTTAGGATCAGAAAATAAAAAAAAAAAAAAAAAAAACTACATTCTTACAGTAGTTTGTTTTACCAAATTGTTTTACCACTCCTGGCACAAGTCTCAAGTTACCTCAATTCAGAACCAGAGACGTTTGAGTTTCTTCTCTAATCACCAGTATGGGGGAGGAGGCTGATGAAATGCACATGGTACAACATTGTAAATAATCCATAAGCTTAAACACAACCATCAAATCGGAGTACTTTTGCTGTGTTACAACCCACATTACCCTGCACAACATGTAGGCCTATACAGTAGTGGTACTCACTTGTGGCTCTTTCAATCCACTCGTCCATTACCTAGTTTTACCTTCACAGTGCAATAGGACATTGCTCTTATTTCTTTTCTTAACTAACAAGGCAGTACATTAAAATTGAACTTTTACCAAACTGCTCCCATCTGCTTTACAGAGTGCCAGAAATGACTAGGGCTGCAACGAAGGGTACATTTTGACCTTCAGAAGGTTCGCAACACATTATCTAAGGACAGTTTGAACATTCAATTGTACTAATTTGCATATTTTACTGGTGATGTCACTGTAACTACTTGTTTATACTTGATTGGAAATCCTATTATTTTACAGCAGTTTAAAAATACATTATATAGAATAGTAATCATGTTTTGATAATTTAAATAAAAACAAATAGGCCTAAATGTTGTTTATTTACACAGTAATTGATGCTGCTTGCATTGCAGCAGCACCAACTAGAGCGGACAGACAAAACAAAGCTTTATTTAAACAGTCACCTGTAATAGAAATGTTATAGAAAATAGGATTGGCTCGACATAGAAAAGTACTGGCATCTTGCACACCTATAACCTTGCTTGTATAACCTTGTATGCTTTGCTTAAGATAACATTTTGCCTACATTGCAGCTGCAGCTGTGAGACTATGGATAATAAGATGAGCCAGACGTGTCTCTTTGCATATACACCCAAAGCAGCCTGTAACAGGGCGAGCAGCCTGTAACAGGGCGAGCAGCCTGTAACAGGGCGAGCAGCCCTGTACAGTGTTTATTTTAGAACGGGGTCTCCCCCTTCACCCCTGTGTTATTTTGTATTTGTTTATTGTTTTATATTTGTTTATAGATGTCGGCGAATGCCAGGTGTTATTGTTTTGTAGCGTGGATGGGAAGCCCCATCCACATTAAAAACCTTGTGTTAATGTGTGGCTGTAGGCTAGTGTGTTGTTAAACTAGCTGGCAGTCACACAAATTAATGAACTCATGCAGATTGTGGCCGAGGGGTAACAGAATAATTACAAACTAGTTCAACTCTTCGGCCATGGTATTTAAGCCTGCAGCTCTCCCTGCTCTGGGTGTGGGTGTTCAGAGGAGGAACGAGAGTGAGAGAGGAGTGAGAGAGGAGAAACTAAATTTAAAAGAATGTAAAAAGCCTACTGCCCAGCCGGACCTTAATTCATTATTTGTGTTCGAGATTTAGTTTGTTTAATTGTTTTATTTCTGCTCTGCGAGCAAGTGTTTATTTTTGTTTAAATATTTTATTTATTTTTGTTATCTTTAATAAAACGGCGCATGTGCCACTGCACTATACCTTTTGTTTTTGTTGTGCTTTCTTCTGGTCAGAGTCAATGCAATGCCATTTCCTGCCACACAGCCATTCCGTTATCTGCTTGCTTAGCTATATGCCACGTATGCATAGTTATAAATTGTTTCCCTTATATGCTAATATCTGAATCATCATTGGCTAACCCTCTGCCTTGCTGACAGTTTTAAGGTACATAAGAAACTGATCTAACTCTGTATGTTGGACCTCTACTCGATGATTATCTAGCACCCTGTGTGTTGAGAGTGTTCTCAGTTTGCAAACTTAAGAAATAAAGGCTTGTGGGTTTGGAACTCGCAGTCTCTCTTCCTTTTATTAGAATTTCCACGACAACTCTTGGCGACGAGGATGGGATGGCTAGCTCCGTTTGCTAATTGTTCCCAGGGACTTCAAGGTTAACCGTTGACGGGGACCACACTCTGAAATAATTTCGGAGGACAAGGACCCGCCTTGAACCCGGCTGGGAGTATCGGTGGATGGACACGCCATCCCGAACAAAGAAAAAGGGTGAGACTGCTTTTCCTCATACATAAAATAGACCAATTAGTTCAGGTTCTGGGAACCTGATAAACCCTGTTCTGGGAACGGGCTGCGCAGAAAGAGTTCTGGGAACTCTATTGTCTAGAAGACAAAATTAAGATAGACCACGGGGTTCAGGTTCTGGGAACCTGATAAAATCCGTTCTGCGAACAGGCTGCGCGGAAAAGTTCTGGGAACTTTGTTGTCTAATAGACATAGAAATCCTGATCCGGAAACAGGTAAATAAATTGATTCAATTGATCTATGAATAATACTAATAAATAATTACAAATGAAATTAGTTAAAAAGACATTGTATGAAATACCGAATACTGAACCAAAAATAACAATCGAAAAAATTAAGTGCAGTTTTAAAAAGTCATACTACTAGTGTAGTTGATCAATATACTAAGCGCACTGTCGGATGGTCAATTAAGAAAAGTCATTTTTCTGTGCAAGTGGTACAAATAAAAATAGGCAGCGATATAGTGTGGATGACAGATAACCGCATGAATGAGTGAGTGAACGAGTGTTATCTAATAATCGTGTGTGTGAGTGTGTGTGTGGATGTGGGTTTGATTACAATGGGGTCGAATAATAGCAAAAAGGAGGTCTGTCTCCCGGACCCGCTGGTTGGACTGGGAGGAACAATGGTTGATAAATGGGGTTGCGGTGTTGTAGACCAGGTTGTTTTGTGGCACAAAATAGCTGATTTTCCACTAAAAGGGACCCTGAGAGAAAGAAAATGACAACAATGTAGAGAAAAGTTAGAAGAGTTTGAGAAGCCAAAGAAAGAGAAAAAGAAAAATAAAGTTGACTGTGATAGTTACAGGAAATGGGAACGAGAAGCAGAAAGACAAACAGCATTGCAGGCTAAAGGCATAATGGTAAAAGCAAGTCAGAAAGATAGTACTGAGGAAGAGAAAAAAACAAAGACAGAGAAATAGAGATTGCGATGAGGAAAGGGACTGCCCCTAACTTTACCACACAACTGACTCCGTGCCACATATAAGCGTAGCAAAAACCGATGATGTAGAGTGGAAAGATACTGGCGTCTGGCTTAAGTCTGTGTTGCAGGTGACTGACTGGCAAAGTGAAGACGGGTTCAAATTCTCCCCCAGTGCTTGCACTGTTTGTGCTCCTTTCTTTTGGGTCGCGCCTGTCCAACGGGGAATCCATGGGGCAGAGAACAAAGATGCGTCCCCCGGGGAGGCACTGGGAGACACGTTTTCACCCTTGCTGATCGGCCTCCCCGATTCTCTATGGGCAAAAGATAAGTATGATACTGGCCTTATGAAAGGGGCAGAGCCTCTAACAATCACACAGCTATGGCAGTAGCAAAAAGCCTGATGAGAGAGATTATACACCGGTGGGGTCTGCCATCTAAATATACATCTGACAATGGTTCTACAAATTGATTTATGCACACACTGTAGCTACCACCCCGCAAGCGGAGGCTTGGTGGAGAAAGCGAATCAAACAATAAAAACTAAACTAAGATCATGGCTGAAACAGGGCTTTCCTGGGTTACAGTATTGCCATTGGCCCTGATTTACAGGGCTAGCACCCCATGAAGTATTGACGGTACGCCCAATGAGGATGCTGAACACACCTTTTCCTCAAGATAGGCTCACCCTAATGGGATGTGAGGATGAAATGGTAAAATATCGTCCTTCTCTTAACAAAGTCTATTTTTCCCAGGGTAAAAGCCGCCCTACCCAAACCGAAGGAAGGGGTGCTCCACAAGCTCCTGCCAGGGGACTGGGTGATCAAAGACCTCTGCCAGAAGCACTGGCATCAACAACGCTGGACAGGTCCATTCCAGGTGCTCCTGACAATGCTGACAGCAGTGAAAGTCGCCGAACGATCAACGTGTTTATGTTATACTATATGTTAAACTTTGTAAATCTCGCTTTAACTTGTACTATTGTGTGTGTTTGAATCCATTTTCTGAATAAGGTTGAGACATACTCTCAAAAGGGAGGGAATGTAATAGAAATGTTATAGAAAATATGATTGGCTCGACATAGAAGAGTACTGGCATCTTGCACTCCTATAACCTTGCTTGCATAACCTTGTATGCTTTGCTTAAGATAAAGTTTTGCCTACACTGCAGCTGCAGCTGTGAGACAATGGATAATAGGATGAGCCAGATGTGTCTCTTTGCATACACCCAAAGCAGCAAGTCTATTATCTGTTTACTTAGCTATATGCCACGTATGCATAGTTATAAATGGTTTCCCTTACATGCTAACATCTGAATCATCATTGGCTAACCCTCTGCCTTGCTGACAGTTTTAAGGTATATAAGAAACTGATCTAACTCTGTATGTTAGAACACTACTCGATGATTATCTAGCACGCTGTGTGTTGAGAGTGTTCTCAGTTTGCAAACTTAAGAAATAAAGGCTTGTGGGTTTGGAACTCGCAGTCTCTCTTCCTTTTATTAGAATTTCCACGACACACCATTCCCAGCAGGTTGTCAGCAACAGTCATATTTTACTACTACTGAAAATATTAATAATACTACTACTAATAATATGAACCTACACTTGTCAAGTGACCCCGAAGATTGGTTGTGCCTCCATAATACATCAACAGTCGCTTGCATTCAATTTTTCTTTTTTTTTTTTTTTTTTTGTCGTCTGGGCATTTAACAAAAAAATCCCAAAACAGCAGAGGGGTTTCGAGACATTTGTTTCAATACAGCTTACACTATACAACGCTTTACTGTGGAGACGGGGAATGAAGAAATTAAAGGTTTGTCTCTGGATAACACGAGCTTGAGGGGAGGGGCGGACAGTGTGCAGTTTCCAAAATTAAAAGTGCCAGCAGATATTTTGTATGTTACAAACATATTCTACCATAGCACTTCTCTTACAGTCTTGCACACTTGGTACTCAGTACATATTTTACTGAAGCACTACAGCGATAGTGCCCCTCTCCCCAGTGCTTTGGCATACTACACACTGCTCCATACACGGCACCGGCACCATATAGAGTTGCTATGTAAAAATGATTTGGTAGTGGATTTTAATGAAACTTTTGTTTCCGTAATAGTATTACATAAATCAATAGATTGAATATTGATATTTAATGTGTGATTTACCAATTCACACACTGTCAAATGGTTTCTGTTAACAGAAAAAGAAAAGAAAAAAGAACAAAAAAAACATCCAGTGCGTGAATGCCACCTGACAAACCTTTGAAGGTTTAAAACTACCTTCAAATTCCTGGCTAGCTAACGACCCTTTGATCACAGCAAGAGCTGAGACAAGAACTTCAAGAGATTTTCAAGTTCTGTTTACAGGTATTTAGCCTACTTTCGAGGCAAAATCTTAAACAGACATTCCAGAACCCATTCAACTATAACCAATGCAACTCCCTTATAAAAATACACTGTACTGTTATTTTATCAGAGATAGTTTGGACACAACTTTGAATCCCTCCAGAACATCAAAAACAGTTCTAAATCATAAGGTAAAACTTGATTTAGATTAATCTAATTGAAAACACTGTGAAGCACTTTTAGGACTGTGTTTCTTTTAGTATTACTAAATTTGAATATCTTTTACACGCGATCAGCTAAAAAAAAAAAAAGATATTGTAGCAGGACTGCCAAGTGGAATTTTCTGGTGCTGTATTGAACTGCTGGGGGGGGCAGGATGTGTTGTTAATAGTTGTATGCTGTGTTCACTGTCAGTATGTGTTGTGTAGCTGCTGCAGCCTGGTTCCAACTAGATCCGCTTTTTCCTGCCTGCTGACTCCTATATAAGGTGCAGCCTGCGTGCTGTTTAGAGTGTGTGTCCTGGGAGTGTGGCAGCTAGTAGAGCTATATTTTGCAATCCAATTCATTACCTGCTTTTCAAACCAACGACACTTTTAAGCGCTAGCCATATAGTGCAATAAACGGCACTTACAAGCGCCAAAGAAATCTCTTGTTGGAGTGTCTCTTTTCTTTCCGCTGAACCCACGGCAAGCCGCCATCAGAATATGTACATTAGCTTTCAAGAACACAAACACTTTTCTTCACATGAGAAGGGAACATCAAAGACAAAGCAAACTGCTCTCACCGGGGACAAAATTAAAACATAACTACTGCTTAGTTTCTTATAAGTCATTCTTGCTTTTAACCAGATGGCCCTTGGAATTGTATTAAGTACTAACTGTGACAAACTTACAGCAACTTGCGGTCAGGTAGTAAATAGCAAACCGTTTTAGGGAAAGTCATGTTATTTACAGTTTGAGGTGACTTGTTTAGTGACACACTGTGTGAACATGCGATGGTGGCTTGTTTTATAGCACCCCACATAGACAACCCCCATCTTTAAGGCCATACAGAACACAAGCCAAATGAAATAGGCCCAAGGAAATATCCACATGGCTATGTTAATAGCTTGTACTGGATTATATCTGGGTGAATGGAACAATGGAGGTTACTGCATGAACAATACTGGTGTAGTGCTTTTTCTTTTTTGTCTCATCATCTTGTTTACACTTAGGTTCCATGTGGCACTTATTATGTCTAAACATTTTACAAAGCACTGTTTAATCACTGCTTTAACATTGTATGTATGCGTAATGAATATATACTGTAATGCCAAACACCACACACAAACATCTTAATAAACGTCTCTGCTTTTAGCTGCTATTCAAAATAAGTTAAAAGTAAGAATTCCCGATTTGCAAGAAAAAGGTCAGCACTGACCAAAACGTAACCCCTAAATACTGTGTCTTTCAGTAAACGAATCAAAGCTAAGATTTTCTTTTTTCTTAAAGTATGGGTTAAAATATTTCGATTCATATTTGATCTGTTTTTTTTTTTTTTTTTTTTTTTTTTGCTGTTGGTATCAGAATGTTTTTGCAGTGGACTAATCCTCAATACATATTTTTAAACCGCCAAGTTGTTTAAGGTGCGCAAAATGCAAGTCAAAACATTTACTTGAATTAGGTCAATATATGTTTTACACTAAATAATGAACCTAGAAAAAGAAAGAAAAAAAAATTAAACTTGACATATGAACTGTTTCTAGCCCCCGCCTTTCTTTGGGCCACTTCAGTAACATGAAATTACTACTGCAGTATAATTTGTTGTGAAGCATTAGCCATGTGTAAAGCCAGTATTTCAGATCGAATACAGTACTTAGAAAATCATAACAAAAGTTCCGATCTACTTTAAAATTGAAAAAATAACAATGAAATAATATGTAATAATGTTGTGACCAGGCATTTTTGTCAAAGGTTTATATACAATATCTTTAACCATCCCTCGAATTCAGTAAAGTAAAAAGTACAGTAGGCTAGAAACACTTCAATCATGATGAAATAAAATGGGCGTCCCCCCCCCCAAAAAAAAAAAATCTCTACGTAGTTTTGCTTCATTATCTGACTTTCTATAGAAACTATCAGTTCAGTAGTTTCTCAAGGTAATCGTTAAAGAATTGAATAAGTAGAAAATCTGAATGTAAATAATTACCAATCGCAAAAAAACAAACCCATAAATGATTAAAAACACAATACTCACAAACATCAAAAAACTGCATACCACCTCAATATACAACAGCATCGCCATAAACTGAACATAAAAATCAACACAAGAGCCTGAACGTATTTTTCGTAACTTACTGTAAAATCCACAGATGTATGTATTCACTTCTGGTAATGATTTATATTTTCCCGATCATGTTCTCTCTTCAGACCAAGCGTCTTCTCGACTGCTTTAGTCCTCCCCTTTGAAGATAATTATACAATGACAACTGCCTACCAGAATCACCATTTGTACCCAGTTATTAATGTAACTTTACGTTTGCTTTTGTAACAGTGCACACAACAAACTAAAGAAAAAAAGAGTGGAGATAAAAACACACAATGTTAAGCGTACAAATTGAGAACACTGCCCCCCCTGGCCTGGAGAGCAAACGCTGTTTGGGTTTTGTAGAATTTACATAAAGCCAAACACCACTCAAATTAAATCATCTCTACAAACAATAAAGACGTATACAAATACAATTGTTTACTTATGGTAAAAATAATTTTAAAAAACTTGTATAAGCTATGGAATCAATAGTTATTTTAAATACAATTATGTTTGTAACATACAGGGTTGTTTTAAGGAGTGGGCCTACATGGCCCAGGCCCATAATTATGATCTTACATACTTCATCTTCCATTTGTTTTATTTACAGAGCCTTAGAATGCATATGTATCATAATTTTTATTTAATAACACTTGACACCCACCTCTCATGAAAATGGCTTAAGTGTTTTTATGATACGCAACCTGCCTGTTTTTAGTGGAGCTGTTTAAATTAATGTACTACCACTGTGTGCTTGCATATTTTAACTGCCGCTGGTATGTTAATTAGCAAATCATGGCTACCAACCGTCGCTAGTCAAGTAGACGGCAACAAACACAAACAATAAAAAAAAACGAAAAGGTTTAAAAGAAGCAACTTTAGTACAACAAAATCCAAAGTTCAGTTTGTTTTTACAACAACAAAAAAAAAGAGACAAGCCCCTACAAGACAGCTGTAAAGTGGCTGAAGAAAACGTAGAGGAGCAAGTTGGCCCGTGGAGCTGGTAATGCTGAGAAACTGCAGGCAAAAGAAAATGTGGTAGAAATGCAACAGCCTCTTAACTACATTCAAAGCTGCTCAACAAAAGGTCAATTTATGTAGTCTGTGCCCAGGGCCCTGTGAGTTCTTAATCTGGCCCTGGTAACATATACAATTGTGTGGTTAAGCGTTGTCATCCTGGATTGTTCATTGCCCATGTTAAAATATAGATACATAGACTCAATAGGCTGAACCAGCACATATGTTTAGTAAATTTAATATTTTTTTCTTGATTCATGGAAAGCAGATTAGGTATAAATCAACACACTTGGAGCTCAATGGTACTGCAATTGATTAGCAGTGTGTTGGATTCTTACATTGTTATACTATTTACTATGGCCAGTTTTAAATGTTACCATTGTGGTCTCCAAACTGTTAAAGCTGAAGAAAATGTGCAAGGCAGCATTTATGAACATAGCTGAGAAGTGGACAGTATCACTTGGTTTCTTCCAGTATAAACCCTCCCTGAAAACTCCAGCAACTACTGGTGAGCAGTAATACTAACAAGCATTGGGAATTGGAACAAATATGAACTGGGGAAAAAACACAGTCATGTCAGTAAGTCCACCTTCAGCTCAATTTAGTATAAAACACAGTTAGTACATTATTGTCAATTTTAATAACACTATACAAACCACAAACACACATACGTACACCCCCAGTAACCATGGTAGAAATAGGCACAATATTTACCTTCAGATATAAGCTTTTTGTGCCATCTAAAGGGAAGCATACAGTATTGCATGGACAATTCTTTTCAGATAAATACTGTACTATTCCACATATCTGTCATTGGTTCAAACAATAAATAACACTGTGTAATTTTTTTTTGTTCCTGGGTAGTAAGTGTTATTTCCTAATTGCTTATGCCTCAAAAGTATAGAAAATGGCTATTATTCCCCACAAACTTTGCTTTTGTGACCAGGACAGTGATATTTCAAAATATCACTATTTCCAATGGGAAAACGGGCAAATGTGTGTCTTTTCGTTCACATAAAGTCAGAAAAAAACAACATATGAATCCAAATTAACATGTATTTATACTAAAGTAATACAAAAATGCCTACAAAAGATTTAGAAGTGAGTAGTTTTTCGAGATTTACGATTATACTGTATTTGCGGTATAATCGTAAATCTCGAAAAACTACTCACTTCTAAATCTTTTTCTCACAAAAATTGTGTTACATAAGTGTAATTTATCTATCCATGGTTTTCAAAAACCGTTACAATAAGTACTTTACTACGAGTACACCAGTAATCTGGCAAATCATTCTTAAGACACAAAGCAGGTACTGATACATGCAGTTATTTTATTGATTACAATATTATTCATTAATATACTTTATTTTCCAAGTACAGTAAACACACATTTCGGGGTTCTGTATGCTATATTTTTCTACTTTACATATCAGCACATTTCAATATTGCACAGCAATTTCTTACACTTAATGCTTCTAATCTTTTGCTTTTATTTACCACATAATAAGTTGGGTGGAAATCAGTTGTATGTCTAATAAATGTGAGTGATCTTAACCAAAGTGAAATCAGGACCTTGTCCCCATTGACTCTCTGTTACATTCAAGTTGGGGCATTTCAATGTGGTGATAATAGGCAGAGGGTGACATTAACAGGAGTGATTTTAAGTTGGTCTGATTGTATGTCTACTGTACCTGCAACACTTCGATACTTACTGGTAATTTTTGTTTTTTTTAATGATGCATTTTAATATTTAAGATTATACACCTCAATGCAGAAATTCAGTATCAGGTAACCATACACTTGAACGATCATGTTACGGGCTGTATATAAGATATTAGTCTCATATTTTTTTCTGAAAATAAAACAATATAATCTTTTTAATGAATCAGAACTAGAATTTGGTTATTGATTGGCAACATTAACAGCTTTTTGTGATTTTTTTTTTTCAAAACACCTGCACTGGTCAAATCAGCCAACAAGTTTACAACAAGGATCATATGTCATAACACTGCACAAACCAATTATTGAATAAGCTCCATGGATTTAAGAACAAGACATAGATTCAATTAAGACCAGGCAATAAAAAATAAATAATTATGTATCAGTTTAATTGAAATTAACTTTTCCTTTTTTTCCCCTGGCCAAAGTCAAGAACCGTTAAAGGGGTTACAGCTACTGAAATATCTCCCCCATAGATATCACTTCTCAAGTATACTGTAGTAAAATAGGATTCTGCAGCTTTGAGTAAACATAATCGTGATCATATAACAAGTTGCTTACCCAGGAGGACTTGTTTTGATTGTTTTGATGTATTGTCCTCAGTGATTGAGCATCATTGATATCTGTATACTGCGTTTAAACTGCCGATGCATAGAAGCACGCTTTTGCTAATTGTAATCATATCGGTCCGCTTTTAACAATCAACCGCTTATAAGAATCAAATTATCTGTAATGGATGTGATTCTTAAAAACAAACTGCACTGTAGAACCATCTCCACAATATTATCGTGGCGCAGTCAATGTCCTAATATTGATGTCGGAACATTTTGGTATATCGGCCAACACTACTTTGTACACTGAACCAACCCAACTAGTTATCGCTAAAATAATGACACATTTAGATATATTCTATCTGTGTCGTACGTGATGGTTTTATTATTTTTTTTGTTAACAATCTGGACACTGGCCGACCTTTTGTTCACTTCCAGTTCCCTGGTTCCAGTAAACATGTCCCTGACTGCACTTGTACCACTGGCCCTGTCTGAAAATGCCACCGTCAAGCAGTTTGTGATTCTTCTCTTCCAAAATCTTAAACAAGTTCAACTTGAGCCTCTCCTGGAGGCTGTCAATTATTTGCCGAATATTTTTTATTTCCTTGTCTTCTTTAAGTGCCATCACACTACTTTCCAGACGATGAATTATGTGTTCAAGTTCTTTTGGCTTATCAAGTGATCGTGGACACCTAATATGGGCCAACATGATTGCAGAGGATAGTATAGGTTTGTTATGCATGTAGGACATGACGTAGGCCTCAGCTAAGAGTGAAATCCTAATGACTTCTTTTTCAAGGTGGAAATTAATGTATTTTGGCGTTGTTATGTTTGAACTGCAAATGTCTATTTCCTTGATGATTTTGTCTTGGAGGAAGGTGACTGGCAAAAGCAGCTGAACATTCTTTTTAATTTCTGCCAGCTTTGAGAGAATGGTAATCTGATCTTTAATGAGGAGCAGCTTGGGCATTGTCAAATCATCTTTATCCAACTTTGACAGAAGCATTTCAAGAACGAAAGGGAAATATGTTTTAATTTCATCTCGTTCAGTTACTGAGATTACAAGTTGCGTTGAGCACATCTCAACTGTCTTCCTTTTCACCTGCTCCATTTCAATCAGTGTTCTCTTGATGACAGAACCATAGCGCACACTTCTCTGGATAGGAGTGTGGCACTTGGGGCACACATTCAGTTTGATCGGGCCATTGTTTTCAGGAGGCATCATCCACGTGTCAAACCCAGTCACCTCAAAGATATGATCGCAGTCCTGAAGTTGGACAAACCTGGCTTCCGGATCAGCCTCTTTCCCAAAAAACTGTTCTTGAACTTCATCTGCATGACATATGCGACACTTGTTTGGACATGGTTCCCCACACATACCAATGCATTGATGTTTACATTTAAGCTTTCGAAAGCAAGGCTGTTCACAAGGCTTTCTGTCACAAAGTTCAAAGCATAACTTTGTGCACTGGTGATGCTTGCAACCCCAGCCACATGGCTCTGTGCAGGGGCGACAGGGCATGCAGCACATTTGATTACACTTTTGATGGAAACATTTGCGGTCACAAGGAAGAGAACAAGGAACGCATTCCTCAGAACATTTATTTTGACATTGGTGGGAACAAATTAGCACTTCCTTGCATTTAGAACGACATGCAACATGTGACATTCCATTAGAACATTCACTACAGCTACCAGAACACTTATGTCCACACTGCAGCCTGGCCTCACATTTTACAAAACAAAGTATCTTCTCATTTTTTTTTTCAGCTTCTTGCTTTTCGTAGCATGAAATGCTCCTTTGGTGACCGCAGTCTAGGTTAACCTTCATATTCTGCGGGCATTTGAGGGTACACGTGTCACCACATTCACGAACACACAAGTGACCACAAGATAAGGGTTTGTTGCACTGCATGTGGCACGAAAAAGTTTCCGGAGGCTCTGAACAGGGCACCTTCTGCTCATGACCACACTTGGGTAATGTTTTGGTGACAATCACCTTACACTCGCCACATTTAGCAGAGCACTGCTTTGGACATGTGTGCCCATCGTCACACAGTGTTTTAGAACAGGGCTTGGTGCAGATGAAATCCTTATGTTCCGAGTCATATGGATGGCAAAACCTGGTGCAGACATGGCCACAATTCAGCCGATATTCACAGAGCTCTAAGCATCCCCCCTGTGGCACTTTGAGGAAATCTTCTGCTGCAGAAACAAAGTTAGCAGTTTCGGGGTGATTTTCACAGCGAACCATTAGAGCCTCTCCTATCTGCCCATTGCTGCGTAACACATTCATAATTTTACTCCACAGCGGGACAGTTGAGAGCATACCCATGTTGCCAATACAGAACAAACCTTTCTTTGCCCTGGACAAAGCAACACAAACTCGGTTTGGAATCTGCAAAAAACCCACCTTCCCTTCTCGATTACTCCTAACTAAAGAAAGGATTATAATATCATTCTCCTCCCCTTGGTACCTATCAACCACACACAGTTTGACTCCTTCAAATTTACTCTTGGGCATGGCTTTCTTTAAGCAATGGAGCTGTCCTGTGTACGTGGTAAGAACCGTTATCTGAGAGGGTTCATATCCCTGACAGATAAAGTAATGGCAGAGGGACTTGACAAAGTTAGCCTCATGTAGGTTCTTGTGGCTTCGTCCTTCTTGGATGCTTTCTTCAAGGTGCTTGTGTTCCACAAAGAAGACATTTGTAGTAACTCCCTGTTAGAAAAAACAATAACAAACAATATTACTTCCAGCATACTTTCAAAATTATATATATGTGTGTGTGTGTGTGTGTGTGTATATATATATATATATATATATATATATATATATATATATATATATATATATATACATACACACACATTATTATATACATTCATTCATTCATTACATAACATCACTATATATAATTAGGCATTTTAATAATTCACTTTAAAAAATAAACAACGTTTTCTAACCACTATAAAATCAGTCAGAAATAGCTTCAACTTTTCAACATATCTTCAGATGTAAGTATTTTAACAGGCTTGTTAAACATGTTTTTCATTGTGTTTTGTCGAAGTAAACACAATTCTACCAGACAAGGACAATGAGAAAATTATAAAATTTAATAAAAGTTGTACCTTAATGTTATCATACAGATTGACAGAGTCATGGTTCTCGAGCTTGTCATAGATGTGTGGTGTTAGCAATCGAGCAATTTCAGGACGCATGCGATGCTACAGAAGAAAACACTTGTAAAAGTTAATCTACATCAGAACGTAAATCAATATTGTATGACATATACAGGTTGATAATATTTCATTTCTTACCTGATTTATAACCCTGTTATGTGTGCTATGTATGATTCTCTTTTGCTGTATTCCAGCAATAATTGTTTCTGAAAAAAAATTCTCCAGACTGATTTTTCTGAAGTGGGGTAGCATATTAACTTTGCGCTGTGCACTGAAGCCCATAGGGGAAGCCTGAAACCTGTGCAACACTAATATGATTCCTCATCCAACCTCCTCCTCATTGGTTTTGAGCGCACTTTTCAGAAGCAATTTTTGCATCAGAAGCAGACTTTTTTTAAAGTATTTTTTTGTATTTAGTGATGCTGAGCCACTGAAATAATTCAATAACTCTTACCAGTGGTGCACTCTCATTCACTATATAGGTCTAACTTTTGCAGTTTTAAAAATTTTACATGAAACATGTTTTTATTTTTTTTAAAAATTATAAAAAAATTAAAATATATATATATATATATATATATATCTGGGACCATTCTAGCCCACTGGTTTGCATGTGTTACTTTCAGGCAGTCTATGTATGTCATAATTTCAGGTAGTCTATGTATGTCATACTTTCAGGTAGTCTATGTATGTCACACTTTCACCAAGTGAAAGTAACGTTCTCTCCTACCTGTCACTAACCAACCAACTGCTTCTCCTAATGTTTGAAATGGAAGATGTCTGCTTTACCTGATAATCAAGGCAGACGTACGGGAGATTCATTCTTATAAGCCTCTCAAACAATGATACCTCCAGGTTGAAATTTTTTGCCAGCTCATACACTGTGGCACTTGGACGAAGCTGAAATGAAATATTACAAAATGTGCACGTTTGCGGCGAAGAAAGTAGAATTTAATGACCCAATGACACCAGAAAGGTGGCATGTACAGTAGAGCAGAAAACACACTCTGCTTTATTTTATTTGCACTTCAGATTTCACATATTGAAACTAATATTATTTTAAAGAAATACTCATCAGAATTTAAACTCTAATTGTTATGTGCATTAAACCTGAATACAATGTATATTGTATTGTGCACCTTAAGTGCTGATATGTATGTGAACAATAGTGGTAACATCTAGGCAGACCAAAGCCAAAGAGTACAGTAATAAAAATAAAAAAAAGAACATAAGAAGACGAGAAATTTTACAAACAACAGGAGGCCATTTGGGCCATGAACGTTTGTCCGGATGCCAGGAGCAGATTGATCGAAAAACTTTGTCAAACGAATGATTCAGCATCAACAACATAGCGAGGTAACCCATTCTATATTCTCAGCACTCTTTGTGTAAAAGTAAGTGTCTGCAGTGAAAATTCATTTTATAATCTGGACTGTGTTTAATGTGTCCTTTCTTTTTACTTCATACACAACTGCTACATTTTACAGCACTCACCTGCTGGTGGTCTCCTATTAAGATAAGATGCTCGCATCCGGAGGTCAGAGTTGTCACTATGTGAGCCTCCAGCACTTCAGCTGCTTCTTCAACCACCACAATCTTGGGCTGAACATCCTGCAAGACCTTCCTATATCTGGCTGCACCTACAGGAAAGGAGCTTATTTTATTATTACATTTCGTCTGGAAGTCCAACAATTAGCAAATTGGCAATTACAAATGGCCTCTCTAACCACAGGACCAATGAAATTGTGCCTGTTGAATGTAAACCTGTCACTTGGGGACACCTAGGTACTGGATGTGGTTGTGTGAAACCAGCAAGCATGTGTCACAATGTCCTATTTAGTGATCTAAATAGTAATCATGTTGGATTAGATGTGTGTGAAGAAGAACGTGAGGTCTGAAAATACAGGTCTGAGATACAGACAGATGGACAAATGCCCATGTATACACTGTGATATTCTCAATCAGTGCTAACGAAGATTAATTACAAATCAGTAAGCGCTTCTTTAGATGTATACATTTCCCCCTAGATTATGACACAGTTTTTCTTTTTTTTTTTTTTTAAAGGAGATCCAAAAGCAGGTTTGAAGACAACTGGACAAATGGGTCTCAAATCTCGACTGCCTCCACTATCTCCTCATTTTAGTAAATATGCTTCTCAGTCTGGGACTGCAGCATAATACATTTAAAATGATGGGAAATTAAAAGCGTTATACATTACTCCTTACATGTTGTTGTCATTCCAATAACGTATGCCATTTTCAGGATAGTCTGATCCTCCTGGTTTCGCAGTTCAGTGATCCTGTTAACCGTTCTCTGATACTCATTCTCATATTCCAGAATCTGCCGTCTGATGTCATTCCGATATTTCAAAAGCCACAGCCTAAGATTACATGATTAATAAATAGATACATAAATAAATAATGTTCCCTTGACACAATTTCAATTTACAAATAGGTATGCCAATGCTTATCATTGTAAAATACTGCAAAATTAATCTTTACAGTTTTAGCAGTTAAAACCACCAATACCTGCCTTAAAATGGGTCTAAAAAGCAGTACAGATGAAAAGGGTCATCATCCATGTGAAATGATTATACTGCAAAAACTTGCCTAAGGCCATTTCGGTACAAAAGCTACCCCCAATTAAGGCCATATTTTTACAGTCCCATTTTCATTTGGGTCTGACAGTTGGAACCAGCACACAAAAATGTGTAATGGAGTAATTACCTCCTTGTTTAATAAAGATTCCCCCCAGATCAGAAGAGTTGGCATCACTGGGCAAACCATTGCAAACTATGGTAAATGCATAATATAAAATGAATGGGAAAAGCAGAAGGAAAACTGCAACATTTTGGAGTATGTTTAGGGGTCGTCCAAAATTATCCTCAATTACATCAAGCGTATACAGCATGCCAAGATTCCCCCTTACTGTGATAAAGCTTTACAAAGGGTGCTTTCTAATGGCTATTTGAAAACAGTAATAAAGAATGGCGGGTGGCAGCATTTTGCTAAATTGCAATGCTTTAGTTCATACAGTAGCAAACTTTTATCAGTTCTAGGTATCAGTTTTAATTTAGTTATTTCATTTAGTGGTTCGTTATTTTTAAACATGATTACAGAAACCCAGTGGGCAAACATTGAAGAGCTCTCTCAAACTCTCCACCATCCCTGTGAAATTCCTAGAAGGATGTCATTGGTTTTGCAATTTAAACATTTGTTCATTGATTTTCTCAACCAATTTGTTTTCAGTCTGCATTTTCAGGTCGCATTATTGTGAAATCTGATTGATTTTAGAATGATGGGTCACATCTTCAAGCACAAGCAACTCACCTGTAAAGATGCCAGCGTTGTGTGTAAGGCAGAGCCCAGAGGTTGGTGATTTGTTCAGCTTCTTCCTCTGGCATGTGGTCAGTTTTTAGAAGTTCCACCTTGACAATGCGCTTCAGTTTTTTCTTCATATCTTTTGTTATCTAAACACAAAACAGGACTGTTTTACTATTTATAAAGCAACTTTTGAGATTCAGATTCAACTACTGTATATTTCCCAGTTACTGGAGATATTCATCCCCTGAAGAAGGTCTATACACAAGTGGGATGGAAGCTTACCTCCCACCCTTCATCGTAAGGTTCAGTCTTGCTTTGCACCTCCTCTTTTTCTTCTCCAGGTACATAAGCCAGAACCACCCTCTTTGTTCGATCAATTCTCCTCTTAGCTTGTTGGATCTGCTTTTGCACATCATCATCTTCTATCATCCTCTCAGCCTGAACAAGGTCAGCTTCTTCAGTGACTGAGAGTAAATCAGCTGCATCCTCATCGCCTTCTGTAGTCACACTTGCTATCTCAGAAGCATCTTCTATAAGGTGAAACAAAACAAAAAAAAAAATATCTATTATATATATATAGATATTATATATATATATATATATTAATATATATATGTATTTCCTGGACATTGAAAAGGACACTAATTCATCTTGTTTGTCTTCCAGGCTAATTCATTCATAACTTTGAACACTCAATAATATATTCTGTAAAAAAACTAAAGATTCAGCTAGTGCCTTCATTTCCTGGCCTCACGAAGCGTTATTGAATAGGCTGCAGCTAGTTCAATATGCCGCAGCCAGAATACTCCTAATAAATTGGTTACCAATGAAGCATCAAATTGATTTTATAACTTCGCTCCTCATTCACAAGGCAATCCACGGCTTTGGTTCTGCCTACTTGTGTGAGTTACTTATTCCTTACAAACCACTCATACCACCAGTAACGGTCTCTTGGTAATTCCAAGAACTTGATTAAAGGGCATTTAGTCAGAAGCTTCTTTACTTTGGAATTCACTTCCAGATTCTATTCAGAATACTGTCAATCGGAATTCATAAATGTAAGCTTAAAAACTAATAGTAACTATAAGTGATTATCATTAATGATGAGTTGCTTAAAATGATTATGCTAGATTAGTGTTATATACAAGTGAAGATTACATTGTGAAATGGCTTTTAATTGAGCAGTTTAATTGAAAAAGATGTCGTCTTGTGTGTTACCCTTCTGAGCTGTAACCAAAACAGTAGTGTGCCCCTAAGAGTCTCTTTTGGAGACAACATTGCAGATATTCAGGGCTGAAATGTACCTTCTTCCTGAGTGTCTGCAAACTTCAGTAATTCAGCTGCTTTGGCTACATCGTCTTCATATGACTTCCACTTTCCAGTCTCCAGCTTGTTTAAGTTTTCATCAGCTCTGCCCTCTGAAAGGCACAAGCAGTGTTTATTCTGAACAGTGACTGTTCATCCAGCCAACAAACAGTTTAAAGGCACATATGTGCTAATGGGAATGTGTACACCAGAGCAGGTTTGCCTCAGTTTAAGACAAGGTGAAAAACATTTACTTTAAAAGAATATATAAGTGTTAGATTTGAAGCTGATAGACAGTTTTTTTTTTCCATTCAGCTCGTCTGGTATTGTGTCACCTGGATAGATCTGCCTGTTACTGCATTAAATGGCAAAACCTGACATTTAAACAATTTCACAATGAAGAACACAAATCAGTTAAAATACTAATTTCAAAAGGTGAAATATTTTAACATGGTATTTTGTGAACTCCTCAAAATGAAACTGACAAAAGGAAGAAACTTATGAATAAGGCATTTTAACTGGCTGCAAGGCACATTGTGATCTATAATATAAAACAAAACAGCAGATTGACATAGATATTGGGAGTTTGGACAATAAAATAAAATAAAAGCATAGGTATTGCACATATTGCACAGGCAGTGTTGGATAAGTTACTAGTTACTTCTCTAGGACTATTTACATTTTACAGAGTTGATTTTTTTTTTTGGTTTGGTCATGATATATCTTTGAATATCCAGCTACTGAACCCACTTGTTACCACACTTGTTGTCTTTTTCTATCAAGCTGATATAAAAAACATGTTAAAATACAAGACTTTGAAACTGTGACGACAGCAGCTTTGCAAAGAAAAACTGCCAGGACAGGAAATTATTTTTCTTTAATAGATGCACATCTTAAACTGCTGGTTATAGAGCAAGAAAAGATGCGGGTGAGAATATCTGTGTGAATATTTGGAATATTACTACTTCTAAGAACTAAAGGTGCACTATATAGGAAAGTTTAAGGAGGAGCCGAGAACTGACTTTATGACTTTAAATATGTAAAACATTATGTTGACACACACACACACACACACACACACACACACACACACACACACACACACACACACACACACACACACACACACACACACACACACACACACACACACACACACACACACACACACACACACACACACACACACACACACACACACACACACACACACACACACACACACACACTTCGACATTAACCATGGCCCGGTGGCCCGAGGCCTGAAGAGAGTGCAGTTTGGCTGGTAGTTATGAAACACCACAAGCCCAACTGGGCCAGTTACATTTATCTAGAATATAGTGCATATGACTTCCGTTTCATGAATCCAGGAAAATGGGCCAGTGTGTCAAAAAGCTGAAAATTAATATACAAACGATTTTTTTTTAAAACATAATTACGAACTAATCCTAACTTTCCCGCCGCACGTCATATTTGTTGTACAGTCAGAATCAGAGACTGCGTACTGAAGTGCTGTGTTGGTACTCATTCCCACGGCAAATTTTTTACAAATCAGATTTTCTACAACTAAGCAACCAATAAGCCAAAAGGAAAGTGCTGAAATCAATAAATCATAAAGAATGTAATTATAAAAAAAATGAAGATGAACATTTAGAATGGAGGCTTCATTATGATAGAAAAAAGTCACGTTTTGCCTTGTTTGGCGTCAGTTTCCCAGACTTGCAGATAAAACAGCAGCTTTATTTGTTGTGAAGTCAACATTTCATTTACATCATATCCAGTCAGCAAGATGTCCCGATGGATACCCAGGTATGCAATCACATTGTCTAACTTTCTGATTTTGGATCCGATGTGTTCAGGTCAAAAATGCCATTCACAATCTTTCCAGGACTCGCTGGTATCACTCAGCAAGATTGGTGCCGACTTGGGAGAGGCTACAAAAGCGACAATGCTCTAATATGATTGTTATTATTTAGTATTACGAATATTGTTTTAATATTGTTTATTATTAGGAATAGGGATGGAAATTTCGAATAGTTTCCAATTTGTATATGTAGGGTGCAACATTTTTGTGTATTCGATTACCCGAACTCTGGTCCCCTACGCTATCAACAAGGCAAATGCATGTGCACAAGCATAAGCAGGCATAATAGTGTAAGCCGGTAAAGTTTAGCCGGGTTCACAAAGTGTACAAACAATGCCCAAGACGAGATTTCTTCGCTCTGCACCCTATTTCCTTAGGCACAAGTTTTTTTTTTTCTTTTGTTTACTGAATTGAAATACAGAACTCAATGAGCAGCAATGTCACAGCGCGTATCTCTTCCAATTAAAGCAACAGTAGCATAATATTGCGCAAACCACCAAATAATCATTTTTGCTGTAGTGTATTCAGAATAAAATAACACCTATCATATAGCAACCTAAACATTGTACATGTGTTTAATTCTAACTAATAATATTTATAAAATAATCTTAGTGTAAATATTGTAACCTCCCCAAAATAGAAAATACATTCCAACTTTACAATAGTTTAACATTACTAATTCAACTAGCCAAGTGCTGTCATCAGAGGAATTGAAGTCAGGTTACTTTGTTTATTCAATAACCTGTAAATAATTCAAAACAAGGATACCTGGTGGTACTTTTAATGGTCAGTGCAAATGTTGCCGTTACTCCATCCATTCAGAGATAGTCAACATTAAATGTTTTACATTGAACTGCAGACCAGAGTTAAAAAATAACTCCTTTCCAACTCCAAGTATCTTGCCTTTTCTTACAGTCACTGCGTTGTTGTGCTTAAAATTTATTATGTCTTTATATTTGTTAAATTACCTTTTTAATTTCAATGTTACCCAAGTTTGGATTACTGTACTTATTTTAGCACTTGCCATATACATGCTTAATGGCTAAAGAAACATATTGAAAGGCTTTGTTTAGCCACTTTCTTTTGAGATATGGGCTCTCTTTGGTTACCATACACAGTTAGAAACATACTGAAAATAAAAACCACCCTGAAAAAATATATAACTTTATTGTGCCAGATAAAATTACATCCGGGCCAGTAAAAACACTAGCTCAGTGGCCCAAGGCGCCGGTAGTTAAAAATCTAAAAGTAGAGCCCTGATTTTATATATATATATATATATATATATATATATATATATATATATATATATATATATATCTTACTCAAAAGTCTTTACATTTTAATAATAATAATATAATAATAATATAATATTCAATGACAAATTAAATGAATATATAACACAAGGACCAGCTGCAACCTTTATGTCGACACAGACCCTGTTAAGTATATGTTCTAAATAATCCCCCACCAAAAAAATAAATATGCTCCTAAAACTCATTGCCACCCTTACCATTTTCAGAGCAATTTTCAGGGTCTGGAGACTCCTTGCTATCATAGCTTTCCTCCTCATGAGTCGCTTGAGCTAAATCTGTATCATCACATTCTGCAGTATCACTACCCCCTTTAATAAAAAAAAGAAAAGAAAAAAAATAAGAAAAAACATTGGTTAAATGTTATGTAGTCATTTTATTATTATTATTATTATTATTATTATTATTATTATTATTATTATTATAGGTCTCTAAAATATACTTTGTTCTTACTTTGATTGGTGTCTTCATCACCAATTTGCCTCGATATATGGCTCAGGAGTGAAATTCCCAGCCATTCTAACATTAGCGAGGCTTGCTTTCTGCGGGAATTTTCCACAGCCTAAAAAGAAATATAAAAATGTATTACATTTACAGTGCTCTATTTTAAATAAGCAGTGCAGTTAAATTGTATCACTATGTACTATTGTGCAGTAGGTACAACCAAACACAGTAATTAATGCTGCAACAGATTAACAGATTACAGTGTTTTATCAAAGTGGCTTACAATGCATCAAGATTATAAATGATGAAAGTTACTGTAAAAAAAATTACTCTTCCTAAAACCTAAATTTTTAGTTCAATGTTTAGTAAAACACTGTGCTGCTGACCTGTATGTCCACTAGATTAGTCCGATGAAGTGAAATAATAATATCTTCCAGGACATTCTCATGAAGAACTCCTTTCGCAGCACTTTCAAAAAGAGCTGCTTTCTTTTGAATTTTCTCTTCAATGCTTTTTCGGTTTTCTGTAAGCTGTTTAGGATTAAACAAAAGTGAGCTATCCATTAAAAGGACAAGCCTTCTTTCCTGATAAAATTGTTACTGGATTTTACTTGCTTTTTAATTTTGATTGAACTTTCTAAGTGTTTTTCTCCGAATATCTGTTACATGTGCACTTCCTGGGTCATTTCACTTCTGTCTTCTGGGTCAAAGCATTTTACTGTCTGAAAGCATGTCAGTCAATAAATAAAACTTGTTACTAAACAATTATGCAAGAGTTGGAAGAAAATATGATAACATTGTAAAAGCAGTATTTCCATGACTGTTACCATGTTACAATGAAGATTTTTTGATACTGTTAGCTTACCACTGAATACATTGCTCGCAGATGTCCAGGCAGATTCTGTTTAAACATATTATCTTTTCTTAAATTGTTCAGAGAAAACTTCTGGAGGACCTCACTGGCACATCGTCCTCCTACTCTGACCAATCCTGTCCTTAAAAACTTGTGAATGCCTTAAAAACAAAGAGACATTTTTCTTAATCCAAGGTACCTTGAAAGATATGCATAGAGTATACAGGAACTATAACAATATAATTTCTGGAAATTATTATTATTATTTTTTATCAATCTGAAGAAACTAACAGTAGTGTCTTTTGTGAACAAGAAGTGTGTTTTTTATTGTTCTGAAAATTACAATTTATTTGGTCACATATGTGAAACCAAAGGTGACTGGCAGAGGTATTTTTATAATGTTACATATACAAAGTCTGTATCACAAATGTATTCTAAGATTTGTCCAGAAATAACACGCTTTATATTTTGTGTTTGACAATGCCCATAATCAAACATGACTTAATCATACAACGCTGAGTGCTTAAAAACCTTAATTCTGTTATTTTAGTGTTACTTTGAGATTGTAAAATGTTTTATTTCAAGTTCATTCATTTACAATTATTGATCTTTTACTGTAGAATTCTCATGTCTATGGTTCCTATTTCCTAACATATGCATTGTGTAGAACAATGGTATAATGCCATCTATAGAAGATAACAATTAGACTACCTTCCAAAAACTGATCCAGTGCATGGTTTGTGTAGCATACAACCAAGATGGGGCAACCCCCTGCTGAGCGCCAAGTATTTGAGTTAGAAAGGATAGTCTTGACAATTTTCAGACCAATATATGTTTTGCCTAGAAGAAACAAAGTATAAGAGGGTTAGCATAAACATGAGTGTA
The DNA here is from genome assembly GCF_017654505.1 of Polyodon spathula. Taxonomy (NCBI): domain Eukaryota; kingdom Metazoa; phylum Chordata; class Actinopteri; order Acipenseriformes; family Polyodontidae; genus Polyodon; species Polyodon spathula. Next base: position 12,866,526 of record NC_054537.1, on the reverse strand, counting down.
AAACATAAAGAAAAAAGAAAGAAAGAAAGAAAGAAAGAAAGAAAGAAAGAAAGAAAGAAAGAAATTACCTGTGCCGGGTGGGCCTTGAATAATAGCCAGTTCTTTAGTCAAGGCCATTTGCACTGCTTGCAATTGGGAGTCATCCAGCTTTAACCATTGCTTACTGGGCCAATCAGCAAAATTAAGCACATCATGCCTATCTCTCCAAGGCAGGCCTAATAATTCTTTGAAATCCTGTCTGCCAAGAATATCATTAGTGTCAGATGTGTCACCACTGTCAGATTCCTCAGTACCGACAGATTTTTCAAGCTCCTGTATTCTGACAGGGCCCTCTGTCGTCAGTGACTGAAGGCTGTAAGTATAACGATGATTCATTAAATACTGAGGAGCTGAAATGTTAGTGTCACAGCTGACAATATATTTCTGCATAGGAAGTTCACCCAAAGCCATTTCTTTCAGGCCTCCAAGTACATGTCGGTAGGCTTCAAAAAAGGCAGTTGTTTCAACCATTAGAAAATAATCATTTTCCTGGAATTCTGATAATTTTAGTCTGCTTTCTTCGGTGAAATCTAGAGTTGTAATGCCGTTCTGGAGATCCTTTACATCCCGGTTTGCCACTGTGGCAAAAATCATAGTCTCAAAGTTGTCTCTGGACAGGCATACCAGAGCTCCATACAACAGTCGTTTTGAGCTTTCCCAGTTCACAGATTTCAAATTATCAATATCGAACTGAACTCTGTACAGGATCCCTTTGTGTGTGCAGATGGGGGAGAGAATATAAGCATTCAAATAAATTCTAATGTCATCAAACCTTCCCTTTCTTAGGTCCTTCCCATCAAACTTCAGAACCTGATTGATCCCATCTCTCAGAGGTCTAATGAAGTCTTCCCTTAGGAGGCGGAAATGAGTATCAAGGTACGTTTTTGTGTCTTCAAATCTTTGGCCGATAATATTCGGTCGCATGAAGGGTTTCGCAGTCAAGTGTATGTCTTCATGTGTCGGAAAGATTGACATGTATCTGAAGTCCTCAACGTCTAGTTCTTCCAGATTCCCTGTTATGTATGTGTAATTGTCTGATCGAAGCGTTCCCTCTCGTTTCTTCTCTTGCAAATGGGTAATGACTCTCTGAAGGCTTGCTATGCTGTTTTCTGTTTCCTTGGGAATAGTAAGTCCAGTTGACTGCAGGTAAGTGATTTCAGTCTGCAAAAGAGCTACAATAAGAGACACATCAAGGATAGTGCTGGCAGGGAAGACACTAATTAATGTCTGGTGCAGAGCCAGTATTTGGTCAACCTGCTCAATGCTCTGCTCTCTTTTCACTGAATCACTGTGCCGGCTCACTCTCATGACATACATAGGGAGGAGTCTCTTCAAAAAGCGAGATTCTTTCACGTCAATTAAAAGATGCTGTAGATTCTCACGGTTAGACTTGCTGCTGCATGCTTTACCGAGGACCTCAAGAGCAATGGCAATAAGTTCATCAGTCATATCTTCATGGCTTAAAAATTCTTTTAAACCGCTTCCTGGAGAGGCCAGTTTCATGACAACTTCTGAAGGCTCCATTTCGAAAATCTTTTTTAGAGCTCTGTAGTCTAAATTATTGACCCTGGGAGTCCGGCTTTGATTTTGGAACTTCTCATTACTCCGGCCACGTTGATCTGAATCCCAGCCTCTGGAGATGTCTAAAAGGTTGGGGTGACTTCCTGCCCTTTTTCCTGCTAGCTTCCGAAAGTCACCTTTGTCATTGTTTCTGCTGTAATCTGGAAAGATTAACAAAAAAAACTCATAAAGCATTTTAGCAGGCTTACATATTTGAACCAGATTTCATTTATTATCCATAATTTAGGAAAAGGGTTAGAAAAACATTTTTGACAAAATTAGAAATGATCCATAACTATTAAACATGTTGATCGCATTAAGAAAAACTTATAGTCAAAAGATTTGTCATTAGTCAATACTTTTTAAAATTTATTTCTATGGTTATATAAGGTAAAGCAAATGCCTTTTGTAAGTAAGTTGCACTGGAGGCATAGAATATGGGGACCTAAAAGTAATTATTAATTATTTTAACGTTAATCATTTTGTTTCCACACCTTTTGGCTTCATGTTATTCCAACTGGTGACACTGTGATTTGGGTCCCTTGTGTGAGCTTGCCCAGACTCAGCATTGCGCCTGCTGTCAGGTTGATCAGGAAACCCTGTAGCACTCCTTCCTCGTGAGTGATGACGGTTTCCTTGTCTGTCTTCAGAGTCTCTTCGGCCAAAATAATTATCTGCAATTTAACATTTATAAGAGATTACAGTTTTTCCAAACTATATGGGACCAGAGTGTGTTCAGAGAGTCAAATTGTTCAGATAATCGAATTACAATTGTGAAATTGTTTATACACTCTGTGACAACTGAGCAGCACAGCACACAAGACAATTTACCAAGAGACTGTCTGGGTTAGGATAATCAAGGTAACTACATGTGACAGAAATACAATGATTCTTCGTTGTAAATTTCCATCTCGACCTGTGAGGGTGCTAAACAGAGAGAACAGAGTTCCTTCGACAGGCTGGTCTGACAGTTCTTTCCCAGGATTCAAGGGAAGTCGGCCAGCCTGGAAGGGGGCGAGACTCCCTTGCAATAACGCATTGACCCGTAAGGGAAATTACATGGCAGCCGCAGACTGGAGAGGTGGTTGCACTTGTTTACCAAGGGGTAATGTGTGTGACAGCATAAAAAGGGACGGATAATCGTAATATGTTCCTTCATTTGGTTTGCGCATTGAACCTGTAAGGACTGTGAGAGACCCCGTGAGAAACAATGTTTGTGTTTTTGTTTGTTTGTCTGTAACTGTCTTGTTTTGCAAATTACTAGATGGCTAAACACGATTCTGGAGCCGTCGCCAAGGGCCAGGACAAACCCGTAACAGAACTGCATGATTGTCATTAATAAACTAATAGGCCACCACGAGCACTGCTGCACGCACCCAGGACTGGTGACCCTGTTAGTACTATTGTGGGGCTGATATTTGTGTTTACTGTTTGGGATTGCAACCCGCTGTTATTTACACTGCGCAAGATACATTGTTGTGTATTGTCGGGGTCTCATTATTTGGTCACCAGACCTGGATAGAATAAAATTCCTTTCCAGCTGGATTATAACTCCCATTATCTGTTTTATCACCAACTTAACCACTTTGCCACACACACTACATTACCCATAACTTCTTAAAGATGCAAATAAGATCTGATTAGCTAATATGTAAAATTCAGGTGGACCAAATGGCATGACATATTTTCCCTATAGGCTTCAGCCAAACAATATATTAACAGGAAAAATAAGTATAATCTCTGGATTTTTTACCTTGCCTAAATCTGCTTCTCCCTTCATGATGTTCACCTGAAGCTCCTTGGCAAGGAAAATCTTGAAAATTCTTTGCGACAGAAAGTGGTCTGCCACAGGAACGTTCCCTACTTGCACTCTGATCACGTCTAAATGGAGGTCTATCGGGTCCACCACCAAATCCTCTTCCGCGTGAAGGAGGTCTGATTCCCCATCGCTCTTGAGTCTGGCTGCTTTCATTGCCCTCTCCAGTAGTGCTTTCTGTAAATGAAAACCTTGTGCTAATAACTTCAGAAATATATTATATATATATATATATATATATATATATATATATATATATATATATATATATATATATATATATATATATATCTATATATAACAAAAGTTAAACAGTGTACATTACAGGAAACAATTATGGAATTACCAATATTATAGGAGATTGAAAATAAAGTGTTTTTAACAATTACCCTTTTGGTTCCTGGGTTTCCAGGAGGAATGGTCACTTCTCCTGTTCTCTGACTGACACCTTTCTCTTCCCTTTTGCCGGGACTGCCTGAATCCACTTCCTGAACCTTTTGGGGAGCCACTACTCTGTCCCTGTTTAGAATGATCTTCACGCCCCCTAGAATGTACTCCTGCAAAGAAAGTGCAACTTTCATAAACAATCTCAGAACAACAGTTTTTTTTTTTTTAATGTATGTATTTATTTATTTATTTATATTTAGTAGTCGCCAAATATTTTATTATTTTCTCCCAATTTAGAATGTCCAATTATTTTTAGGCTCAGGTTACCACTACCACCCCTGCGCTGATTCGGAAGGGGCGAACACAAACACAAGCGGTCCTCCGAAGCGTGTACTGTCAGCCGCCTGCTTCTTTACTCACTGCAGGCTCACCATGCAGCTACCTTAGAGCTACAGCGTTGGAGGAAAACGCAGCTATAAGCAGCTTACAGGCAAGCCCGCAGGCGCTCAGCCAGACGACAGGGGTGAGCCGAGGGCACGCTGACCGACCTAAGCTCCCCCCCAGCCAATTGTGTGCTGCCCCTTGGGAGTTCCCGTCCACGGTCGGCAATGGAATAGCCTGGACTCAAACATGTGACGTCCAGGCTATAGGGCACTTCCTGCACTCCACATGCTCTGCCTTTACTGGATGCGCCACTCGGGAGCCCCCTGAACAACAGTTCGTCGCAAAACCAGGATAACACTCCTTTTTTAAAGATATATTTCCAGATTGCAGCTTTGTCAGTGCCAGATCCAGTTAGTCTGCACAAAAAGTAAGATTTTCACCTTAAGATGTGTTACTAAAACGATCAGTCTGCTAAGGTACTGACATCCTGAAAAGTGACACAGGAAGTATCAGACTTGTTTAGAATGTGATTGTGTTACATAGATAGAATTGGCGTGCCATATAAAATACCATTAAGTATTACATCTGGTTTCTTTATTTTTTTTGTTAAAAACTAGTAATAGGAGTGTGGTAGGACAGATGCCCTGCTGCTTTAGGTAGCGTGTGTGTGTGCGTGTGTGTGTGTGTGTGTGTGTGTGTGGGGGGGGGGGGGGGGTGTAAGGTTGGTAGCGATGGGGTTAAACCCCAACCCTGCCAGTAATCACAGACGTGGCCATTCCCCAGTTAGGTTATGAGTGCTAACTGGGGAGTGGCCACATGTATATACGGCAGGAGAACGCCTTTGTGGGGTGGAGGGAGTTTGGTGAGTTTTGATCTGTGTATTTAGATCTGTTCAGGATAGCGCAGTGATCCAAGATGTTACCGGCAGGAACTAGAGACTCAGAGTCAAGAAGCTGCAGTTTACCGCTGTTCCACATATTTATTAACAAAACAATCACAGGAACAAAGAAAAAGGCACAAGGGCTGAAAACAAAAGGTTTAAACTAAAAATACACAAATGTACATAAAAACTGCTGTTCACCTTCACTGAACAAATATTAAAAGAAAAAAAAAAACCTGCAGCCCACAGATTAAAACTCACCACTCCCTCCATCAGACAAAGGCTTTCTCCTTCCTTACATAAAGTGGCCACTCCCCAATTACCTAACTGGGGAATCGCCACACCTCTGATTGCTGGCAGAGACAAATTTAACCCCATCCCTGCCAACATTACATTCCCACACACACACTACTTACAGCAGCAGGGCTTCTGTTCTGCCACAAGGTGTTTTTGTCAACATAAACATAATCTAAGGGGCATGACATGAGAGATTGAATGATTTGTAAACATGAAGTAAAATGAAGGTAAAAAAACAGCTGTATCATTGATATGTTCAGAAGCTAAAACAATGTGGCAGTGAAAAGGATAATTTCTACTGGTTACCCCCCCTTACTTTACTGCAAGGATCATAGAATATAACTGTGTACCAGCACGGTTATTTTTTACTCAACAACATTGGCAATGGAAGTAATAAATTCAAAGCAGGCATTGAGAATAACTCAGTGCACTGTGTAATATAAAAGGTCACAGCTGTATTAGGCCAGAGGTTTATATACTGTAACCCTGAAACTATGTAATCACTTCCTGAAATGGTTTCTGGGATACAAAAAGGGTTAATGTTTCTTGTATGACATAAACAATTACAAGTACGCAGCATCTTACAAACACAATCATCGAGTATATCCTGGCAAGAAAACATTCTTCTTCACAAAGTTCAGGTTTGCTAGATGCTACTTTCATTTTCCTACAATATACCAGTTTTATGATTAGATGCCATTAGATATAGACTTACCAGACCAATTTCTATTGGAAGCCATTTTCTTTAGATGGCAACTTGTCAGAGACCGTTATTCACGGTAATGTTTCGGTCGCTGACCATTATAGTAATGGCCCCTAAAACATTCAGAGGAAAAATGTACAATTAAGATATATTTAACATTTTAAATGGTTGCATATTATAACTAGGTTGCTTCCACTTGTTTAGCAGTAACAAATTGTTTTACAACCTTTTTTGGTCTGGTACCTGACATAATCTTGTTCCTGTTGTGAGAAGGTAATAATTAAAAATAACTTTTGACAGCTGACTCCCCTGCACCTCTGCTTCTGTTTCCCAGGATTTCCTCAATTCAAAATGTGTTTACCTCCCCTTGTGGCCTGTTTATGCATTGTGTTTGTTGCTAGGTAACTTCTTGCTACCTGCAGCTTTTACTTTATCAAAGTCTTTTATCAGAAAGCTGCACTCGCATTGGTTAATTTGTAGTGCCTCTCCTATTATCAGCAAACTAGTCATGTTTTACAAGTATATCATGTTCTAATTGGTTGGGAATGATGTAATTTGTTGAATAAAACATGTTATTACTGTCAAAGTTCATAATATGTCTTAAAATGGGTGGAACAAAAACAACAAATTGTGACAAAAGGAGCTTTATGCTACAGGTATTTTAATCTTCTGGGTGAAATATTATTACTGTTTGAGCAAGCTGAAGCAGACAAATAAGTGACCGGTTTGTGAACTGGATTATTTGTCTGTATTCGTCACGACCAGTAATGCCATCATTAAAACAATATTGACGGATCAGATTTAAAACAGTAGTGGCATAACGGCTGCATTTTACACCATTGTAAAGATAAACTTTCTGTATATACAGTACCCAAGTACATTTTCAATTATTTATTGGTGAAATTATTTATGTTTGAAGTAGTTACAAAAGCACTAGACTTCCCTAAATCTTTTCTGTCTATTCTTTATCATGAAGTCCCTAGAACTGTTAAATTGCAGTATGAATTGAATAGTACAGTATATCACATGTATTATAAACAATCACCTGCGGACATTTTATTAAATGTTAGTCAGAACGACTAGGAGGATGGAACCAACCACAACAAACAAACAAACACACCTGTTGTAGCCAGCAAAACGGATATAACCGAGCAACGTCAGTCTTTGTATTACAAAAACATAGTTAAACGAAAAGCTTACTTTATTACTTTTTAAAATGATGCACAACAACAAATATATTTACCAGTATCTGAAGAAACGCCTTGCTTTGTGCTCCGAATCAAGATCCTACAGCAAACGATTAAATACCGTCTGCGCGATACTGCAGCTGTTATTGCATTGTCTTCCGTGTGCCGACTTAGGTTTCGATTTTGAGGAAATGAAAATAGTTGAAGAGTAATTTGCATCAGTTTTAGTCGAGTAGAAAAAAAAATTGTTACTGTCATAGACTAGCAAAAAAAAAAAAAAAAAAAAAAAAAAAAAACACATAAGGAGTGCCTATAGATTTGTATTTGTCTTTCACAAAATATGATAAATACCCTCATTCTCCTTGAACCTTATTTTATAAGAATGTTTTGTTAAACTGTTTATGAGAACGACTTCAATGCGCTTTAATTACAGTGTGTTGTACAGGGTGTGGATCTGATCACAATATAAAAAATATATGTCACCGGTTGGATTTGTTGTATGGCATTTCTAAATTCAGCATATCAATATGCTTAGTATAGGTGACCAGTTAATGGATATAGATAAAGTATGCACCATTAGAGCATAGAATTTAGCAGGTAGCAATCTTGGACAAGCCCAACTGGATTTCCTACATTGTGGTTGTATGCATGTCAAAACCTCACATCCAATATCATTTGAGGTACTGACTAAATATTAAATGCCTGGTTCCAATCATTAGAATTCAGAGTTGGGTTATCAGAATAAATAACACTAGACCCAGCACTGTTGAGAGCCCTGAGACCTAGTGGTAAAAACAACCAAAGGCTGAATATTGTAATTAATTGGCATCAGCCCATTGAATTGAATGGAAAGGCACAGGCTGGACGCTAACCGCAAACCATACCTACGGTGTCTTTATTAGGACAGCCTTGTACATCAAACTTATATGTCATTCTCTGCTCCATCCTCAAATCACTCCTTCCTGCTTCAGTCCCTGTTCCCTACTCCATGCTCCCTCCTCCATGCCCATTCCTCCCTGCTCCCTATTCTATGTTCCCTCCTCCCAACTTCAGTGTATAGATATGGCCCGGAACACCTAACAAAAGTGCTGTTGCCAGATGTCACTGTAACATGAAAAAGCTGATCACTATGGCTTATATCTTCTGAATGTACAAAGACAGACAGGCAAGCAAGGTTCCTCTGTACACCCCCAGGTTCTGACAATCATAAAAACTAATAAAAAAGAATGTCCATTTCAAGTTTCATCGTAATGGATATGCGGTACTACTGTAGATTTAATTATTCATTTAAATATTCAAAGACATAAACATGACAAATAGACAGACAACCTCCATATACTGCACCCCCAGATACACTCAATGTCCTAAGCAAGTTTCATGACAATTGGACACACGGTTCTCTAAATACATACATGATGTAATATATGACAATTATGAAATCAAGTGTTATAATAATAAACTATGATGCAACAAAATGTGAAAAAAAGTTCAAGGGGGTGTAGACTTTCTATAGGCACTGTATATATATATTAGGGCTGCATGCACTGTATCAAACAAAACAGGGAAACTACAGTTCAGAACATTTATTCACTTTACTCCTCAACTTAGAGAATCTGAAGCAGATACCTATGGCAAATATTCAAGAAAAAACTAAAATCACTCCCAGGTAAGTTCATTATCACTTATTTTCTGTCTTTAAAAAATAAATAAATTGGAGGACCCATCCTATGAATCTTTTTTGATTTTCCACTTATGCGTTACTCATCATTGATATAATGCTGAACCATGCAGTATCTGCTATATGTATATATACTGTATTGATATTACAGTACCAGTACTACATGTGTAGTTTTTAACTCAAAATTGTCAATGTTTTCCAGATAGAAAAACACTCAACCAGTAGTGTATTTAAGGTCTTAAGTTGTTTCTTATTCATTTCAGATTTTTCCTTTTATAAAGAATTGTGCTGTTGAGTAAGCACCTGTGATAATGTAAATTTAAATGTTATAAACAGACTTTAACAAATATTAATTCAAATCCCAAGTTCAAGTTCAAGATATAGGGCTCTGATACAGGACTGTTATTTTACTTAAATGTATTTACAGTACAATGCCTTCCATTGTGATGGTTAATTACTTACATTTCAAAAGATCAGAAAAGAAGTAACTGGTGAAAAAAAAAAAAAACATGGTCTCTTCAAAAATGAAAACTACAAGCAAAATGCTAGCTAGCACTATAAAATCTGTACACCACCATTTAAAAAACTTAAGGAATGGAAATTAAAAAAAAAAAAATCCTAATTAAGAGGATGGTCAATATAGTATAAAACAGTGCTAAAAACACAGGTGCCACCAGCACTACAACACAACCTCAAACCCATCAGCACTCTGAATAATCTGAGTTCGGAAATGCAATGCTGAGGAGTAGATTGAAGGGATGAAAAGCCTTATGTGTCATAAATTTTATGACAATTGGATATATGTTTGTCTAAATATATGCATAAGCCCAATTTGGTAAGGGTAAGTTCATGACCGGTTATTTTAGGTCTTTAAATTTTTTTTTTTTTTTTTTTTTTTTTTTTTTTTCTTTCCCATTTCATCACCAGTTTTTTTTAGTTAACTAACGATAACGAAAATGTCTATTAACGAACATAAATCACATTCTTATCTGTTAATAGTAACTATAACTATAAAATAATGTAAAACTACAAACAAATAGTAACTAAAAAACAAACAAACAAACAAACAAAAACTCAACAAACAAAAGACAATATCCAAATATGTTGGACGGCCGGCATTGTGGATAATAATAATAATAATAATAATAATAATAATAATAATAATAATAATAATAATAATAATAGGTCGGACTTATGAAAGTCCAAAAAAATCGAATGATTTAATTTTATTAAATCTTACAATATTAGTTAAAGTCACACCGCTTCGGCACCGCACCCTAGAGGGGTTGGCTATAGCGATAGTAGTTTAGCTCTTCCCCCTAGTTAAGTGATTTTGGGCTGTGTTTTGCCATATATTAGGGTGGGCGGTGCGCTGCTCTCACCATTCTGCCTATGGAGAGTTCTTCGCAGAGCATTAAGTGCTATTGTCAACTTTGCCGTTTACAACTCGCTGTAAAACTGAATACGAATCATTGAATACAATCTGTCTGCATTTTTTATAATCTTAAATACTCCTTTCAAACTAAATATGAATCACAATACACCCACTTAAGTATATATTGTCTTTATTCCCCTTTAAAGACTACCTTTTCAGAAAATATCACCACCTCAAGCATTCTGAAACTGCTAAAAATGGAATACAAATATTAATTCACATTTGAAAACACACATTTTAGTATAGTATATTAAGTAAAGAAAACGTATCATGTGCAATTTACTTTTCATTTTGTTTGTTGTCTGTTAAAATAGGAACCTGGCTGATTTCGTATGGTTTCACGGACCGTTATTATCACTAATCTTGCACTACCTGATGTTAATGTAGTTAAACTAGTAGGTAGTACTAAGACATTGAGTAAATTAATGCATAATGCTCTTAATACTAAAATTAATCTTCGCAGTACTAACGTGTTACAATAATGCGCTTATTATTTTTTTATGTATAAGTTGTAATGGTGTATTACTGTAATTTATACTGTAAGTATAACTATGTTTACCATGAATAAAATGTTCGCTGCGGATGGTTCTTGAGTCTGGTGGACTCCATTTAGACCCATCTTCATGCTGCCGATGTATCGCAGAGAGACACATTTTCCTTCTAACCGGGCTAAACGGCTCTTCGAAAGTTCAATAAATGACACCCGCACTACTATCAGCAATCTTACCAGTCCCAGCAGTGGGAGCACCATTCTTACAAGTCCCAGTTGTAGCATCATTGTCACCAGTCTCAGCATTAACTTCAGTAGCAGTGAACTCTCAATGAAGGTATAAACCCATCTACTTATTCATATTTATAAGTTCCTTTTCAATTTGAAGACGACCACCACCAGGTAGGATATGGGATGGGATATTCCTGTTCTTTGGATAGGTATCACTGAGCTCTCTATACCAGAGCTGCCGATAGGCCCCTTCCCGTGATGATGCACTCGGCCCTGCCTACCGAGGGAATAAAACTGTCACTCACTGGAAGATCCTCCTCTTTTTCCCTCTCAAGACGGTACGGTAAGACCTCTGTGTTGAGCTGATCATATTGATAGAAAAGAGCTTCTGGAGTCGATTCGAGTCGGTTGTATTTCCCCTGCATTTGTGCTGGTTTGCCGGTTTCCTGGAATCAACGACTTAAAAAAGACAAGTCTTTTATTGACTTTCTGTTTTTCAACAGCCTCCTGTTCTTCTCGGGGCTAGGCTTTGCTGTATCCCCGTTGTTGAGTTACCCTTCCAGCCGCATTCTCTTCCACGGGGCTGGGTCTTGCCGCATCCCCGTTGTCGATTAGTTCTGCCGGCTACAGACCCACCACTGCGGTGAGTCGGGCCTTGTACAAAAGGGATACTTCTCTCCCTCCTCTGTTTCGGTGCTCAGGTGCTTAGTGTAGTAACACATGGTGCCAGCGACTCTACGGTAGTGCACAATAACACTACACGGTACGTACAGTGCACCTAGTGTACACATGCTAGTACCTCTACCACGTAGTGCGATTACGCACGGTGCAACATGGTACACAGTGCACAAGGTACCCACAGTACTTGACGCACGATATGCAGTATTACTGCTCTAACGCTAGTGATTTTTACACTACGTTAACGTTTCCTGTGTTTAACGCAGTGCAAGCAGTGTTTCGGTGCTATGCAAAAAGTCAGGCCCATGTCGGGGTCCTGTCCCTGCATGGCCTGTAACGCTGTTATCCCACAGGAGGATAAACATACCCTTTGCATGCGGTGCTTGGGCGTTCCTCATGCCACCGCTGCTCTTGAAAGAGACATGGCATGCAGTGTCTGTGCGGCCCTTCAGCCTCGGCTGAAAGAGGCCCGTTTGTAGAGAGTCAGGAGGGCGAGCTCCGTATCCACTATGGCCAGACCGCCAGCAGCTCTGGGTGCTCCAGACAGCATGTCCCAGGACTAGGCAGTTCTAGGCAGTCGAGGGATATTATGGACCTCAAGGCTCAGATGGCGCAGGTCCTAGAGCTCTTGACTAAGCAGGTGCCGGCGGCCCAGCCCCCATTCCAGGGTCCGCCGCAGCCCCAATTTCCATACCCCCCCTCCCCCCTCCCCTTTGGGAGTGCAGGGTGATTGGGGAGAGCCACCTCAGCTGGAACAGGAGAATATGCTTTCCACAGTGGCCTCGGGGGATACAGCTTCTTTCTCCTCTGATAGGCAAGTGGGTGAGACCCTTGTTGAGCAAGAGCTCGGCTCCGAGAATGTCTCAGAGACCGGTTTCACCCCGTTGTCCAGCTTGGTCTTGGCTCTCATGGGACGCACTGCAGCCTTTCTGCAGGTCCCCTGGACGCCAGTGGCTCCTCGTCGCTCCTCGTCCTCAGAGTTTCCCGGCCTTCCCAGATTTTGTGGAGGAAGTACTCTCCTCCTGGGGTCGACCGGCTTCGGGTCCTAGTTTATTTAAACAGGCCGCACCACTCGCCTCCTTGGAAGGCACAGATAAGCTTAACCAGGGCCGTGATGGTACTCCACCATCACGGCCCTGGTTAAGGCCCCATCGGTAGGTGGTCTGGCTAGAGACCCGGCGTGACCGAACCCTCAATGTAGGATGACGGAGATGCATCTGAAGTGAGCTTACTCGATTAACCAATACAGTGAGTGTGCTTACTGCATATTTGGATGGTGTATTGCGCAAGGCCTAGCTCCCCAAGCTGATGGCCTCCAAGTTAAGTCTTCTGTCCAGCACGCTTCTGCAGGTCTCCGGTCTCCAAAGGCGAGCCCTTGGCCAGAGCCTAGCCAGCTTGGTGGTGGCTCGTAGACAGCTGTGGCTGACACAAGCCAGGGTCCCTGATGCTGATAAGGCTGCACTAATTGACGAGCCCATATTCCCAGGACACACTTTTGGGTCAGCTCTGGAGGAGATACTACAAAGATCTCACCAGGAACGTGAAGCGTCTCATCAGGTGGCTGTGTTACTCCCTCCCCATGTGTCTGCACAGGGTGGGTCGAGCCGCTGGCGAGCTCCCCAGACTCAAACTGTCGCTAGAACAGTCCCAGGCCCAGTCCCCACAGCTCCGCTGGGTGACCTAAGGCATCGCCTTCAGGGCACTTCAGCAGGTAACCGAGCCCAACTGGCAGGCAGATGGAATGTAGGTTGTTGTCAGTCCTCCAAACTGCATCAGAGGAGGCGTTTTCAGGGCCAGCGCCCTAAACACTCACTCCAAACTGCCCAGCCCCAGCTTCAGTAGCCCGGCCAGGCCCCTGAAGGCTGGCGGCCTCAGACCCCATTTTCGGCACAACAGCTGCAGTACTGGCTTGCTTGCACCTCAGACTCCCGGGTGCTCGCTACTGTGCAAAACAGCTATGCGCAACGGTTCCACTTGGGACCTCCTCCCTTTCAAGGTGTCACAAATACTTTAGTGACATACCCTCTACAAGCCTCGGTACATCAAAAAGAAGTGGCTACCTTGCTGTGCAAGTGAGTCATTCATCTCGTAGATCCCATCTCCCACGGAGAGGGGTACTACTCGAGATACTTTCTGGTACCCAAGAAGGACAGTGGCTTTTGCCCCATCTTAGATTTGAGGCTCCTGAACAGGTTCTTAAAAGAAAGGAGGTTCCGAATGCTGACACAAAATTCACCACAGTGGTCTTACTGGATGCATACTTTCATGTTCCCATTCGTCCAGAACACAGAAAGTACTTGTGCTTTTCCTTTCTAGGAAGCATGCATGAGTTTGTTGTGCTGCAATTCGGCCTCTCCCTGGCTCCACATACGTTTTCAAAGTGCATGGGTGCTATCCTGGCTCCCCTGCGGCTGCAGGGTATCAGAGGAATAAACTATCTCGACGACTGGTTGATCTGTTCCCAGTCGCAAGACGGAGCACTGGCCCACACAACAATTGTGACGGAGCATCTGGTCAGACTGGGCCTCACCATAAACGATGCAAAGAGTTGGCTTACACCAGTGCAGTGCACCACGTACCTGGGGCTCCGGCTGGACTCCTCTACGATGCGCGCATACGTGTCGGATGACAGAGTTGCAGCTATCCAGGGTTGCCTCTCCCTGTTTCAACAGGGATCGCAGGTCACCCTCAGATTGTGCCAGAAACTACAGAAATTACCCCTCCAGGTAGGGTAGCCGCACACTCCACTAGAGGGTTGGCTGTATCTTGGTCCCTTTTCAAGGGTGCCTCGATGTCTGATGTTTGTACTGCATCTAGCTGGGCTACGTTGCATACTATCATCAGGTTCTACCGTATCAATGTGACAGACCCTGCATTGCCTTCTGTAGGCACACGGGTCCTTGAAGGTGTATGTTCACACCGCTAACCTGGGTTAGACAGTGTTGTGCATCTCTCAATTGCTGCTGTTCTTTCTCCCTTACGACGGCTTTGGTATAGGTTATCCTATAGGGGGGAGGGGGGTTTAGACAAAAATTTGATTTTTGCCTCAGTAAAAATCTATTCCTAGCTATGCCCCTGCTTAATGAATACTGTGCACAACACCCTGACCGAAGCTGAAGTCTCCGCAGAAGGACAAAGCGGGCTGGTCTGCCTTGCCTTCCAGTGACTCTTGAGTCCAGCTGTGCTGAAGTAGGGGTGGACCTCAGACTCTGAATAATACAATGCCTATAGAAAGTCTACACCCTCTTTCAAAATTTAATTCCTTTTTTTGCCTTATAACCTGGAATTAAAATGCATTAAAATTGTTTTTTTTCTTCATTTATCTACACATCCTACTGCACAACTTCCAAGTGAAAAAAGTATTCTAGAAATTTGTAGAAAATTAATTAAAAATAAAAACAGAACTATCTTGATAAGTGTCCACCTAATAGCAATCCTAAATTAGCTCAGGTGTAACCAATCGCCTTCAAAATCACACACCAAGTTAAGTGGCTTTCACCTGTGTTAAATTGTAGTGATTCACCTGATTTCAGGATAAATTCAGCAGTTCCTGTTGGTTCCCTCTGCTGGGTAGTGCATTTCAAAGCAAAGACTCGACCATGACCAAGGCACTTTCAAAAGAACTCCAGGACAAAGTTGTTAAAGGCACAGACAGGGGATGGATATAAAAAAATATCAAAGGCCTTGAAACTAGGACAGAAGTTCACCTTTCAGCATGACAGCGACCCAAAGCACACAGCCAAAGCTACACTGGAGTGGCTAAGGAACAAAAAGGTAAATGTCCTTGAGTGGTCCAGTCAGAGCCCCAATCTAAATCCAATCAAAAATTTGTGGCATGAATTGAAGATTGCTGTCCATCAATGCTCCCCAAGGAACTTGACAGAGCTTGAACAGTTTTGTAAAGAAGAATGGTCAAATATTACCAAATCTAGGTGTGCCAGGTTGGTAGAGATCTACCCCAGTAGACTCACAGCTGTAATTGCTGCCAAAGGTGCTTCTAACAAGTATTAACTCAGGAGGGTGGAGACTTATCCAATTATGATCTTTCAATTTTGTATTTTTAATATGTATACATTTTTTCTCAATAAAAACTTTTTTCCCCTTAACAGTGTGGAGTATGGTGTGTAGGTAAGAGGAAAAAAAATCCTCATTTAAATGCATGAAACTCTGAGGCACTGACACAACAAAATGTGAAAAAAAAGTTCAAGGGGGTATAGACTTTCTATAGACACTGTAAGTAAAAGTTAATTCTGTTCAACTCTCTCCAGTTTTGTTCTGTGCATATTATTTTTTAGCTGTAAATGTATGCTTTAAAAGTCTGTGTAATACACTTCTATATGCTGCGGTTTATTTAAGATTATTTTTAAATGTGTGTAGGATCTTTATCTATACTACAGCTCCGCTGTGACCAAACGTTATTTCAATTAGAATGTTGGTAACCATGGTTTTGTTGCATGTGGAATATGATAAACAGGTTTCGCTAATGAGACGTTTCTCAATGGCATAAAAAGTCTCACCCATTCTCTGCTTGAATAGAAAAATAAAGATCTAAAAAACTCGGTAAATTCTTTAATCAAAGTTAATCAAACAAAACTAGTGCAATATTATATGTATGGAATGATTTCTCCAGATCTCTTGGAAAGCCTGTGAGTCAGGGACATTGTGTATTGCACAGAAAAAGGCAAATGTTTTATTTTTATTCACTGTTTATTCTTTTTCATGGGTACCATTGATTCAGGTAAGGTGCTTATATATTTAACCCTTTATATGCCTTGTTTTCATCAGGCATTGAGGTTCTACATAAACATTTACAAATTAAATGGTTTAATTATTTTTCCTCAAGCTAATTTAATGTAAAAAACTAAATATAGCTTTCTAAGTGATTAAGTAAAAATCAAGCTGAAATAAACAGCCTGATTTTTATTACTTGTTTCAGCACACATAATCTATTTGACTTGCATTAAAGGGTGTGGAGGGCTGTACAGCAAGGCTTGGCTAGTAAATGGCAATCTCTGATCAATACATGTTTGTAGTTGGCTATCCTAAGGAGTGTACTGTGAAGAGGTGTAGACCCTGGCATTACCCAAGATTTTCAAGGTCATAACCACTCTGTTAACTGTAATAATAATGAAATAATAACTACAACAACATTTAGTTAACTGTAATAATAACTATAACTAAAATTAAACTAATAACTATAACTAACTATAACTAAAATAAAATAAAAATAACATAACTATAACTAAAAAAAGACATAACTAAAAAAACACTGCTCATCGCTTATTTACAAAAGCGTCCTATTGCCAATTAAAAACATATCTTATGTAGGAGTTTAAAAGTCTTGTTAAAAAAAAAAGTCCTACATAGGAGTTACAAAATCCTACTGAAGAGATATAAAGTCCTACTATTTTTTTTTTAAATTGGCACTAGGACGCTTCCGTCCTTATTAAATAATAATAATAAAAAAAACATAGAACATCGCTGCTTCACTGGTCAAAGTGGATGCTGTAAAATGTTTGTGTTTAAAGAAATTGTGGACTTTTACAAAAAGGATTTACATTGACGCAGCTGTTTCAATCATTAGAACAGACCATATGGTCAAGGCAATACTTGTTAATTTAATTGAATGCTTTCATTATGTTTTACTTTATACTTAAGTTTTACAAATAGCAAAGGCATTTTCATATATTCTAAATCAAGAAAAAAATGGTAGTGTGTGTGCTTCTGAATGGAGCTGGTGCTGTGAAGTACTGGATGGATTCTCAAAAGGATAACTGGTGCCCCTTCACCCACAGCAAGGGTCTCTGTCCTGCCAGTAATGTTTGTGCTTTTCCTTTCAGTGAAAATGACGGGACTGGAGCTATCACAGATACAATGGAATTAGAACCCCGTGTAAGTCAACACCTTTACTACTTATTGCAAGAATTTGGATTAGTTTTAACAGAGATAATTACAAAATTAATCTGTATTTAGTACATTACTTAGGAGGTATTCTTGTAATATACAGTAATTATATATTGTATTCATAGTGTAAGAGTATCTGAATGTAAATGCTAACCATTTGTATTTTGTTGTGTAAATGGCCTGCACCTCATTATGACTTATTGAATCACTTTGCTATCTCTCTCTCTCTCACACACACACACTTAGTGTAACTATGATAAAAGCTATTACCTGCAGGGCTCCAGTAGTGCCTCCAGCTTCAGCAGTTTCTCCAGTTCAGCTGTGGTTAGCATGGCGATGTTTGTTTTTTGTTGTGCCAGAGCATCCCTCAGTGGTTGTTGGTGTCTTGTGCAAGTGACTCCTTTTGCCCATTTGCAACTTGCTGTTCTAGCTCTGCAGCGTTTGGTGGACTGTGTTTGAAATGCCCAACTACTTTTCGGCATTTGGCTAGGGCATTGTCAAACCCGCTGTTGTGTAGGGACACTGTGACTGACCTTTGCAGACTGTGCGCGGTGCAAGGCTGGTGTTCAAAAGGCAGGTGTCTCGCAGCTGCAATCATGTTCCGTGCACTGTCTGTTCCAAGTGTGGTAACTTTCTGTTCAATGTTCCACTGCTTTGCTACATCCATGAAATGCTCAGCACACGTTTCAGCATAGTGCCTCTCTTCTGTTTTCATGATGGTCAAAGCGTATGAATGCAGAATCCAATTGTCATCGATGTCTCTCTCTCTCTCTCTCTCTCTCTCTCTCTCTCTCTCTCTCTCTCTCTCTCTCTCTCTCTCTCTCTCTCTCTCGAGTGCTGTGGCGATCTTCAGCCATGTGATGTTGGTGTTTTCCTTGTGTTTTTCCAGGTCTGTTGTGAATGTTGTCTTGAATCTTACCACGTAGGCAGGGTCATCATCTGAGCTCTCCATCACCCGAGAGAGGTGGCACAAAGCAGGCAACATCACTGAGCAGGAAACGTACTTCTCTTCCTCCCAGGAGTTCAGTCAAGTACCTGCAGTGGAAGATAATTAAATCACTTCTGTCAATTGTGAGAGGCTTGTTGCACAAGGAAACTCATAAATAATCTTGCACTATCTCTCTCTCTCTCTCTCTCTCTCTCTCTCTCTCTCTCTCTCTCTCTCAATATATATATATATATATATATATATATATATATATATATATATATATATATATAGCATATTTACTGTTGAGGTAGTGTTCAAAGTAAATATCCCATAGGTTCAGTTTAAAACAAAACAGTGGATAACTCAATGAGTTATCTATGCTTTGTTATCTTACACCAACTGACTGGTGACGTTTTTTTAGTATTGTTGGACAGATAATGCTTATTGTTTGGGACTGTAAACCCGTTTAGTTGGCTCTTCACAATTCATATTGTTGTGTATTGCTGGAGCATTTTCTTTTGGTCACCAGACCCAGATTAAAAATAAACCTTTCCAAACCGGATTACAATTGTCTGTGATTACTCCTGCACCTGTTCACAATCACCAGCCTCTTTGCAACATCCCTCTAGGCTCTTTCTAAACAGACATTAATAGACATTAGCTTAAGAAGACAATACAAATGCACTGAAATACCAAAGAAAATCACTGACAGAATAAGGTTTCACTAATTTAGATGCTGCACAAGAATCATCCACACTGAGCTACAATGTGCATGGACTTTACAGTATGTGCCCTTCACTCGGTAGTCCCACAGATGAAATTCAGAAAGATTTCACTTGGCTGTCAGATCTGCAACTGTGGAAAATGATCTAACTGAATTGACTTGCACTTCTTAATATGACAAGTTTCATTGCTCTATGATGAATGTGTTTTTTTTCCACCATAACAAAAGCTTAGAGTTGCCAGGTGACTTCTAGAATCAAAGCAACATTTGCAATCATACGTTATCCATTAGGATTTGTGTAACTTTCTATGACTGTTTTAAATATTGTAATAGAAATACACCGAGCTCCGGACTGAGGCTATCAGGCAGATGAATGAAAATGGAGAACAAACTTATCCTCATAAATTCAACGTGAAGATGACTCTGTCTCAGTTTATTGAGACATACAGCATTCTCAAACCTGAGGAGCACCTGAAAGATACAGTGACCTCTGTGGCTGGTAAGGTCCAATATTCTGCAGATCACACATATTAAAAACAGATGAGGCCTGGTCGTTCCAACAAAGAGCACAGTCTGTGCTTTACATTCAGCACAAAACCAATCAAACTGTCTGATAACATACAAACACTGCAGGGCAACCTGTATGTGAATTAGTACACTGTACTGCAACAGCTCACAAGTAATGTCTGCTATGTTTGATCTAGGCCTTCTGTTTTGTGTACTGCATTTAGAAAGTTGTAAGGATGTTATTAACCTTCACAGATTACCTGTATTTCCTGATTCAAACAGATAAATTCTAAAAATAAATAAATAATAAAGTAGATCTTGCATTATCTCTGTGAATACTGGGTTACTTCTTGCTTCGATAACACCAGCATTACGTTGTATCTGTTGTTTGATATAAACTGTGTCATTGTAAAAACCCTGTTTTGAACTTTCCCCATCACACCAAAATCAACAGCTCTTTATAGCACGCTCTTCCCATCAATGAATTGTACCAGTCTTGACGTGGATGAACCTATTATTACAGATTACCTTTTTGAATCACAGTGATGTAAGATGATGCAGATATTACTTTGACCTAAATGTTTTTCTTTTCTGTCTCCCAGGCCGAATTCATGCCAA
The DNA here is from genome assembly GCF_017654505.1 of Polyodon spathula. Lineage (NCBI taxonomy): Eukaryota > Metazoa > Chordata > Actinopteri > Acipenseriformes > Polyodontidae > Polyodon > Polyodon spathula. Next base: position 12,846,077 of record NC_054537.1, on the reverse strand, counting down.
AAGACACGCTAGTGGAAAACTAGTGTTTTATGACCTGAGAGGGGAAGGAGTTAAACTGCAGATTATGGCAAATGTCCAGTATGTACAGCACTTAAACTGCTTAGTTGTTTGAATAGAACACATCCGATATAAATGTTTGTCATATGGATCAGTAGAACCTGCATTGTCAGCGTTAATGAGATTGACTGATTTTGTTAAAAAAAAAAAAAAAAAAAAAAAAAAACATCCACCTATGCACTGTAGTCATAAGATGGGGTTTTTAATGCACTATTAGTAACTTCAGTTGACCTTGTGCTGTTTAGTCAGTCAAGAATTATAATAAGCAATACTGTTGGTGACAGTGTTGGTGACATGCGTTTATGCTTATAGTTTTAAATGTTCAAACTTTATACAAATATAATTAAAGCAGCCTGCAACCTGTGCATCTCTCTCAGATTCTATGAGTCTGAGGAGAAGTTTGTGAAGATCATCAAGGATCTCCATCGTGGGGACATTGTTGGAGTTGAAGGAAATCCCACCAAAACCAAGAAAGGAGAGCTCAGCATTGTGCCAACCAAAATTATGCTTTTATCTCCTTGTCTGCACATGCTCCCACACCTTCACTTTGGCCTCAAAGACCAGGTACCAAGGACCTTTTAGGTATCATAAAGAGCTGTTAACAGGAGTCTACAGATGTGTGTGAGTGTCTGTTTTTTGTTTTGTTAGCAAACAGAATACAACTTATACAGGCCAGTTTTAAATGTATTCCTTTCATGATGTATCTTGAGGTGAGGTAAGGATAATCAAAGGATAGAATGTATTGTTACTCAATTATGAATTAGCATATATAAGCACATAACTTTTGATATAATAAAGACTATGCATGCCATTTATATACAACACTGTTGTAGTATTTAGTAGATGTATTTTCTATTGTCTAATATTGCTACACCAAAAGACCAGAGTAAGGGAATGCCTATAACTGTTCTCTGTAAGCCAAATCAAACAGTACATTTCGGTTGTTCTGACCTTTTTATAAACTGTTGATATTTTGTCTTTAGGAGAAAAGGTACCGCCAGCGTTATCTTGACTTGACCATGAATGAGTCTGTGAGGCAGAAATTCATAACAAGAGCTGCAATTATTAAATATCTGAAGAGTTTTTTGGATGATCTGGGGTTTCTGGAGGTACATTTGAAAAGCTATTACACCATTTTAATACATTCCTTGTATTTTATTTTAAAGTATTTAGTGTCTGTTTTAAGCCTAGTCATGCTATATTAATACTGCACTGGCTGGGATTTATAGACCCCCTTATGTACATTGGCAAGATCACTGAATACAATTCAAATACAATGGAGAGATGTACGTGACAGAGCAGGTTCACTATTGTAGTTTCAGAGTGGCTGTTAAAAACTTGCACAAGTGGACCTGTTTTTGTCATTTCTAGGTGGAAACCCCAATGATGAACATGATTGCTGGAGGTGCTGCTGCCAGACCATTCATCACACATCACAATGATCTGGACATGAACCTATACATGAGAATTGCTCCTGAACTCTTCCTAAAGGTTGTTTCTGCAAGGCCCGTACAGTTTCCCTTCTGTGTAGTAATAGCACAACTTGAAAGCCTTATCTCCAAGATTATATCCAATATGACGTTTATAGTATATTCCATAATTAAAACATTATATATATATATATATATATATATATATATATATATATATATATATATATTATTTATATATATATATATATAATATTATATATATATTATAATTAAATATAAACATTAAAGATAAAGTGTTTAATACTTCAAACATTTATTAACATTGAATTCCTTCTTTATTTAATTTCTATAGTTTCTATATTTTAGACATCTGTTTTTATATGTAAAGTATCTGGATGGTAATAACTTGTTATAAACTATGCTATGCATAGATGTTGGTTGTAGGAGGTCTGGACAGGGTGTATGAAGTGGGCCGTCAATTTAGAAATGAAGGCATTGACCTAACACATAATCCGGAATTCACCACTTGTGAATTTTACATGGCTTACGCAGATTACAATGACTTGATGGACATCACTGAGAAACTCCTATCAGGTATTGCATATAGTCATTTAATAGTAGCATTTTTCTGTAGGTATTAGATCTGCCTGTTACTGTAGTCCCTGTACAATTAATGCCTTAAATAGAGCTGTTGCTTTATCAATTGGCCCTAAGGTTTGATATTAAGGGTTTGTTTTCCTTCTGTGGCTTCAATGAATGGCTGATCAGTGAAGCGACCTCTTTCAGTCCTGATCTTTAATGGGCCTCCTTTACCTTTCTGACATTCTATTTTATGACAGCAATCTGTTATGTTAGCACTCATGCCTTTTCTTTCAATCAGTAACAGAGGAATGGTTTTGACAGGATCAGGAAATGAAATAACAATTTATAGAAATATCCAAGCAATGTCATAAACTTAAAAAAAAAAAAAAAAAAAACATTTTTAATTACAACACACATTTGTTATCATGGATTCTTTATAATTGATGACCATGGTTTCTACTGTGTTTTTTTGTTTCCAAGGCATGGTTAAGCATATTACAGGAGGCTACAAGATCACTTATCACCCCAATGGATCTGAAGGTGAGGCAGTGGAAATTGATTTCACTCCCCCCTTTAGAAGAATGAGGATGATGGATGAACTTGAGAAGGTCTTGGGTGTGAAACTACCAGCTGCAGATACTCTGGATACCAAAGGTGTGTGATCTTTTTTTCCCCTTGTTCTCACTGTGGTTTTATTCTCCATTTTAGCCAAACACTTTCAACCCCAGTTGCTCTATCCCTGACCATCAACAGTAATTGAGATTTTATATTGCAGGGAAATGGGTCTGGGATTTACAAACTGCACTTTTCCAATAACTCGCCCTGAAGAGTTTTTAATGAACAAACCCTGTATAACTTGGGTTCATGGAGAATGAAATTAGAGCGTTACAGAATTTTTGACGTTCTTTAGATCCTGATCAGTGCTAACCAGGAACTGTGAAACCCACATTAGTGGTTATAAAAACACTAACAATACAATGACATGGATACTTCATGTCATAAACATTTAGACTAATGTTACTATGCTGGTTTGCAGTATGAGAAAGTAGAAACACCTCTCACTTTAAATAGTGCCATGGCCATTCAGGAGGACAGATTCAGTCCTACAGTAGTGCATGTTAGGAAGTACATGAATAGTGTTTGTGCTTTTTCCAGAGGCTTGTCAATTTCTTGAGAAACTCTGTGAGGAGAAAACAGTGGAGTGCAGTACACCAAAGACTGCAGCAAGACTTTTAGATAAGGTACTCTCACTTAACCAGCTGTTTATAATAAACTTCTGTCTGCCTGTCTTCCTGTTTAGCAAAGGGAAAACAGAGACACAGCCTGGTCCCCTTAATTTTTTTCAAGTATGATTGATCTACAGACTGTCTCAGGTGTAGCACAGCCTTTAGAACAGGGTCTACTGACTTAGTGACTTTGTTCCTATTCATCAAAGTTGTTTACGCTTAAAAAAAAAAAGAACTAAAAACTGCAAGCAATGTTATAAAGCAAGTAGTTATTTACCATTCACAAAAAAAAAGAAGAGCTGTTTTTTACAATGTGGTACTCCATGAATAATAATAACAATAATTATTCAAAACAGACTTTCGAGTTGTAGGAATAGGTCCCTGTTTTCAGGTACAGTATTCCAGAACAATGTACAGATATAAGAATTCATGCAAGTCTTATCTACATGAAAATAGTCAACCATTTTGGAAATATGGATTTTCTAGTTAATTAAATACAACTTTTAAACTATTATGTTAGAATTAATTTGGAACACTACAAAGGAACAAACCCTCCCTTTCATATATTGTCGGATTTTTACTGAACCAGCATTTAGATTGTTGTTGAATAAACACTTAATTTTGACACCCAAATGAGAAGCATGTTGTTTCTATTCATTTCTAAAATGCAGGGGATGCTTGTGGCATGTTATAATGCTGGATTTTGTTTTCTTTGAAGTTGGTAGGAGACTTTCTTGAGGTTTCATGCACCAATCCCACCTTTATTTGTGATCACCCACAGGTCATGTGTCCACTGGCAAAATGGTAAGACATTTAAAATGTGAAATGTACACAAAAAAAAAAAAAAAAAAAAACAACAAAAAAAAAAGAACACAGCCCTGTCACAACTAGCATACCACATTTTTTTTGTCTGATTTGAACTTGAGATTTTAAGGAAATTCAGTTTTGGTATTTCAATGATAGCTTTACAAGAAATATATTTCATTTTCAAAAGAAATTGGTCATTCAAATTTTTCTTAAACTACTGCAAAGAAATGGGATTTTAACAAAATGACAGGAATAATCAACTATATATGCAGGCCAAAGGACAATGGTCTATAAGATATAATATGGTCTATAATATATATATATATGAGCAGCACCTTGAAACAATATAAGCTTTTCATATTTATCACACCTCATAATGCAAAACAACATGCTAAAGATTGAAGTTGTTTTAAGATGGTGCTTACATTAGAAGCTGATGCAAGGCAGGTAAAAATTGCTTTAAAATAAGAACACTGCACAAGTGGACCTTCATAAGATTTGATACACATGTTAAAAAGAATATAGTATTCTCACTTCTGCATATATATCCTATGGTAGTTCCATTACAGGTGAAACAAATATTTCACTTGTAGGCTAAATTCACCAACTTATAGACACTTGACATTTTAACAGCCCAATGTACTATTACTTCAACTAGTTACTAACCATTTTCCTGGGACTGGGACTCAATAATCACATGTAGTTTATTTTACAATAACATTACACACAATAGCATATGTATCTGTCTAATTTTCTAACATTGATGCTTAAGAGTCACCTTTTTTAATTAAAAAAAAAATAATAATATGTAGGACTTATATTTATTTTGAAGACCACTATGTTTGTTTTAGGCATCGATCAGAGAAAGGACTAACTGAACGCTTTGAACTGTTTGTCATGGAAAAGGAGTTGTGCAATGCCTATACCGAGCTGAACGATCCACGTAAACAACGGGAACTGTTTGAAGAACAAGCCAAGGTACCTGTCCGAAATAGTCCGAGTAAAGCAAAGTACAGTGGCATATACTACACTGAACAAAAATATAAACGCAACATGCAACAATTTCAAAGATTTTACTGAGTTATAGTTCATATAAGGAAATCAGTCAATTGAAATAAATAGATTAGGCCCTAATCTATGGATTTCACATGACTGGGAATACAGATATGCATCTGTTCGTCACAGATACCTTAAAAAATAGGTAGGGGCGTGGATCAGAACCAGTCAGTATCTGGTGTGACCACCATTTGCCTCATGCAGCACGACACATCTCCTTCGCATAGAGTTGATCAGGCTGTTGATTGTGGCCTGTGGAATGTTGTCCCACTCCTCTTCAATGGCTGTGCGAAGTTGCTGGATATTGGCGGGAACTTGAACACACTGTCGTACACGTCGATCCAGAGCATCCCAAACATGCTCAATGGGTGACATGTCTGGTGAGTATGCAGGCCATGGAAGAACTGGGACATTTTCAACTTCCAGGAATTGTGTACAGATCCTAGCGACATGGGGCCATGCATTATCATGCTGAAACATGGCGGTGGATGAATGGCACAACAATGGGCCTCAGGATCTCGTCACGGTATCTCTGTGAATTCAAATTGCCATCGATAAAATGCAATTGTGTTCGTTGTCTATAGCTTATGCCCCACCCCACCATGGGGCACTCTGTTCACAACGTTGACATCAGCAAACCGCTCACCCACACGACACCATACATGCTGTCTGCCATTTGCCCGGTACAGTTGAAACCGGGATTCATCCATGAAGAGAACACTTCTCCAGTGTGCCAGTGGCCATTGAAGGTGAGCATTTCCCCACTGAAGTCGGTTATGACACCGAACTGCAGTCGGGTCAAGACCCTGGTGAGGACGACGAGCATGCAGATGAGCTTCCCTGAGACAGTTTCTGACAGTTTGTGCAGAAATTCTTTGGTTGTGCAAATCCAGTTTCATCAGCTGTCCAAGTGGCTGGTCTCACAGATCCCGCAGGTTAAGAAGCAGGATGTGGAGGTCCAGGGCTGGCTTGGTTACAAGTGGTCTGCGGTTGTGAGGCCGGTTCTACGTACTGCCAAATTCTCTAAAACGACATTGGAGGCGGCTTATGGTAGAGAAATTAACATTCAATTCTCTGGAACAGCTCTGTTGGACATTCCTGCATACCAACTGCATGCTCCCTCAAAACTTGAGACAGCTGTGGCATTGTGTTGTGTGACAAAACTGCACATTTTAGAGTGGCCTTTTATTGTCCCCAGCACAAGGTGCACCTGTGTAATGATCATGCTGTTTAATCAGTTTCTTGATATGCCACACCTGTCAGGTGGATGGATTATCTTGGCAAAGGAGAAATGCTCACTAAACAGGAGTATCTTACATAAATATTAAACAAAATAAAATTACACTTTCTTCTTGTAAATATTACAATTTGTACTATTATTAAAAAAAAAAAATGCTTTAATTTTAATGTCTATGAATGAGCAAATTGCTCTTTAACATATATTCTGTATGGCTGTAAATAGGCAAAGGCAGCTGGTGATCTGGAGGCCATGGAGATTGATGAAGATTTCTGTACAGCTCTGGAATATGGCCTCCCCCCAACAGCAGGTTGGGGACTTGGAATTGACCGTCTCACTATGTTTCTAACAGACTCCAACAACATAAAGGTATGTAAGCAGTGCTGTGTGTAAATATGTTAACATGACTACTGGGCCAGAGGTATTTTAACTGATTTACTAGATAAGTTAAACTGACAGAAATATTGAAATTTGTTGAATATTGCCCAATAAAGGCCAGTTTGTACTCCAACGCTGGGCCGTTGTTAAAGAGCAAAGCGACCGGCGATCATCGCTGGCGTGTCGCTGTATTTTAGCTGTGTTGAATACTGGGTAACATTATATTGCGTGGCATAAACTAATATTAAATAGATATGCAATTGCATGTTAAATTAATATTTAATAGATATGCAACTGATATTAAATTTACGTTCAATTATTCCTTGTTATTTTCCGTGAACATTTAAGTTAGATTAACTGTATTTTCAATTACAAACATGTAAACAATGGGAAATTATTACATATTTGCAAGGGTAACAAAACGTAACAAATAAATGTGATATGCAAAAATGGTTAACATTTAGTAAGAAACCAGCTATTGCACATTTACTAAATATTAATTTAACATTAATTTAATATGCAATTGCATATCTATTTAATATTAATTTATGCCACGCAATATAAAGTATTACTGATTATTGTTTTACCTTGTTCAGAATTAGAAGTTTATTTGGTAAAAGATCAAACATACATCTTAGCACTTCATACCACCCTGGCTTACTGTCCCATAATGCTTCACTTTTAAACTAGTAGAGACATTTAATTACACTTAATAGATATGTTAAAGCAAGATAAATATTTAAATCTTCTTTGAAATTATAACACAGTCCAAAGCATGCTGAATAGTATTACTTTCACATACAATATAATTAAAGTTATTAGTCGTGGGGGGAATGTTACTGGCATATTGATGTACACCCAACTTGATTGTTACTAAGTGTTTTATGGAGAACCTCTCTTATTTTGCGTTGCATACCTAACTGGGTAATTCGAAATGTTTCATTTGCATTTTTTAGGAGGTCCTTCTGTTTCCAGCCATGAAACCTGATGAAACCAAACTGAAAGCTGGAAACAGGGACAATCTGGGTAACCGAGTGGTGATGTGACGTGCATCATGAGGCATGTTTTTCTTCATTAGTTTTGGGATAACACATATACATATATTGCTTCATGATAGGGAACTCCTTTATCTATCAATGTTATTATAATTCAGCAGATATTAGGCTCCACAACGAACATGTCGAATGGATGCTAAATTCTTGAAAATGCTTTTTTAAGCTTTGTTGTCTTCTGCGCAATGTGTAAATTATTTACACATTATTATTACAATTTGCTTTTGATCTTACTGCAATTAGCCATTAAATTCCTTATTTATCTGCAAAATTGTCATTTCAGTTTATTTTTTAAATATGTATGCACAGTAATATGTAAGTGGCGCTGTGTGTCATAGAAGTACACATCTTCAGAGTAATATAAATATTCATCTTATTTATTGTATATTCAACAACATCTCAAAGTATTCAGTTCCAGATGCAAAGTTAGACATCTCATGAAAGGTAAAGCAACATTGTCTTCAAAATGTAGTATAAACTCACTTTTCCACAAGCACTGCTTTAAAAAGGCAGCATGGTTTGTCTGAATAAAAGATTTTCTTTCTGCAGAATATCATCTGTTGTCTTCAATGACAATTGTTCTTCTTGGATATGTATCAATGTCCACAAATATAAAGCGAAATTCATATTTTCCAGTTTCAGGGTTCTGTAGTCGGAGGGAAAAAACAAACAATAAGACACTGATTGCTAAATTGGTTATATAAAGCTTTTTTTTTTTTTTTTTTTTTTTTTTTTTTTACATTAAATGTAATGAATCGTATGATTCATTCATATTAAAAAAAAAAAAAAAAAAAAAAAATGAAATAAAGAAATTAATTAAAGGCATCTCAGGCTTAAAACTTGTCCATATTCTGTTCCTACGAGGTCCGGGTCCCTGGTGTAAAATGATGCACCAAATAAGGATACCTGCACTGTTGGGTTTCATTATTTTAATACAGTGGTTGCCAATCATTCCCAATGTGGCAACAAAACACATGACAAACGCACCTCTTTAACTTCCAAATGCACAGTTCCTTGTATTCTTGGTTCTGAACCTTCAATGTAAAACTTCAGTCGCATGTGCTTCAGCCCATCTTTCACGTATTCTACATGACTGAAAAAGGGAAAATTTGGCAATTCCACAGATTGCAATAGACACAAATTAAAAAGTATACTGAATTGCCTTTTTCTTTTGTTTACCTGACATGCTGCCTTCTGCCTCGACGTGTTGTCTCACCATAACCTTTAATAGGCTCTCCAAAGACTCCGACAACCTACAACCTTAAACAAACAAACAAAAAAAAAAAAAAGGTCCAAACGTACAACAGCACAAACATTGATTTACTGCTAACTTAAAATGTACTGACAGGTTGGATCAGGTCATACAATCTATCACTCATAATACATTCTCAACCGTATTTTAAGAAGAAACCGTTTGAACAACAGCTCAATTCTTTGTGTACCTTTAGGGATTAAGGATTAATGTATGATGCTGCAGCATTCCATATACATATTTTATTGTGATGACAGTTAGGTGTCCTGAGGGCACTTCTTACTGAAAGGCAAGGTCAATTATCTAAGGAAGGCTACTCAACCCTGGTCCTGGAGGGCCACTATCCCGCCTGGTTTTACTTCCAACTATACTCTAATTAAGTATACTTCCAATTAAGTGCTATAGAAGCTTAATTGGTCCAATTAATGAATTTAGTGTAGTTAGAACAAAAACCAAGAGGGGCAGCAGCCCTCCAGGACCAGGGTTGAGTAGTCCTAATCTAGGGGAATGACTTCTTCAGAGGATATGCTATTACAGTCCAGGTGTTTTGATAAGCGGATGATTCTTAAAAGCAGACTGATACGATTACAGTGGTGCAGAATCAAACTTAGTATGAGAATGATGAGCTTGTTCCCTGGCTGCAGTGTAATGGGTTGACCACTAGATGTCACGAGTTCCTGCATGTATGCACGCCCATGAAAAACCCACAGCTGCTTTCCTTAACGAATTATGGATAATAGTCAATCGGTTAACTGCTTAAGTTAATAACACCTCGACAGAAATGGCTTAGCCGATAGCTTTGTGATGGGGGTATTGAGGTGTAAGGAAGCAGAAATAACAAAAAGAAACCAAAACTTGAGTAAGAGATCTAGTGTTTGTTCCACACAAAGTGCTATTAGTTAGTGCTCCAGCTGAGAGCTAGGTACATATCACACAAAAACACTACTGTACTCAGTATGTATTTAATGAACATGTATTCACTTTATTGAAACACATTTTCACTAACAGAGAACACAAAAAACATACCTGCACAATGCAGTGGTGCAGTCATGTTTGATTACAAACAATGCAGTGTTTCCTGCATCATTGCACTATCCACGCTGCATACGTGCCTAATCACGCGAGATGTGAACAAATTCAAATTCAAAAACAGCTTTACTGGCTGTACATGTCACTGCACTTGATCAAGTACCATATTACATGTAGTCAGTTTGCTCCGAAATTATTCTTATAAGCGGATTGCTTGATTCTTACAAGCAAGGAAAAAAAAAAATCATTACAATTTTTACCAGGGAAAGTTTGTCTTGAAATGCTTCAAAACAGTGAACTTAATGTTTTTTTTTTTTTTTGGTTTTGTTTTGTTTTTTAAACTTTAACAGATTGCAGCATTTATATGTCAGGTTCATGTATTAAGAAAGCAGTATCACTTATTTGCTCATTTACAAAAATGTAAACGATACCTTAGGTTTAAAAGACTAGTCTGTTCGTTGCCAAAGGCTCTCAAGCTGCCATTTCTGGGATTCTTTGTAACCAACAGAACAGAAGGAACATAGGAAAAATAAATAAATAAATACGAACTACATAACAGCAAAACTCGTTGTCCCTCACACAAATCTTGTTGTCCCGGGCATGTGCGATGTGAATTGCACACCCCTGAAGTGATTGTTTCTGAATATAGCCCAATGTAGCAACAATGAATTTACTTTGTATTTCATGAAATACCTCTGGATGTGATCTGCATTTCTCTAAAGCATCACCATAGATTTTGCTTGGACTGGATGATGAAAAAAGCTCCTTAAAAACAACATACAACAAGCCACCTAAGAGAAAGAAAAAATATTTACTGTGCAATTAAAGACAATATGTAATGTCTCCCTTTATTGTAACCTGTTATAGGTTCTAGGATAATGTGACCCAAATTACAAAGTATATTATTATTGGTAAAAAAAAAAAAAAATGCAGGTACTCAGGTACAAACACTTAGAACTGATCTGCACTAATGACTTGTAATGCATCTGGAGTAAGAGAGCAGGAATATAATAGGAACATTTGCTGATGCTTTCCAGGGGAATTTAATACTGAAATTACAACCAACATACATTACTGCAGGATACCATTTTAAGTTTTTTTTTTTTTTTTTTTTTTCTTTTTTTAAGAGTCATGCAAAGCTAGTTTATTGAACACAATCAACACGTTGTGAAGCACTGGTATGTGCAAATAATTACATATCTGATGCATGGATTTTATTTTTATTTTTTTTTGCGTTACCATAAAAATAATTATTTATAAAAAACCCTGCCAAATGTATTTTGATTAAAATGCAGTGCACTTAAAATACGATGTTCTTTCCTGCATTAAGAAATTCGATGTTTTATACTGCGAATGCCACTCGTCAGGATTCTTGTCCCTTTAAGGGTTTTTCAAGGCTTTGAGCTACGTTTTCAAGTAAAGACCTAACAATTTATATTACGAAAAGATCATTTAAAAACACACAGAGGTTATACAGTATTGAGGTACAGGAATTTTATTTATTTTTACCTGTAACGCCAATCCCAACAAGAACCACTATTAAATACGTAAAGTCCTTCCCAGCCTCTTTAACTGTTGAACAAACACAAAGGATTAAAACAGCGGTGTAACAAACACTTAAAATTACCTTTAATTTAACTGCAAATAAAACTATAATTGACGAACTGATGATTATTACTGCGTTGTGAAATTCACTATACAGCATACCCCTATTGTCCAGTGTGCAAAATGCATTGCATACGGGATACATGAGAAAACTTTGAAGAGCCGTAACATGGCACAGTAGCTCTGTTATACACAACGTATATGCACCCTTTACATGCTATTGTCTCTTTGCTGTACTGCTTGTTGCATGCCTGTAGATCAGTGCTCAACTTTATACAGCAAGCGGTGTAGGCCATATTCTTGCCATTACCCAAGGTCAACACGGGTAAAGAGACACTTATAACTTGTGTCTACAACGTTAATATCGTATAAGATAATAGTATGTTGCCAGTCACCTTTCTGCGCAGTTGACAGTGTAGGGTCACCTTGTCGTCTGTGCACAGCCACCTCCCCGGTTGCATGGTCTTTTCTGTCGTGATTCCCTTTATTTCGCAGTGTGTTCTCAATTGAAATACTTTTCCTCGGTACGTGTTGCAGACTGTTCAGTCGAACCGAGCAGAAGGAAGTTTCTGGTTTCTGTTTCCTTGGTTCCAGTGCACTTTGTAAGGACGTGTTGCTGGTGTGCGCTTGTTTAAATGTTTGCACAACACAGCACTGACGGAATCTCACCTGCTGCAATCTTGCTAGCTGAGCTGTCTTCAGACTCAGTATTAACGAACACATGTTGCTTTTGTAAACAAAAATACAATTGTAACATTAAGGATTCAAAACTGAAATTATCTATGAACCACGTACTCAAACTAACAAATGTTTCTGATTTAATTAAAGTAATGCTAACGTTGGCAATCTGTCCACAATTTACGACTAACTAACAGTTTAAAAACAAAGACACTTCCGTTTTGCCATTGAGCGGACAGCCACGAGCCATGCGTCGCACGTACCAGTCACTGAATTCTGGGATTTAGAGTTTTCTAGTGTTTGTTTGATTCTGAATGTTATTTTAATAATCTGGTCAGATTAATCACTGCCCTCTGCAAACAGTCTGGACCAGCATTCCAGTTGATGAAACTTGGGACTTAAGTACAGTGTTTTTTTTTTTTTTTTTTTTTTGTAAATAGCTGATGAAAATACCCTATACAGAGGCTCTGTAGCTTGGCAAGTGTGACGGGAGTGACAACCATGATTCGAATCTTGAGGATGCATTCATTAAAATGTGCAAGGGATGTTATTATTCCTTAACCTTAATTTCATGGTGGAATTATTTCTTCTGCCGGTGATACAATCTCACCTGTTAAACATCTCATTCAATTTAAGCCTCAGCCAGTTCCATGTAAAAAATGTTTCATAAATGTGATTTAAAAAGTTTTATATGGTTTTGAGCCTTAAAACCACCTGTAGTTAAAATACAACAACACGCTCTCGCGCTTGTTTGTCAATCGACTGCTTGAATTTAGATATAGCTTTGCTGACGAAATAAGCATGAATGATGTAGAAAGCTGCTAAAGGGCTTTTAAACGGCCAGTTTTATTACAAAACCCTTACAGGTGGCTCTTTGGATAAAAGCAAAGTTATCTGCAGCTACTGTAAGGGTGGATTTGTTTATCACCGAAGTACATCGAGTCTGAAGTATCATTTACAAGCAAAACACAGAGTTGATGCCGGCAGCAGCAGTGAGAGGGCTAGCAATGCTGGACAGCAGCAGCAGCCTATTCTTTTAGAGTTCGTGCGCAGGAGGCAAATGGACAAGTCAACGAGCAGCAAGCTAACAAACGCAATAGCGAAGTGGAAAGCTGCAGTTTGCAGGCTAATCAACGCTGTGGAAGATGACGGCCTGAGGGACATCATTCGGATTGCATCGAACGACTCAACATATGAATTACCATCGAGAGCCACCATCGTTAGGCGGATACACGAACTGTACGAAAACGAGAGGGCTAAGAAAGTGGAGTTGAAAAATACACAGAGGGCTAAGAAAGTGGAGTTGAAAAATACACAGGCTGCTGCCCTCACTGGAGACCACTGGATATCGATGAGTAACCACAGCTTCCTCGGGGCTACAGCGCACTACATCGATGACAACTGGAAACTGCATTCATAGGCTTTGACCGTCATGAAAACAGAAGAGAGGCACTATGATGAAACGTGTGCTGAGCATTTCATGGATGTAGCAAAGCAGTGGAACACTGAACAGAAAGTTACCACACTTGGAACAGACAGTGCACGGAACATGATTGCAGCTGTGTGACACCTGCCCTTTGAACACCTGCCTTGCACCGCGCACAGTCTGCAAAGGTCAGTCACAGTGTCTCTACAGAACAGCGGGTTTGACAATACCCTAGCCAAATGCCGAAAAGTAGTTCGGCAGTTCAAACACAGTCCACCAAACGCTGCAGAGCTAGAACAGCAAGTTGCAAATGGGCAAAAGGAGTCACATGCACAAGACGTCACAACAATATGGAATTCCACTCTGGAAATGATCAAACGTGTGCAAAGAAAAATGCAACCACCGAGGGATGCCATGCCAACCACAGCCGAACTGGAGAAACTGCTGAAGCTGGAGGCACAACTGGAGCCCTGCAGGTAATAGCTTTTATCACACAGTTATACTAAGAGTGAGTGAGTGAGTGAGTGAGTGAGAGAGAGAGAGAGAGAGAGAGAGAGAGAGAGAGAGAGAGAGAGTGTGTGTGTGTGTGTGTGTGTGTGTGTGTGAGTGTGAGTGAGAGAGTGTGAGAGAGAGAGAGAGAGAGAGAGAGAGAGAGAGAGAGAGAGAGAGAGAGAGAGAGAGTTGTAGATGTGATGAAGTGCAGGAGTAATCACAGACAATTGTAATCCGGTTTGGAAAGGTTTATTTTTAATCCGGGTCTGGTGACCAAAAGAAAATGCTCCAGCAATACACAACAATGTGAATTGTGAAGAGCCAACTAAACGGGTTTACAGTCCCAAACAATAAGCATTATCCACCCTACATATTAAAAAAACGTCACCAGTCAGTTGGTGTAAGGTAACAAAGCATAGATAACTCACTGAGTTATCTATCCACTGTTTTGTTTTAAACTGAACCCATGGGATATTTACTTTGAACACTACCTCAACAGTAAATATGCTATATATATATATATATATATATATATATATATATATATATATATATATATATATATATATAGAGAGAGAGAGAGAGAGAGAGAGAGAGAGTGCAAGAGTATTTATGAGTTTCCTTGTGCAACAAGCCTCTCACAATTGACAGAAGTGATTTAATTATCTTCCACTGCAGGTACTTGACTGAACTCCTGGGAGGAAGAGAAGTACGTTTCCTGCTCAGTGATGTTGCCTGCTTTGTGCCACCTCTCTCGGGTGATGGAGAGCTCAGATGATGACCCTGCCTACGTGGTAAGATTCAAGACAACATACATAACAGACCTGGAAAAACGCAAGGAAAACACCAACATCACATGGCTGAAGATCGCCACAGCACTCGACCCAAGGTTCAAGGACCTGAAGTGCCTTCCCAGAGCTGAGAGGGGTGAGGTGTGGGCTATGGTCAATGACTTGCTGAAGGAAGAGAGATACGATGTCGCCAAAAGTTTGCATACCCCAGTGTGTGGAAATATACATATGTTGGGGATTTAAACTGTAGACGACAACAAGCACACATGTTCTAAATTCATCGCTCAGGAAGTAGGCCTATTAACATTGGGGGCATGAAAAGCTGTGAATTACAGTGAACTTTGGTTCTAAAATAAATGCTTTAAAACTTTCTGATACAGATTATTTTGTGTTTCTTTCCCTTACAATAAAGCACATTGTGCCTTTAACATAACATTCAGCTTTTTAAATGGAAATTTGTTTATTTATGGCCAAATTTGAGCACATTCAAAAATTGCTATTATTCGTGATTAACTACAGAAAATCATGCGATTAATCGCGAATAACTATTTTAATCATTTGACAGCCCTAATATATATATACACTAAATTAATATCATGAAGTAAACACATTGAATAATACAAGTGGTAAGTGTAGTAACAATAACAAAAGCATCTGCAACTCAGGTATAATGTCAGGTGTGTAGTGTGTGTGTTTCAAAGCAATTTACACTTCTCAATTTATTCAGGTAATTTACAGAGCCACACTAAACAGCTCACCTCTATTCTTGACTCACAGCTACAATGTAAGATTACACATGCCGAGTTAACATGTACAAGGACTCTTCACTGATTCACTTTTTTCAGTATTATTTTGTTATGTGTAAGTCAGATTGTGCAATGAATAAGCACTGTAATTGTGTAGCTTTAAGTAAAATACATTGGCATAACAGTTAAAGTAATTGTAGCTGACAAAACAATGATATGAATCTAACCTGTTATATATTTCCATTAGCTACTGTACACTGGTCTCAAATCTGCAGTTTTTAGGTTAATGGAAGTTTTCCGCTTCTGTGCTTTTTTTAAAGTCACTTCCACTTCCTACATTACACCTCTGAAGCAGCTAGTTGATTTATGACAGGAAATAAGTAATTGAAGGGGCGGGGACAATGATCAAGACTAACTTAAAGTTGGTCTTGCAAACAGAAATGTCTTAATCCAAGTGTAGTACAATATCTAATGTTTTTTTTTTTTTTAAATACATGCTTACTGTAACATGTTTCTTTCAAAACTGCACATTTGACACATACAGTATATAACGAATGAAAGTGCACAACAAGTACAATTTATGGAGTTATTTTGTTAGCTGCAATACCTTTAAGAGGAGAAGGGAGACTAATACCGGCTGAACCAGATTCCAAGGAGTGGAGTTGCACAAATCAGTAACAAATCAGTGAAATTTTGGAGTTACAAAATCATTTTAATGAAAATATTCAACAACACAAAAAAGAGCATCACTGATGATTTTGCTTATTGTAATACAAGGTAGTAAAATAGATTTAAGACCTTTAATCCATTCAGATGCAGCACATTATAGAATACTGAAAAGTGAGTTTTGGAGTCAGCCCACTAAGTCTTGGATTAATGCTTCCATAGGCTGGAGTAAAAATAAATCACTTTGGTCTTGAGATGACATGAGATGACAATGTTCAACTCCAGGCATTACTCAGAAATCCTTTACAAATTACCTCCATCAATGATGGAAACATCAGTTTTAAATCAATCTGGGCAACCAAGAAAGACTTAACGGGGCTGCAAATTGAACTGAGCATTGCAAGTTTAAAAAGTGTAAATATCTGTCAGCCTCAACCAGCCAGACAGCTAAGGGAAGAAAATGAACAGAACCCAATGTAGAGGGCAGCAATATCCTTACCAGTAAATGTGTTAGAAACTATAATTTGGACTTCATATTTTCACAAATAGATTTGCATTTTAAAACATCTGCATCACAACATGTTGGCTTTAAGTTTAGCAAAACATATCAAATGCATATCACAATAAAAAGTTTTTTTTTTTTTTTCTTGGTCACAAAACATTTTGAAACTTTCTAAGAACAGCAGCTCTTTCATGTAGGATGGAGTTCATTCCATTAGATGTCATACTTGGCAAGAAGCAGTTGGCTGATATATCTGCCTGTAGAGAAATGAAAACACTATTAGGTCTGTTTTTGTATTTCGTCACTTCAGGCCCTCAACATCATAAACAGGAGCAGGGTTTGTGTCAAAGCGCTTATTACAGTAGATATATACAGTATCTACTGGTTAAGTATGCACACAACTAAATGTTCCCCCTTTAGTTGGGAGCCATAGTTAAGAGACTGTGCTATTTGTGCTCTGCCTTATAACGAGAATTCTATTGTTAGTGTAATGGCATTATGGGGCAAATGGGAGCCATGACTGTACCTTTACAAAGGGGGAGTACTGTACTGGCCTTATTCTCTGCACCTCTACCTGTTTAGCATTAGCTGATATTGCGCTTCAGTTCCAGGTTGGTAATATTGGTACGCACATTTTTATTTTAATATGAAGTATATCTGCAGTAAGAATCAAAATGTAAGCATCACTTCTTAATATACAGCTCTGGAAAAAATTAAGAGACCACTGCAAAATTATCAGTTTCTCTGATTTTACTATTTATGGGTATGTGTTTGAGTAAAATGAATATTTTTGTTTTATTCTATAAACTACTGACAACATTTCTCCCAAATTCCAAATAAAAATATTGTAATTTATAGCATTTATTTGCAGAAAATGACAACTGGTCAAAATAACAAAAAAGATGCAGTGTTGTCAGACCTCGAATAATGCAAAGAAAATAAGTTCATATTCATTTTTAAACAACACAATACTAATGTTTTAACTTAGGAAGAGTTCAGAAATCAATATTTGGTGGAATAACCCTGATTTTCAAGCACAGCTTTCATGCGTCTTGGCATGGTCTCCACCAGCCTTTCACATTGATGTTGGGTGACTTTATGCCACTCCTGGCGCAAAAATTCAAGCAGCTCGGCTTTGTTTGATGGCTAGTGACCATCCATCTTCCTCTTGATCACATTCCAGAGGTTTTCAATGGGGTTCAGGTCTGGAGATTGGGCTGGCCATGACAGGGTCTTGATCTGGTGGTCCTCCATCCACACCTTGATTGACCTGGCTGTGTGGCACGGAGCATTGTCCTGCTGGAAAAACCAATCCTCAGAGTTGGGAAACATTGTCAGAGCAGAAGGAAGCAAGTTTTCTTCCAGGAAGGAAGAATACTTGGCTTGATTCATGCCAAAGCTGCCCGATTCCCACCTTGCTGAAGCACCCCCAGATCATCACCGATCCTCCACCACATTTCACAGTGGGTGCGAGACACTGTGACTTGTAGGCCTCTCCAGGTCTCCGTCTAACCATTAGACGACCAGGTGTTGGGCAAAGCTGAAAATTGGACTCATCTGGGGGTGCTTCAGCAAGGCTGGAATCGAGCAGATTTGTCTTTGTGAAGGACACATGAATCAAGCCAAGTACAAGGTTGTCCTGGAAGAAAACTTGCTTCCTTCTGCTCTGACAATGTTCCCCAACTCTGAGGATTGGTTTTTCCAGCAGGACAATGCTCCATGCCACACAGCCAGGTCAATCAAGGTGTGGATGGAGGACCACCAGATCAAGACCCTGTCATTGCCAGCCCAATCTCCAGACCTGAACCCCATTGAAAACCTCTGGAATGTGATCAAGAGGAAGATGGATGGTCACAAGCCATCAAACAAAGCTGAGCTGCTTGAATTTTTGCGCCAGGAGTGGCATAAAGTCACCCAACATCAATGTGAAAGACTGGTGGAGAGCATGCCAAGATGCATGAAAGCTGTACTTGAAAATCAGGGTTATTCCACCAAATATTGATTTCTGAATCTTTTTTGTTATTTTAACCAGTTGTTATTTTCTGCAAATAAATGCTCTAAATGACAATATTTTTATTTGGAATTTGGGAGAAATGTCGTCAGTAGTTTATAGAATAAAACAAAAATGTTCATTTTACCCAAACACATACCTATAACTAGTAAAACCAGAGAAACTGATAATTTTGCAGTGGTCTCTTAATTTTTTCCAGAGCTGTAAATATATTTTTTATTTATTATTATTTCTTGTAACCAATGTGCATTATTTAAAATTCAGGAACGTAATTATAGATTGTAGAAAATATTTTTTGAAAATAGTTTTCCTATAGTAAGGAGATGTATTAACTTTCATTTTTGTGTTCTTTCTTTATTTGTAAATTCAGCATGTGTTGCACCTTTCTGGTGTTCAGCTCAGCTGCTGTACTCAATCTGCTTGTTGTCAGCCCATTCTATTGAACATTATGAAGGATTCTCATCCCATTCATATGCCTACAAGCAAAACACTTGACACAGGCTGAGTTTTTAGGGTGTTACTAAAAGTATGCACATTGACTTACCTACAGTATTGATCATCCATTCTGTAAATGCTAGCAGGCTATGAGATACCCATTGACAAACAAATGGTAGGAAACTCATTTTTTAACTGAATTAATAAATAGCAGTAATACAAAACCATGGTACCAACAGGTGATCTTTGACTTTTTTGTCCGGCTGCAGATTGGACAGTAGATTTTAAACTGCAGATGGAACTTGCTACAGCACCAGTGTGATATTGGAATGAAATGAGGCTGGGTTGTGCACTGGTTTCCAGATGCAGATAGACATTTGTCTTAATATGATTTATTGCACTGTTTCAGTTGTTTTCACTACTGAATGATAAACTGACGAGTTTGAGGAGCATACGAAAACATAAAACTACATTCATACATTTTCTTTCTGCAATATCACACCAATATAACCGAGGTGAACAGTTCAATACATTTGTCCAATCGGGACTCATGCGTCTCATTTTACAAATAATATAAAATAGCTATTAAAAATAATCAGCTGAGCTTCTTTTTTGTTCAATTTAGAGTGACCGATTTTCTCCATAATTGAGAATGTCCAATTACATTCTAGCCAATTGCTTCTTACACCCCGGAACTCAAGAGCAGATTTCCAGAAGCCAGTAGCGCATGGAAGACAATGGCTTGGCCTGTAGGTGCTTGAGCTCATCAGGCGTCTGGCCAGTAGGGGGTCGTTCTAGCATTATGAGAATTGAACTACTGAGGGACCCAAGCTTTTAATACAATATAATTAGATAATTATAGATAATTGTAGTCTATTTTACATATTATGTTGATGCTCACAGGCCAATCTTGAACAGGATTGTGACTGAGACAATCTAATGAAGGTGCATCAATATTCGAGAATCGAGTCCCTGCTGTAACTAAGAGTTTCTCATGACTGTCTGGAGACATCTCAGATCACACCTTCATGATTTCAATGCATACTTTATCCTCTCTCTCTCTCTCTCTCTCCTCTCTCTCTCTCTCTCTCTCTCTCTCTCTCTATATATATATATATATATATATATATATATATATATATATATAAACTAAATAAACACAAACTAAAATTAGCACAAATATAAATAAATAAAATTCTAAAATAATCTTGTGTTACTTTTTTTTTATTTACAAAGCATTTTGTATGTTTAAATGCATCTGCTTTAGATTTGTTTTTTTTTTTTTTTTTAATAAAACAAAGTTTGCATTAGTATACAAATAAGACATGAACAAAGCACAAAGCACAACATGGACAGTAAACACCAGGACAGTGTTTTCGAATTATAAATCACATATTAAATGTCAAAATAAGGACTTTTCTTCAAAGCCAAATTTAATTTAAAGCAATCTCACATTTTATTACAGAAAAATCTTGCATTCAGTATGATTTGAGTTTTGCCTCTGTCAGTAAAATACTGTCACTTTGAATAGTGGTAGAAGATAAGGGTGTGTTATTGAATTAGCTATTAGCATGCATCTGAATGGTTTCTTTCTTACCAGACACACTTTTTTTTTCATTTTGATATGGACACGGTCTTCTTTCATGTAGAATAGTATAGATGTTAAAATGCAATGCATGTTCAGCAATAGTTGTGTGAGAATCTTATTAAAACTTTCAGTGAAGTACCCTACATCGCAAGTTTATGCTATATTGCCTGGTAACTTAAAATGTATGAAAGAAATAGGTATAGTAATTATTAATTATTAGTGTAACATATTTCATAGAAATATACAGGTAGCAGGCATTGGACACAAACTATAATGTATACCTAGCTGTACATAACAGGAATATAAATTGCATGCTTTTAGCTAATAAAACATTAAATAATACTTTCTTTTTTCCAAATATTAAAAGTTGTCTTTATCACACATTTCCATTTAGCTGTCTACCTAATTAAAATATGAAGCCGTTATATTACTCATTCTTCATTGTGATCAGCATAATAATACATGTATATAAAAACAAATAAGTGACAATCAAGGCAAAATACCTGAATTCAAGTTTCTGTCCTGAATTTTAAGTTCTCGCTTTAAAATATCATTCTTATTGCCATTCTTATTGGAGTAAATTATGTTGTTAAAATATTATATAATACTATGAAAATATTCCACTAAGAAAAGTCCATAAAACATCATGCTGGTGTATATTCCCGGTCCATATTTTCATATTTCATTGAAGCTTGCTCGAAATCATCCAGGACGAATGCATTATTCTCAAGCAGTCTATATTATGAAAACAATGCACATGTAACAGAATGTAGAATGTAAGAAAAACACATTGCACAAAGTGATAAAACACAGACCACAACAGAATATCAACTAGTACATCAAATTAAAATGATTGAAAATACACTCTATGTGCAGTTTGTTAAAAAAAAAAGTATCACTAAAACTACAAGACTGAAAAAAAGACTAAAGTAGACATTTTAGCATTTTGCAACATCTAAATACACAGCTAAAGAAACACAAAAAGCTAACTATAGTATATTTATATATTCTTAATAACTAATTCAACATTGTTAGGAGTTTCTGTATCTTGAAACAGTATTAAAAAAAGTATATAAGATCATGTAATTTCACAATGATATTCAAAGGGTTCAAATTTAATCTCTAGATAGATATTAATTTTATATATATATATATATATATATATATATATATATATATATATATATATATATATATATATATATATATATATATATATACATATATATTTATATTTATATACATTCTGCATTAAAAGCATTAAAAATCTACGGAAACCATGGAAAAATGAACAACTATAACTGATTAAAACTATTCAAAATCAGTCACTCGTTAAACAAAAAACAAAAAAAAACTGGAGGAAATGAAAGCAGGAAAGAAAAACCACTGATAGGTTAAAGTTTCAGAACAGATGCTCAACACTGGGAAAACCACTGGAAGACATTTTAGTTTTGTTTAGATTTGTTTGCTTACCTTGAGTTTGTCTCTTAGACCCTAGTTGTGTTGTATTCAGATTCATGTTTGCTTAGAGACCCAATGAGGCAGAACCTGGAATGTTATGACCATTTCATTTACTATAATAATGTTTTGCATAGAAAAAAAATACATATGCATACATAGGCTACATAAATGCAGTACATTTGATTTGAAGTGTTTAGTGAAGTGTGAATCACTTGCATGCAAAGATGAAAAGGAAATACTACAATTATTGTCTGAAACACTAGGTGATACAAATGTACAAAACAAGGATGTAATGTGTGTATACAAGCCAAACACACACACACACACACACACACACACACACACACACACACACACACACACACACACACACACACACGAGCACACACAATGTGCATGCATGACAAATATATATAAAAGATATGTTTGCATTTCTACAGGTTGTAAAAAAGGGCTTCATAACTGCCATGCTCTAGTAAACGTTTAATCTTCTTTTAGTCAACAAGCAATCAAGTTGCAGTTATACAATAAAATAATCTCTTTATTAGACTGTAAAAAACAGGTTCATTCCAAAGTTTTCTGATTTACTGTG